>NC_045771.1:95041583-95357024 GCF_008692025.1 Phocoena sinus
GGCTACTTTAGGTGAGATGTCCAAGAAATGCCTCACTGGGTGGGTGGCATTTATTTTTTTTTAATTTTAAATTTTTTTAATGTTTTTATCTTTATTTTTTAATTGAAGTATAGTTGGTTTACAATGTCGTGCTAGCTTCAGGTGTACAGCAAAGGGATTCATTTATATATATATTCAATTTTATACATATATATGCTTTTTCAGATTCTTTTCCATTATAGATTATTATAAGCTATTGAATATAGTTCCCCATGCTATACAGTAGGCCCTTGTTGGTTATCTGTGTTATATACAGTAGTCTGCATCTGTTAGATAAATAAAAACCTGAAAACGAGAAGGCGGAGCCTTGTTTTTACCTGGGATTGGAGCACCAGGTGAGGCTGGAGATCTGGCCAAGGGCATGGCAGAGAAAGCCCGCTGGGTCCTGTTCAGGTTTTTAGATCCACTGGGAAAGACATAATAATACTTTCATTTTCAAAATACTGCCCTGGCTCTTGTGCAGGGAGCAAATAGGAGGGTGACACAAGGAAATTGAGAGAGATCAATAGAGAAAGCTCTAGAAAGATTATAGACCAGATAAGGTAGTAAATTGGGCTAAGTTGCAGTAGTAGAGATGAGCAGACGAGAATGAGTTTGAAATGATTTAGAGGGAGAATCCATCGGACAGGGTCGCTGTACTGATGTTGGTGATGATGGGAAGAACACAGCGGCTTCCTGTGTTTGGTCCAGCCTCTTGCCAAGATGGCTCTGCTTGGCTGGCGTCTTGGTCCTCATGGTGTAGTACTTACAGCTGGCCAAGGTATATATTTTTATACTTTAGCTAAAAGTTATTGCAAGTGGTTTACAAGGTATATACTACACGGGGAGCCTGGCCTGGCTGTAATGGGAAGGTTTATAGGCACGCCTTTAGAAAGGTGAAACGCAAAGAGAGTCTCCGGACGGGTGTGCAAGGCGGTCGCATGTAGAATCTCCAGCTCACTGGATGAGGTTGGGAGGCACGAACATATATGTGGAGGAGTCCTCCAGCGGTTTATTGGCATTAAGAAAACCTCAACTTTCCCCTGCTCCAAATGGGACTGTTCGTTCAAAGGTTTCTTCCTGCAGTTTCAAATATCTGCTAGTAAGGCTCACCATAACTAAAAGTAAGGTTTAAGCTGCTTGGTTTGGACAAAACCTTTGTACTCCTAGGAGCCCAAAGAGCTGCTCTAGCCTGTATATCCTGGGATCGCATGGTGTCAGAGAGGCCATTTCTCTTGGGACAGTGGCAGTTTGAATAAAGCCGTAGCTCACGTTGTTCAGCTCAGCTGGCATGATTCTTGCTTAGTTCCCAAGGAAAAAGGCATACGTGATTCCGGGGTCCAAGGTGAGGCGTGAATACACACGGTCCCTACGCTGAAAGGGGCCGTTGGAAGGATGGACTGGCAATGATCCCACTTAAGACTCTTTCTAACCCTGAAGTGGTTTTGTATCCAGATTATAATGCATGAGACTGTAGAATCAGAGAGGGGGTGCATAAAACTGGTCCAGTTAGATCTTCTCATTTTAAAGATGATAAAAACCAAGTGAGGTTAGGTCACTTTCTTATGGTTCCAACACTACCAGTGGTAGCAGCAGCAAAGTCAGTCTTACACATTATCCATTTTAACAGGGACTGAACTCATCGTACATGGAGATGAAAGAGTTCTTACAGCCAACATTCGTATAGAGAGAGTGTTCAAAGGAATAAAAGCTCCCAAAGTTAATAAACAAATGGAATGCAAGGAAAGGATGGTTTAAATGTGGTTTCAACAGAGAACAAAGATTAGCATGAGTCAGAGAATTCTCCTCTGGCTATCCATGGTGGGAAATTTTTCACTTCTCTTGGGAAGATTTGTGGCCACGTCAGAATACACAATACACCCTGTGATTACCTGAAGTTCTGTGTATGTGTAAGGTACTATTTATGGTGGATAATCCAGTGTTTACAAGGTTTCTTTTTCTGAGCACTTAATCCATAATCATTGGATATAGATCAGAACATTATTGATTCCTGGGACCCACCCAGGACCTACTGAATTAGAATCTTTAGGAGATGTTTTTGAGCGTTTGGAATTTCCACCAACTCCTTGGGTAATCCTCATCAGCGTAGAGCTTGAGAACCAGTGATGTAATCCACATATAATGTTTGATTCTTCTCATTTTACTCATTCATGTTCAAAAATGGTGCATCAGGTTTCCTGAAGATGAAATGATTTGAATCCTTTGACTCATCTTGTCATCACCATATTTATTCCCGGACAGGGGCTATCACAGATTGAATCTTCTAGACACGTGTTAGATCTCCAGTTCCTAGCCAAGGCCATTGCCAGAGCTCATATCATAGTGCCATATTTGTTCTCTGACTTAGAGTTCTCTATCAACTTTGAAACTTTGACTCTTTCCCCATAGCCAGGCAAGTGCCAAGACCACTGCAGTATCTTCAAGTCTGTTGCCTCCTTTCCATTCTCACTGTCACTAATCTCATTCAAGCCCTCAATCTCCCCATCTAAACAGTGAATATCTTGTCACTGGGGTACCTCGCTCCATCTCTTTTCCAATGATGACACTTGCCAGGTTAGTCTTCCGAAAGGCCTACTCCAATCATGTTTTTCCCTTTCTCATAAGCTTTGGATAGCTCATTCCTACAAGAGTAGCCAACTGAATTAAGACTACAGCCACTGACCTAGCTTTCAGCCCTCTTTTTTTTTTTTTTTTTTTTTTTTTTTTTGCGGTATTCGGGCCTCTCACTGCTGTGGCCTCTCCCGTTGCGGAGCAACAGGCTCCGGACACGCAGGCTCAGCGGCCATGGCTTACAGGCCCAGCCGCTCCACGGCATGTGGGATCTTCCCGGACCGGGGCACAAACCCGCGTCCCCTGCATCAGCAGGCGGACTCTCAACCACTGCGCCACCAGGGAAGCCCTCAGCCCTCTTTTGCCTGATCCCAACCTAAATGGGCAGCCTCGATTTTATTGTTCTCCTATTCGTATTCACACTGAACTTGTCCTTGCCAACTGATGTGTTTTTGCTTCTGCCATTAGAATAACAAGAACTTCTTCCCTCATATCTACTAGTCAAAAGCTTAGCCATCATTTTTGACCTCCTTCAGAAGACACTTCATCTGTAAGATCTTTATTTTTTCCTCCGATTTAATATTCTCCAGCCATCCTCTGTACAGTCTCTGCTTTTTGTACCTCTCCTAGGAGACTTTCACATTTATCCTCATGAAAGTTATTTCTATAACTGTCTCATCATTTGTAACAACTGAGTCAGCATGTTTGCTATGAAAGTTTTTCTGAATAAATCTTTCTTTTAGAGTAATGTTTCTGGGTGACTTGTTCTCCAGCACGTCAGGGTATTTCTGAAACGTGGGATAAATGTATCTTCCTCCAATACCATGAGAAGAGATTTTATGGACAAACACAGTATATACAACACACACATCAAACATTAGGGCTAAGAGTGAAGACATATGGGAACATATGTATATGTATAGCTGATTCACTTTGTTGTAAAGCAGAAACTAACACACCATTGTAAAGCAATTATACCCCAATAAAGATGTTTAAAAAAAAAAAAAAAAAAAAAACATTAGGGCACACTGCACAAAGTAGACAAGCCTCTAACATGTATTTGTCACACTTATTTACAAAACCTTGAAATACCCGTAGCCTTGAAATTTAAAGCAACTGTGTTCGGTGGGACTCCACTGCGGAACCCTCTAAGACCTCTTTTGGACACATACCCAGGTGGGTCGCTCACTCATTCCTAGAAGGAGCCCTAATATTCAGCATCCGGAAGGGCAGAAAACCTTGTTGGATGCAACCTAGCAGAGTGGAGGAGCTTGCCCATGATGTGTGGCATGGCTGTCTTCTGGAAATCTGGATGGCTTTTGACCTCAAGCCTGGCATCAGTGGAACCTGGTTTATTTTGTTGGCTATTAATAACTTTCTTTTCCTTTTTTGGTTTTTGGGTTTTTTTTCAGATGTCATTGACAAATTTTCTTTCCTTATTTAATTTTCTTCTTAGAAAGCCACATTCCGGGATCCTTTATTCCCCACCGCCAGTTCTGGTTCTTCAAGGACTATCTGTAGTATAGGAGAAAGGCCCTTTGCACCCCTTCCAGACTATCAGCTAGATGAAGGTTGATGAAGGTGAAGAATGTCACCTTGTACTGAGGTTCATATCCACTCTAGCGCAGAGTGGAGTGTTGGGATGTATTTCTTTTCAATATGTATTTCTTAAACAAAACATCTGAGGTTGAGGGGTGATGTGAAAATTACATGGAATAATATATGTAAAGTGCCGTACCCAACAGAGAACAAGGGGTAAACAATAAGTGGTATCTAACAAACAGACCGCGTTGGCCCTAGCCTGCCCTTTCTATCCCACACAGCACGCATGGGGATCCAAGCATCGTGGTCCTCTCTTTCTGGTGGCTTAAATTAAAAGCCTGCTCTTTGATTCCGTGGGTTTCACATCCTAGGGACCCCAGTGACACACTCACTGGCCATCTTGTGGCTGGTGGGGAGGCATGGCAGTTCTGTAGGCGAACACACTAATAGGACACAGCTGTGAACAGCGATACACGGCTCCTTACAGATTTTGCTGTGCTGAATACACAAGGGCCAACAGACAGAGTTGAATGCCATCAGACAATATGTGAAGAAGTTGCCTCAGGAAAGCCAAATTGTTTATGTTCACTATTGTCAGACATGCTGTTGGATAAAGCTTTTAAGAAAAGCTTACTTCTTTCCAAGAAATAAATCCTGTAAGTACTAATGTCAGGAATGCTGGCTCTTTTATATGCAGTTTTGATTTTAACTAAGTATGAGAGAATATATTTTGCCCTTAAAAAGTTTTCTTTCTACATAAGCTTAGAAAATTAGGTAGCTGCTGCCAGAAGGATTTTGAACATCCATCCCCAAGAGTTTTCATGAGGCAGTATTCAGAATTCAAGATTTAAATACTTATTTCTTAATCAAAACATGTCGGCAGAATATAGATTTATTCAATGACCTTACAATAGAGTATTAACAACACAGTTCTTGCTTTTAAATAGAATGGTATCAAAGCACATTAAAATCTCATGGCTCCAACTGCCTCCAGGGAACGAATGTAATACTCACAATTTCAAAAGAAATGCAAAAGAAGAATCCCAAATTCATTAGTGCTGTATTTAGCCTCATACCATAACATAATACTCACTGTATGTTATACATAATCTGCATTATATTTGAATTATAGATTCAGCCAGGTCAGTCTTTCTCTGTTGCAATGTCGTCACCTTTATTTGACCCAAAACAAAAGAGTTAGCATGACCTGTTGATTAAGAGCATGAACTCTGGACCCGATCTGTTGCCATTCAGTTCCCAACTTTGACCTTTCCTACTTTACTCGTAGGAACCCATCAAGTTACTCAATGTCTCTGTCCCTCCTCCTTGTTGTTCATAAAGATGATGGTGGTGATAATGCTGCTGCTGCTGCTGCTGATACCTACCTTATAAGGTTGTTATATGATAGATGTTAAGATGGAACAATCATTAAATTACACAAGGGAACAAGGGACACCTAACCCACTGGAGGTTTTCTAGAGAAGTCTCCCTATGCAAGCAATGTAGGAACTAGATCTTGAAGGAAATGTAGCTGAGGGCAAGGGTGATCCAAGTACCAAAGCAGCAGCTCTTGGGGAAACTGCTAGGAAAAAAGTGTGAGAAGGTGAGTACTGACAGGTCATGTGCTGAAGGAGATTGTCCCAGCAAGGTCTTAACAACCCTGGTCAGTCATATTATGAACTGTTCATAGTTTTCCAAAGACAATGGACTCATTGGAGTGTGCTAAGCCACACACACCACCATGGTAACCTGTTTGTAATCCATGACTGTGAACCTCAAGTGGGAAGCCTTAATTCTCTATGACTATCGTACCCTGTTCCCAAGTACACTTACTCTCCCACTTACTGGATTATTACTTTGTATTTTCTCCTCACTCCAAAGTGCCACGCCCTCCTCCTCCATCCTCACTCTCTACTGACAACCTTGCTTTCTGCTTTACTGGGAAAATGGAAGCAACGGGAAGAGGACTTTTACAAACCCCTCTGCATCCACTTCCCTTCTGTTTCCAGTGATGAACTGTCCACACTCCATCCATGTGTAACCTCTCCATATGTGCACTAGATACTACCCTCTCTCATTCACTCAAAGACATTCCTCCAACCTTTTCTCCTGTCTCGCCTCCATCAGCAATCTTTCCCTCGGATACAAGCAAGCTGCTATTCCTTTATATCTTAAAGAAAACGCTCTCTTGACTCTGCCTCACACTCCATCTGCTGCCGACTTCTTTCCTTCCTTTCACAGAGACACTCCTGTGATAGTTGTCTCTTGCTGGGTCCAATTTCTCTCCCATTTTCTTTTGAACCTGGTCCACTTGGGCTCTCACCATAGCCACTCCTCGGAAACATCTCTTGTCTGGGCAACCAATAAGTTCCACTTTGTTAAATTCAATCACTTGTCCTCTACCATCCGTATCTTAGGTGACCTATAAGCAGAATTTGACACAGTTGATGGCTGTCTCATCCTTAAAGCTCTGTCTCTGCTTGGCTTCCAGGACCCTCTATTTGCCTGGTTTTCTTCTTCCCTCTCCAGCCCCTTCTTCCCATTCTCTTTTGTCGGTTCCTCCTTATCTTCTGACATCTTCATGTTGAGTTCCCAGAGTTTTGAACTTCTCTGTGTATGACTCCACTCTGTGGCGAGTACTCGAAACTTGATATCTTCAGTCCACACTTCTGTCCTGAATTCTGGACTCATATATGCAACCACCTCCTTGATATCTTCTTTGGTTATTTAATGATATTTCAAATTCACCATGCCCCAAAGGGCACTCCCGACCCATTCCCAAACCTGTTTTTTTCTGAGACCTCTCCATCTCAAGAAAAGACAACTCCATTCTTCAGCAGCTTAGTCCAAAAAGTTTAGTCATCTCTCATGCCTCTCTCTTCTTTCACACCCTACATCAGAAGCATCAGCACATCCCTTTGATTCTACTTGTAAAAGAATTCCCAGAATCTGACCTCTTTGGACCCTGCCCTTTCTTTTATTCCTTTCCCTTTCCTTGCTTTATTTTTCTGCTAAGGACTAATTACCTTATCATAGACCTTACAACCTACAGGTGGCCCTCCATATCCACGGGTTCCACGTCTGCAGATTCAACCAGCCAACAATCGAAAATATTTGAAAAAAGAAATCCAGAAAGTTCCAAGAGCAAAAGGTGAATTTGCCACCCACTGGCAACTTTATACTAGCATTTGCATTGTATTAGGTTTTTTTCTTTTCTTTTTTTTTTAGGATTTAGTGGAGGTATTTATTCCTTCTTTTCTTTTTTTAAAAAAATTAATTTAATTTTTTAAATTGGAGTAGAGTTGCTTTACAATGTTGTGTTAGTTTCCGATGTACAGCAAAGTGAATCAGTTATATGTATACATATATCCACTCATTTTAGATTTCCTTCCCATTTAGGTCACCACAGATCATTGAGTAGTTCCCTGTGCTACACCATAGGTTCTCAGCAGTTGTCCATTTTATACATAGTAGTGTATATATGTCAATCTCAGTCTCCCAGTTCATCCCAAGCCCTCTTTCCTCCCTTGGTAACCATAAGTTTGTTCTCTGCATCTGTCTAGAGATGAGTTAAAGTATACAAGAGGATGTGCATAGGTTATATGCAAATGCTCTGCCATTTTATATAAGGGACTTGAGCATCCTTGGATTTTGCTACCTGTGGAGGTCCCACACTGAGGAACCACTGTACTTGTTTTGTGTACTCACTTTCTCCCTAACTAGTCCTAACTTGTTACAGTCTCTCCTCGTATCCAAGGGTGTTCTTTTGCCTCTTTCATTACACTTGTTACTCCAGTGACCTGCCCTTATTGAGGGCCACCTTGCACACTCTAGTCAGTCACTAGATGTTTGCTGAATGCCCATGTGGCAAATGTGGAACTTCCACTGATTTTCTTGTGCCCTTCCCAGCGAAGCCCACAATCATGCTGACCTGTGTGTGTGGCTTCAATACACAAGTCGGTGAATTTAGGAAAAAATTCATTTTTCTTAACATTCTTTCTCCAGTTTATAGCCGATACTTTGGTATTCATTATCTTATGAGTCAAGTTTAGATGACTTTTCCCTAAATTCATTTCTTTCCATTTGCCCACAGTGAAGTATATCTAGCTCTCGCCTTACCACCCACACAGTTTTCTGGTGTGGCCCTTGCTGGCTTGGAACAATGAGTGAGCTTAATATTACTTTCAGAACTGGAAATTCCATTGTGTGTTCCATCATCAAGATCTCATACCAAAAAGACAATGATTTCAACTCTGGAGAACACACATATTGTGGTGTTCAGAAAATCTTCGTATTTTCTTACCATTTGTTTTCTCCAAATAAGAGAGTTCCCTGTACATACTAAAACATGTCTCTCTTTATTTACTAAAGTTTCAAACATATGTGTCCTTCATATATCTTAAGTTTAGGCCTTGGTGTTCTATATGCTTTGTTACAATTGCAAACAACTGTGTCTTCTCCACTACATTGTTGACTGGTCAAGGAATTGGGGAGAAATTTATAGACTGGCCAGCAACCTATGAGGAGGCAACCACTGGAAGAGCCATTGAGTCACTAGAGTGGCTTTTGAACCACTAAACTATTGTTGTAGCTACTAAACAGAGTGACCATTGTGGTTAGGACTGACTAATCTTCAATACACCAATAGAGCTTCACAAAAAACCCTAGAGTTGACGTACACTGAGGCTGTTTCTTTTCCTCAAAGAACCTACCAGATAAAATGACTGGCCTTTTCATCTATCTATCTTATTCATGCTAATGGTTTGTTTGTTTGTTTTTCACATTATTCTATTAGATTTCCTGTGTAGACAGCCATACCATCTGTGATAAATAATACATTTATCTTCTTTCTAGGACTTATAATTTTATTTGGGTATGTTGTCAGATCAAAGTGTGGTGAATTATATTTTCTCCCCTGACTTTGATGGTAGCATCTTGAAAATTTCATCACTAATTTTTTAAATTGGATATAGGTTTGAGGTATATATTCTTTTAAAAAAATATTTTATACAATTTTTAAAGGTTAAGCTCCATTTAGTTATTACAAAATATTGACAATATTCCCCGTGTTGTACACTACATCCTTGTAGCCTATCTTACACCCAGTAGTTTGTACCTCCCACTCTCCTACCTCTATATTGCCCTTCCCCACTTCCAGCTCTCCACTGGTAACCAGTAGTTTGTTCTCTATATCTGTGAGTCTGTTTCTTTTTTGTTATATTAACTAGTTTTGTTTAGTTTGTTGTGTTTGTAGATTCTACATATAAGTGATATCATACAGTATTTGTCTTTCTCTGTCTGACTTATTTCACTTAGCATAATGCCCTCCAAGTCCATCCATGTTGCTGCCGATGGCAAAATTTCATTATTTTTTATCTTTTATCATGCTATAGATGTATTCTTTTTTTTTTTTTTTTTTTTTGCGGTACACGGGCCTCTCACTGTTGTGGCCTCTCCCGTTGTGGAGCACAGGCTCCAACGCGCAGGCTCAGCGGCCATGGCTCAGGGGCCCAGCCGCTCCGCGGCATGTGGGATCTTCCCGGACCGGGGCACAAACCCGCGTCCCCCGCATTGGCAGGCAGACTCTCAACCACTGTGCCACCAGGGAAGCCCTATAGATGTATTCTTATATTCCTAGTTGACAATTTACAAAAGAATTGATGTTAAGTTTAACCAAATGCCTACTCGGTATCAACTAAGATAATCCTATGATTTTTCTCCATTGACTAATATGATTAACTAAATTAATCAAGTTCTCATTATTAAATTCTCTTGCCTTCTTGCTTAAATCCTACTTGATTGGGGGGTATTATTCTTTTAATAAATTAATGGGTTTTGATTTTTAATAATAAAGTTAATATCTGTTCATAAGTGAGATTATCTTCAGTTTTCTTTCTTTGCTCATGTTACATCTTGCAGGTATTTGTATCATGTCTCTGCTACTATAGAGCATGAGTTGTGGTGTGACTTCTGCCTCAAATTTTGTGCTCTTACACAATTGATACAGCATTAGAATAATTTTTCCCTTGAACATTGAAAAGAACTTGCTTATGGCTCTGTCCAGTATGGGTAAACAGAGTACTTTTTGAGAGCAGAAGGGAAAATGGAGTAGTTTAAAGAATTTTAAACTTGTATTTATGTGGTTGGTCTCTTAGGCTTTCTACTTCTTTTCGCATGACATCTGTTCTCGTATATATTGTGATTTTCAACTTCACTAATAATAAATGAATTGAAAATTATAGCACACATCTACAAACTTAGCAAAATTTTAATATGATAATGCCTTTTGTAGATGCAGAATATATGCAAGGGATACCTATGAAAGGTTGTATGCAGTGCTGTGGCAGTGTTAATTTTTACAATTTTTCTGGCAATTTTATCAAAAGCGTTAAAACATATTCTCTGACCAAGTAATTTTATCTTTAAAAAAATACCAAGGAAATTATTCACAAATAGCAGACGAAGATCAACGTATGATTATTTTCATCACAGTGTCATTACGTTAATGACTGAAAACGACTCAAATGCCTAATGCAGGAATAATGAAGTGAATTATGGATTATCCACATAACACCACATTACGGTGGTTTTAAATTATGTTTATGAAGAGTATTCAATGACATGAGGACAGGAGAACAATATGATCTTGACTTAAAAACAATATGCATAGCACGAAAGTGGAATTTCCACTGATTTTCTTGTGCCCTTCCTGGCGAAGCCCAGAATCATGATGACTCCTGTGTGTGGCTTCAATACACAAGTCAGTGAATTTAGGAAAAACTTCATTTTTCTTAACATAAGTCCCTTCCAGAAATCCTCTATGATTGGTCAAATGGACTCCAGTATCTCACTCACTTTACTCATTACCCATGGGCCAGGCTGTGCATGCCCCCCACTTTTGGCCATCATTAGATAGATGCAATTCTTGTCCTTTCCTTGGGCCTCAGACAGCTCATTTGCAAAATAAGCATGCTGACCTCTAAAGTGTTCTCCTGCTACTTATAACTTTCCCTGAGGCTCTCACGTTGCTTCTGAAACCCACACCCTCCATTTCCCTGGATACACCTGGGGCATCACATCAGCCTCTAGATTCATCTTTCCTTCCAGTCTGTGTGATCTCTGCTACTTCCATGGAGGAGACCATTATTCTACTGGTGCAAGCTTTATTCCTGGTGACTTCAGAAAGCAGAACTGGGATTTGTCATTTTTCACATTAACAGAAGGGAGAACTTTCTAGAAATTAAAGCTGTGGAAAATGAAAAGAAGGATTCAGCACACAGGAGTTGGAAGGGGGTGGGCAGGAGAGGAGAGAATTTCTGAGACGGATGGGAAAATGGAATCCACACACCCTGAAGGTCATTCTCCAAGTGGATTCCCTCCCCTGCCTACCTCAGAGACTCAAAGGGGATCAGGTTAGGTGATCTATAAGGAAAGGGCTTTGTCAGCATGTGGTCAATCGTTGTTGTTACCAAGTAGGGGGAGAAAGCCTGAGGGGATCCTGCAGAGATGGAGGAGGTGGGGAGAGTGAATTCTTATTTTCATGGTCAATCCAGAAGGACAGGATGAACAACGAGGTTCTGAGGAGAGAGGATTTGCAAAGGGAATCCAGTGACCAGAAGCACAGATGTTAATCAGACTTTCTAATGTTACAAAGAAGAGAGAGTCAGGCTTTTCTAATTAGCAGGATCCTATTGTAAGAAGTGGAGAGAAATGAGGAAGATCAGAATCCACCAAACAAGGGATTTTCAGTGGTAAAACTGGGAATACCCTGGGGAACTAGGATGGTTGATCATCTACTCGGGACTTGGGTGGGTATAGTAGCTACTACCCAGACTATGAGATATGACTGAGGAACCTGCAGAGTGTTCTGGATCTACTGACTAAGATAATCTGGTCACTTAATCTCCAGCCAGTTTCCACTGACGGTACATCAATATCAACATATGCATATACATTCACACACATATACATACATACATATGCATGTATTCCATTGCAGGGCAGTGGGGTGTAATGGTAAGAGCTTGGACTTTAAAACCAGACTCTCTGCGCTTATAGCTCAGCTATGCCACTTTCCATCATCGTTACCTTGGGCAAGTCAATTCACCTCTCTCTTCCTCCATTGCCTCATCTGGAAAATAGAGAAAATAATTCTACCCCTGAGAGATGCTGTGAGTTTTAAGCGAGCTAATTGATGTGAAGTGCACTTAGCAGAGTGCCTGACATACAATACTTAGTACATTTCAGCTACCATTATGCTTAGTCTTGATTCCTTTCTCATGTTCTCCCATCTTACCGACCCAGCTAATCTCTGCCTTCTGCTTCTCCCTTTCTGTCAACAGACAGCCCTCTCTACAGGTTAAATTCCTCTCTAGATAATCATCACCATTTCTGCTGGCCAGAGATTGGACGCCAGACCACCTTACCGGGCTACTGCCTAGTCCATAGATGGGGCACACTTTCTGCCCAGTCATCACTGTTAATAATAATTGATAAGACTTATAAAGCATGCTCACAAGAGTAGCAGGGTCAGGCAGTACCAGCTGGGTGACCTCAAGTTTCCTACGATGAACCTGTATGTCATTCCGTTTGTAATTAAGGGAAAAGTTATTTTAAAAATAGGTTATTTAAAAAATAGTTTATTTTAAAAATAGTGTGAGTATACCATGACCCTGCCTATTATGAAAGCTCTGGGTTCGGGAGCTTCACAAGTCATGTCCTCTGTCCCTAGAAAAGGCCGGTGATCAGAAAGGAGTCTGTTGTTGTTGGAGGACAACCCCCTTGTGGCTGAACTGCTCGGTGCTGAGCTGGGGCCTTGGGAGCTGCTCTGGAGCTCTGTCTCTCTCTTCCATTATGGCCCCCAACATCCAGCATTGGAGCCACCGATGTGTCTTTTGCCCTCCAGTGGTAGTTAGCATCTCAGTGAGTTAGATGAATCAAAGACAGCTCCTGTATTTATATCCACAGTGCTCAGAACAGAGCCTGGCATGCAGGAGGTATGGTGATAGGAGATACCCACGTGCTCAGTAAAGAGACAAATGCAAGGTCCCAGGAGCCTTTTCTCAAGGTGGGCTTTCCAATCCTTTGACTCATCCATTCTTTGTTATTCATTCAAATGCCATTGCTTGGTGCCCATTCCTGGGCGTGCAAAAGAGTCCTGGACTTTGTTCTCAACGGGTTTATTGTCTATATGCCTGGAAATCTAATGCAAAAGGAAAACAAAAAGATCAAAATCCAACGAACTGCCCTCACTAACCAACCACCCCTAAGTACTCATGTCTGAATAACCATCACAAGTTGTAGACTTGATAGCAAATTTACAATGCTGAGACTTCAAAGTAAAATAAGCAAAATGAGTCTGCTTATCCTTCCTTAACTGAAACCTAGAAAAAAATCACTGACTGAAACTCAGAGGCGGCTGGAGAAAGGAGCTGGAGTGAGTGGGCGATGGGCAGTGTCAGGACCCAGATTCTCCATTAGAGTTTTAGCCTAGTAATAACCTGTAGCGCATCAGAACCCAGTAGGAGTTTCACCAGTGCTAACATCTGATTGGCTAAGGTAAAGTCTCAACTCTACCATTTAATTAGAGCAGAGTCTCCCTAATAAGTTTTAGAGTAATTGTCACTTTCTCTGGTAACTGCTTGGCAGTTAAAACAACTGTGCTAAGAAGAGCAAGAAACTATTAATAAAAAAAGTGGGGGGAGTGTCACTGCCCTTATCAAGGCTTTGACACAAATATTTACACTACATTTTACACTTTTTTTTACTTCCATTATCCTGAAAGGGATTTTATAGTTTTTCTGACATATGCCAAAGCAGGTTTTTACATTTTGCAAGTATGCAAATAGCAAATGGAATAAGAAATTCATGCAGATACTTTCCCAGATTTTCAAATGCAGAACATCGTGTTATGCTGGTTCCAGAAGTTATAATTGCACTTAAAAGTCCTGCCTTGGTGTGGCATTTAGGACTTGGGGAACTCTGTACACTAATTCATGTCTGGCTTTTACGGCTTTGTAATCAGCCCTATTCACGAGAACTGGCTTATGGAAAGCACATTTCCACTTTGGAAAGAGAAGCCGTGATTAATGATTTCGACAGTGCCTTCTGGGTCCTGGAGAAGCCCAGTAAATAGATGACACTTTAGCCATTCTCTGGAATCTTTACCTCAGTCCCCAGTTCCCCCTCTTTCTGAGAACTCTGTCCTGTGTTGATGTGCAGAAGACAACATCCCCTCTGGACCAGCATCTATTGTCCTTGCCTCTGTGCCTCCTCTCCCTGGAATCTCTTAGTAATCTATCCGAAGTGGCAAACTTTCAGGAATGCCCCCTTTAGGAGTCTGACAAAATGTGTAAGCTTGTATCATTCCTTTCTTCTTAGGAATAAAGGCAAGCTCTTTATAGAACTGGAAACATTTCCTTTCAAACAAAGGCAATCAAGTACTCCCCCGGGCTGGCCCAGAGAGATTCATTCCTCATCCTCCTGGGACCAAAATGGTGAAAGGCACGAGTGTCTCCCCTTCAAAGAGTTCCAAGATCCTTGCTCTGAAGGACACTCCCTCCTGAATGTCTGCACACAACCGGGCAGACAGTAGCTCCGGCTCCTGTGTCATTCTGGTTAATCCAGGACATCTGGTCACCCATGTGGGAACTGGATTCTGCGTGTTAGCAGGAGGGCATGTCCTGTGCGTGGTAGATCTGGCTGCCGTGGAAAGAACGCCAATTAGAAAATACCAGGGTGATAAATCTCCTTCACGGGCTGTGTTTGCCTTAGAAAAGAATGGCCGGCAAACAATCTTCAGTCTCTATACAATAATTTTCAAGACAGAAGAGCATTCACCCTGAACTTTTAGATGTTTCTTGCTCGCTTTCTTATTATGAATTTAATGTAGCAGTTTTTCATCTAGCCATTCTGGACAACGTGCTGTGCTGATTTACAGTTACTGTAGCAATATTTTGGAGAGGCAAGAAATGTTCCCTTGAAGCCCCAGAGAGAGCAGTGGGCTCCCGGAATCATCACTGGGGCTGTGGCCCAAGGGCAGTGAGGGTGTTGTCAACCTATAGCCTCATGTGGTAGTTTTTAAGCATCTGTAACCTTAACCCTAGAAACAGGAGACCTGGATTTTCATTCTTCTTCACACTAACTGGCTCTAAAAGTTTAAGTCAGCTACTTACCTTCTCCATTTTCTTACCCTTAACATAAAATCATAGAATTTTAGAAGCTAGAAGGAACCTTTTTGGGGGGTCCAGGTGGTAACCTAGCTCAGCTTCTGCTACTTCATTTCACAGATGAAAAAACGAACACCCACATTACCTAACTCCAAAACTGGCTGAGAAGTTCAACCGGAATTCCAGCATGCTTTGAAAATATTGAGGTTGTACAAACTGTTCTGCAACTGAAAGAAATCATAATGATGACTCACAATTTCAATGAGAAAATCCTTCAAGCTTCAGTCCGAATACTATTATATTATTATTGTTCATAATACCCATGGTTAGCTACAGGTGGATATTCTTATTGCTCCCAAATTGCCAAAGGTTCGGCAAAAAAAAAAGAAAAAAACGATTTTCTTTTCTCTCTGCCCAGTAAATCTGTTACATGTCTTCTCAGATCAACAGTGGATTTCATAAACAGTGCTCTAAACTTGTACACAGAATTACTTGTAAAGTTTTCAAACCACTTCAGTAAGAGGATACCAACCATGTAGTTAAGGGACAAGCAGTCATATCTACCTCTCTCCACATGTCTCTATAGTTTGGCTTTGCAACGCACATGGGTCTTCCAGACCTATGGAAGCAAAACCCTCACCTCTCAATACAACTTTATGCCTTGAGCTATAACTTAGCCTGGATTCCCCCGAAAGCTGAGACAAGTAGTTTATTTAATGGTATTTGATTTGAGAATGTGATCACAGGGAGCGAGAGTGAGGGTCCAGAGATTGTGATGGAGGAAGAGAAATCCAACTCAGGGACACACGATCAAGTCAGCCTCCAGAGGCTGGCGCTCAGGTCCAGGGACTGTTCTAAGGAGTCTTACAAAGGTGTGTCCAAGGACGAAAGGAGACAGCATTTATCTGTTGATCTCTGAACTTCAGAGTAGTAAAGGCATGAGTACAGAATAGATCTTGCAGGTCCCCCTTCCATGGTGTCAGCAAAGCACCAGGGCAAGGGGGACCTGGTCTGGTCAGATTGGACCTAAAAAGCTGGCTGAAACTTGCACCAAATTGGTTACTGCAGCAGTGGCTGGATTAAGAAGTGGGCCTGAGAGGCTTTAAGGTGCGTCCTCCATGAGGTATCTGATACAGATTCATTCCCATGAAAAGCTGTGCACACACTCATTTATTCACTGAGACTAGTCTTCGGATGTCTCAGGTTCATATGTTGACCCACCTCCAACTCAAGTAACACATAGTTAGCACTGGGTACCTCTTAGCACAACCTAAGAGGTAGGGAAAGTGTGTGTTTAATCAGGCTTGGCCAAAGGAGTGTTTCAATGCCATTTTACATGGAGGAGGTTTAGGGAGCTTTTGCATAAAGTAGGTGACTGTCACTTAGGCGTATATCTTAGGCAAGAGAAGAGCCTCGTCATATGGGTATCTGGTGTCACACTGTAGGGTCAAGCCACCTTTGCACAGCTTCATTTAGTTTGTTCGAATCTGAAGCATCTCCAAGCTTTAGGGCTGACTTAATATGCATAAGGCCGAGGTGAATGGAGAATGAGAATGATTTACCAAAGAAAGTTCCTAGGGCAACGGGTACTCCTTGGACCAGCAGCCTCAGCAGTACCTGAGAAGTTGTTAAAAATGCAGATTCTTAGTTCTCACCCTTGACCGACTGAATCAGAAACTCTAGGGGTGAAGTACAGCTTTCTGCCTTTTAACAAGCCTTCCAGGTAACTCTGATGCATGCTAACATTTGAGAACCATAGGATCCTCAACATGGGACCAGTTGAATCTCTTCCAGAGCATTTGATGGCTTCAGGGAAACAAACCAAAAACCCATGGTCAGATATGCACCATACTGGAGCACGTTTTTCAAACACTTACTAGGAGCTAGTTACCGTTATGGATCCTGGGGATACAAAGGTGAACAAGTCAGAGCCCCTGATCCCAAAGATTGTTTACAATCCAGACAGGTAGACTGACAATAATAACACATTGGCCAGAGGAACACCTAAGTGGGACCCAATCCAAACCTGGGGAGGGAGTCAGAAAAAGGAGTGACTTCCAACTTAACCTGTGAAAAAACCAAGGGTGTCCTGGAGTGGAATGGAAGGACATGTGCAACAGACCAGACAGGTCAGTCAAGAGTCCTAGGGGAAAACTGAGCCAACCTAGTCAAGGGCTTGCAGGGAGTCAAAGTGTCTAGAATTCAAGTTCCAGGAAAGAAGGAAGAGAAGAGAGGTTGGAAAGACACCAGGGACAGATCGTGAACTGTTTAATATGTAAAGAAGCTTGGATTTTATTCTGAGAGCCAGGCGGCACCATTAAAGTATTTCAGCAGGGACCACATCTTGATCTGTCTGTCGGATCCTCCTTCACACCCTGGATGCAAATGTGGGTGAGCATTGAGAACTCAGCCTAGCTATCTCGTCCAACTATCCGACTCAGAGGCTTGAAATGCTGACCTAGTACTGATGAGCTCCAAATCCATCTATTCAAACCTGCCTCTTCCCCGGATTTCCAAATTGGCATCTCCTCTGGAACGTCTAAAAGACGTTTCTAACTTAACTTGACAAGAGCAGAACACTTGATTTCCCCCCAACCACTTGATCTTGTGTCTCTTTCAATCTTTCCTCAGTTCAGTAAATGGCAACACCATTTACCCAGTGTTTTCAGCAAAAAAAATCTAACATTCAGGAGTATTCCCTTCTCTCATCACCTACATCTAAGTCATAAGGATACCCTGTCAACTCAGCAAGTTTTGTTGGCTCTGCCTCTGAAAAATACCCAGAAACGTTCTGCTTCTTTTGAGTTCTTCTACTTTCTTCTTGAGGGCAAGATGGTTTCTTGGCAGCTCAAAGCCCGTAATATGGTCGACGCTCTCAACATCTCTTAGTCTTTCCCACAGAAGCCCTGTGCTGGGTTTGATTTGCTTGGACTGGGTTTCATGTTCATCCATGAACCAGTGGCTATGGCCAGTGAGATAAACACTCTTTTTGCTCAATGCTGGGTCACAAGCTCATTTTGGCAGGCAGAGCTGTAGACAGTTTCCCTCAAACCACATGGTGGCGAGGGGTGGAAGGAGCTCTAGGGAGAGCAGTGAGGCAGGGATCATGGTGGTAGAGTCCCCTAAGGAGGTTGTGAGGTGTTACGAAAAGAAGGGTAATGGATGCCGGGCAAGAGGGCAACAGATTTCCACTCGAGTGGCAAACCAAGAAACCACTGAATGATGAAAAGTAGAGGAGTTTCTTCTTGAAATGTACTTGAATATCGCTTTTTCTTTAAGTACTGGCATTTCATTTCTAAGAGTTTAAATTTAAGTCAAAATTATTTTACATGCCCTCGGAAGTCATTCACCAGCATTATAATTAGTGCCCGGCCGCTTGTGACATTGGGTTTGCTAGCGCTACACCAATGGCTGCAATTTCCATCTTCTAGTAAAATCTAAGGCTCATACAAAGTGTGTAAATATCTGAACTCATACTGATCCAGTTCATACACTAAAGGATTTCTTTGCTATTCCACATAGGACCATACACAGCATATAATGACTGTACAGGGCATATATAATGATAATAATTAGAAGCAGTTTTGGAGGGTTGTGTCCATGGCACAAAGGCAAAGCCGAAGACTTAAAAATATAGTCCAGACAGAGGTGGCCATAAACAGTATAGAAAAACAGAATTCCATTTTTTCTCTTTAATGTTTTTGAAGGTCCTCAGGGAAAGACAAATATAGTGCTGACATGGAGTAAGAATGTCAGTGGGCCATTTGTGTTGTCCTGTGGCATATGCAGCCACATGGACTGTCTAAGTGGAAGAATCTGGCATATCTCCTTTTCTTAGAAGCAGAAAAAAAAGTTCTTTCCCTGAAGGACTCCCTTCTTTCTTCATAACCCTCAACCTTGTCCCCAAATAAGAGCTTTTGATTTGGAGGTCTCTCCTTACCCTAGTTGTTGGTGTCATGGGATTTGATCCCTGCCATTCTGAGCTGGCATCTTGCTCTATTTTGGTGTGCCCGTGGCAACTCGTAGGCAAACATGTTCTACCTGTGTGGTGGGATTTAAGTTGGCCTGAGGGGAGATAGTTTATTTTAAGAAGTATCCATTGCTGTACACACACACACACACACACACACACACACACACACACACACACACACACACACACACACAAAGACTGGTTGCTGTGTTCCCAACTTGAAATACTTTTGGGGGCAAATTAAAAAGATACAGACTGAGGAGACAGTTAAAGGAAGATAATGGGTATTCTCTTCCTTGCTGATCTTATCTGTTGAAATGTGTAGAAACTATAACTGTTTCCTTTGCTTAAATAATGGGAAAATGGCTATATTTATGGGAAAAAAAGCTAGATTCCCACAGCTAAAAAGGGCACCTTAAAAACTGAAGGTACAAATTAATCTGAAAGCAAACAAATTGACATCTCGTCAACCACAAAGCACTTCATACTGAAGCTTTTGACAGCTTTATTGGATTTTCCTACAAAGATCACAATAGTTACCCTTGCAGTTAGCTTTTGAAATTAACTTGGAGGGCCCTACAGTTAGAAGTTGGCTTAGTAAGCAAGTATCATGTTTTTCTTTTTCTTACCCCACTCTCTTTGCCTCTCCCTTGTTTGGATTTCTACTTTTTTCTTCTTTTTTTCTTTTTGAAGATTTCAAACGCACTGCTTTATCATATCTCAGGGCCTCAGAATCCAAAACACTGTGGAAGATTCTACTGACAACGGAGCTCACTAATGTGACAGAGGCACCAATAGAAGTATGTTGTCGAGGATGCGAAAGAATTCCACTAGATAAATGCTTAAGCTCCTTTTGTTCTGTTTTGTTACTTTTCCAAGGCAAGATGCCTGGGCTCTTCTTTCACAAAAAGTGCAAGGAAAGCAGACTTGACCTTTGCAGACTGTCTTAAATTTTAGGCTGTTTGTCAGCTGCTAGAGACCTCACCAAAGCAGTGAACTGAGAAACAAAGAGAGTGAAACTACTCATGCCGCCGGAGAAGGAAGCATTTATCCTATCACAATAGTTCTTTGTCTTTCCCAAATTTGGATTGGGTATCTGGGTTAGTGTCCAGATACACTAACCATGGACACCTGATTTTCTCAAGGACAAAATGGGGGGAAAAATGCAAAGGTGTTTTAGGCTCCAAGCATGGTCGGATGGAATTGCTATGATGAATTTTTGCCATAGAAATCTGGGCAAGCAAGGACTGCAATTCTTCATCCAGAAAGCTTCAGTCTTCCACTCATAGGATGACTTGATCTCCCCTTTCAATTCCACACAAATGATTCTTTAACCTACATACATACAGCAATAGGCGTTCCAAAGGAGACTTATAAAATGATGTATTGTTTTGGGCAAGGGACTTGAAAAAAAATGTTTGCATTCAAGATTTATGGTAAAAGCCATAGGAGTTGTCCTCATGTTTCTTTTTCATTTATGACCCCCTGAAACTACAGAATTGGAACAATTGAAACAATGAGCTGCCTCCTGTTTATCATTAGACAAGCATCATCAGAATCCTTTGGCCACACCATGACTGTTTTCTAGAGCAGTCTATCCCTGAGTGAGGACCAACTATTGTACAGAAGGACTGAAATCTGAAAACGACTTAGAATAACATTTCAGGGCTTCACTGCTGCTTGATCTGTTTCTTTTTAGCTTGTCCTAGAAACAGCGAGGCTCTGCCACATTTTTAAGGTGGGGTGGGATGGAGGATAACATCTAAATTCCTCGTGTATCTCAGAAATCTAAATTAAAACATTGAGGAAGCAGTTACTAGGTTGTTCTGACAAAGATAACAAGGCTGTGAGGATTGGATTTAGAAATGAACATTGCAGGGCTCTCTCGGTTGTATCCAATCTGGAATGTCACACTCAGACTTACAAGTAGTTAGGACGAACTTAAATAGCCTGACCCCATAAAAGAAGAAAGTAGCGTTGCACATGATTATCAGCTGTAGGGCTTGGGACCATTATTATAGAATGCTGTACCATTTTGTTTCAATTAAGGAACACAAATAAATCACAATAAAACAATTGTTCAGTAGGCTTGGCATCACTCTGTATAGTCATAACAAAGCTACCACACTGCTTAAATCGCCCGTTGAGAACCATTTGGTAATGACTAACAGAGCAAGGGGACTGAGGGCCTCTTTCCCGCTGTTCTGAAAATCACTGGGAGTCCCAATTCTCTTCTGATCCACCCGCCCCCCCAACAGTTATGAGGATGGATGAGAAGAAACAGAAAGATCCCAGGGTCACAGAGAGAGACTTGCAGCAGATAGCAGGAGACCAAGGCCATGGAATCCGTCCCATTGCTACTTGGGAGAACCAGTGTCAAGATAAGCCAGGCTCAGTCCCCCTGTCCTTGTGGCTCGAGCCCACCTCCCTATCTTACTGTGATATCCCTCTTTCACTCTCTGAGCAGGGGGAGAGTGTCTACAGGGGCCTGTCATCCCAGCAGGTGGATTAGCACAAGGAGACCTTGAGGGTTGAGAGATCCCTTGGTTTGGGAAACACGACTCAGGGTGTCCCCCACCAAAGCCATCCAACTCTGTTTGGGCAGCGCTGATCAGGCCTATCCTGAAATTTCCATTACATCAATATTGTAGTTGTCAGAACAAAGCATGGAGCTCTCGTCTGCTTTACAGAATTTATTTGCACTGCTCATTCTGACTTTGTTAAGCCTGCTGCATGGAACTGGTGAGCATATTCCCAGGAAATAGTTCCCTGATAACTTCGGAGCCTGCAAGTCTGCAGGGTGTTGTTCTAGTTTCCTTAACAAAGAAGTGAGTGTTGGTGCTTCAAATAAAAGTTGTTTTTTGCCCTTCTATGGTTGAGGTTGGGTGAGTTTCCAATATCTATCTCCCCCCCTTTTTTTAAAAAAAAGGTGTTTATTCATCTTCTTCTCTCGATTTTGCCTGTAGATCATTTCTTGTGGGATTCCTCTTGTTCGCTTTTCTTTCTGCCTTCCCAGGCTCAGGATTATACCATCCCTCAAATTTGTTTTACTACTGTGAGCATGAAAAGCAGCACGTTTGCATTTTGAACAGAGCAGAGATTAAGGCACTGGCAGCCTTGAAATAGTTCTTTTCTCAACTTCCATTCCCATGAGGTTATCCACAGCAAGTCGCCGTTAGTACAGGGTCAGTGTGATGAAATGTATTTGTTGAGTGTCTTTGGTGCCAGAGTTTTTGCCAACAATCTGATCTACCTGATAGTGGTACTATTTCAGAAATGTCCAGTCAGTAGAGCAAATACAGTGCCTGTAGACCTTCAAGCACAGCAGTGATAACTGAAACTCCAGCAAGCAAGGACTTTAATGTTCTCTTTAGTGATAGGCAGGCAGGAATGGGGAAATAAACAAGAGTTTATAAAGTGAGAATTTTAATTCTAGTACAAAGCCCTAGTGAAACCTCAATTGAAGGTCCCACGAGGGTTATGATATTCCTTTAGGGTTATGACAGTCCTTTAGCATTCTCTCAGCTCCATATATCAGGGCTTGCTTGAAGGGACCTTTAACGTGAACATAATATGCAAAAAGGTATCAAAAGGGGCTGCTTTAGGAAATGGGTCTTTGGTATATTTTGAATTTATATGTGAATCTTTTAATCAGCAAGTTTTAAGCTGGGGACAGAAAAGGTAAAAAAAAATAAAACCCAATTTCTCTGTTTCCTAAAGCAGCAAAGATTATTCAGGTAAATTATGATTACCTTCCTCATGTTTGCACTTTGGCCACTTTATTATTGCTGTTTTTCTTTTTTTTTTCATGCTCTAACATGGTACATTTTTTCTGAAGCCCTGTTTTAAAAAACTTTAAAAATACAATAACCCCTTTTTATCCCTTTCTGCATATTATAATTATATATATTATATCATGTTATAATTATATTATATTATATCATGTTAGAGGCCCCTTCAAGCAAGCCCTGATATACAGAACTTGTGGCAGGCAGGTTGAAAAGCTGATGATGGCACTTCTTGACCTTAGAGATTAGAAGTGAGAGAGCAGAAAATATAGGGTCCTGAAGGTGTGTGTGTAAGGGAGTGGGGGCAAGAGGAGGGGATTGGAATAAGGAGGGGAGGACAAGTGGACCAGGTCCTTTTTTGTTTTGCGGTACGCGGGCCTCTCACTGCTGTGGCCTCTCCCGTTGCGGAGCACAGGCTCCGGACGCGCAGGCTCAGCGGCCATGGCTCACGGGCCCAGCCGCTCTGCAGCATGTGGGATCTTCCCGGACCGGGGCACGAACCCGCGTCCCCTCCATCGGCAGGCGGACCCTCAACCACTGCACCACCAGGGAAGCCCCTGGACCAGGTCTTAATATTGGCTACGTCACCTTGCCCAGCTAGAAACTATGAATTCCAATGTAAAGCCTTAAAAGAATTCATAAATGCTGATACAAACCATGTCCCTCTACGGTTTTTCCTCCTGTCTCAAATATAAAATCAGTCTTAAAATAATTCACACAAGCCTCTAGATTCTGGAACAAAGGAAAGTCTTGGCCTTGATCATGACTTCTGCTTACCAGTCTGAAATTTGGGGCCAACAAATTACCGAGCGCAGAATTCCACCCAACTGCATGGAACCCTGGGGGAGTCCCACGGTGTTTTGGTCTGTCAGCTCATCTCCCATCCTACTGAGCATGGGGGAAAATATCAATGGGTTAAAGGAAAGGCTTGCTAAGAAGGATAATATAGAGAAACAGGTGAAGAAGATGGAAAAAGCCATTCAGGTCACAGAGGAAATAAGAAGTCAGTTACCAGGTAGCTCTGAAGAGGGAAATAATAATAACAATGTCTACAGAACATGTTTATTTTTAATTTATTTATTTATTTTTGGCTGCGTTGGGTCTTCGTTGCTGCGCACGGGCTTTTCTCTGACCGTGGCGAGCGGTGGATACTCTTCGTCGACGGTGCGCGAGCTTCTCGTTGCAGTGGCTTCTCTTGTTGCGGAGCACGGGCTGTAGGTGTGTGGGCTCAGTAGTTGTGGCTCGTGGGCTCTAGAGCGCAGGCTTAGTAGTTGTGGCTCACGGGCTTAGTTGTTCCGTGGCATGTGACATCTTCCCGGACCAGGGCTCGAACCGGTGTCCCCAGCATTGGCAAGCAGATCCCCAACCACTGAGCCAGCGGAGTAGCCCCTACCGAACATGTTTATTTGCCAGGCACTGTTGAGAGTTTTACATGGAGTCTTAATTCTTATTTTTAAGACTGGAAAGTGAGGCTAAGAGAGCAAATTGCTTAAGTCCACACACTTGTAGGTAAAAACTATGGAACTCGGAACTTAAATTAGGTCTGAATGCAATTCCGCCTGTCACATTACCTACCGCGGTAAGATGAGAGCGACCCCGACGGGCGGTGCTGGTTTACACGATCTCGTGGCTGGTGGTAAAGGGAAAAAGAACGCTCAGGTGTTGAAGAGCCGTGTCTTTCTGGTCGCTTTACCGACCATGTCATTTTATTTCCAGTGCAACTCTACGGACCTAGGACTATCATCTGTATTCTAGAGATTGATTATTTGGGACTTTAAAAAGTTTCATGAAGAAGTGTAAGTGATCCAAGTAGTGTATACAATAAGAAATAAAGTCCTGAATTAAAAAAAAAGTTTCATTAATATGTGTATTCATTCACTGAACAAAATGTTATTGAATACCTACAATTTTACAATGCCAGGTGGTAGACAGAGAATAAAGGGCAAAGAAGTTAATGTCTTAATTCTCAAGGAGTTTGTATTTTGTAGGCAAATGAGGAACATTAATCTAATACTCTCACCGATGAGGGTTCAATTGCAAATTCAGAGGACTTTCTAAAGGAAAGAACACATTCCTGGAAGAGCAGGTGATAGATGAAGGTGACCTCAGTGGACAGGGTTAGGGCTGGGTGGGTGGTAGTCAGGGGAGTCCTCGCTGAACCTAAGAGATGGGGAGGGCCTACCTAGGCTAAGGGATTTGCGTGTGTGCGTTTGTGCATGCGTACGTGTGTGGTACGGGGTGTTACAAAGAGGGTTTCAAGCAGAAGAAAACACAGGTGCAAAGGCCCATATGCTCCCGGGTAGCTGGAATGTAGAAGTCAGAAGTCTTGGGGGATGACACTGGAAACATGGTGGCTTTGCGGACACCTTACAGATGTGTCTTGGTTGTGGTTTCTGTGCTGTATTTCATCATCTTCCCAGTCCAGGTTTCATATCTCTTTCTGAGAGTGGGTTTCTAAACCCGCTCCCCATCTCACCCAGCCCTATACACATTCTTCTTGCTTCTCTGATGATGTAATCCAGGTAGAACACCACTTTCCCCAAGCGCACGTTGGTGGAGTACAGTGGCTAGTTGGTTTTGGAGTCAGACAACTTGAGAATGAAATTGTGGCTTGGCTGTTTAATAGGTCTGTGAATTTGAGTATGTCTCTTGACCTTTTAAAGCTTTGGTTACTGGTATGTAAAAGGTTTGATGTGAAGAATGGAGATGATTTCTGTAAAAGACTGAGCCCACTGCCTTGCACGTATTGGGGTGCTCAAGAAATGCCACCCTTACTGTGTGTGTCAATGGGCAATCAGCACGTCCCGACCCAAGACCTGGGCTGGGGCTTCATAGACCTCTGCCCCGCCAAGAATGAGGCCCCTCACAGTTTTCCCTCTGATTCAACTATAAAAGCAGCCTCCTTCCTCTCCTCGGCCTGCTAAGGTATGTACTTGTTTTATACAAAATCCATTCATCCAGAAATGTAGTTGTTATATCTAAAATGTGTTAATCCAGAAATATACTTGTTTTGTCCAAAATCCTCTGGGATGAAGGCATTGGCAAACTCGCTAGGATTTAGCAATACTGAATCAATGAACCAATCAATTTACAAAAAAACAAACCGAGTTTCCAGCCCTGTGTCCAAAGGCCCGAAATGCAATACAAAAGGAACACAAACTCTGCCTGTGCCTCAGGGGATTCCCAGTCTCGATGAAGAGTTTTAAAAACCTGGAAATTTTGGAACATAAGGGAAATATTCAAGAAAATTCCAAACAGGTTATTTTCGATGATCAAAATGTGTAAGTAAAACATGCTATAAAATTTCTGAGAGTCTAATATAGAGATGGCCCCTTGGAAAAGATGAGGTTTCCAAAGATGGTTAAGAGCCAATATAGTGAACAAATACGTAGCGTTATAATCAAGGCAGAGCTGGGTTGTCCTAACTCTGCCACGCACTAGTTGTTTGACCTCACGTAAATTACTTAAATGATCTGAGTTTCCTTATTCGTAGAATGGAGGAAAGTAACGATTTAATAAAAAGAATGTAGGAATATCTGGCACATTAATAAGTGGATACTGTTATTTTATTTTATGAGACACAAAGGGTCAACATCTAGATTAAGATGAACTAGGGCAGCAAATCTATGTTCAGATCCTAACTCTCCCACCAGCCACTGCATGACATCAGCAAGTTACTTAGCCAACCCGAGCTTCAGATTCTTCACCTCCAAATCTGATAGAATCGCACCCACCTTTCTTGGCTGTTAAGAGATAATGTATGTTAAGTGCACAGTAAACACCCAGTCGTGGCAGCTGTTCTGTTGTTTTTATTATTATTGTTGTTGTTGTTATTACCATTATTATCTGTTACTTTTGAATGGGTGGAAGGAAAGCAAAGAGAGAGCGCAGAAGACAAATACAAGCAAAAGCCAAAACCCTAGAATGCAATTAATGAAGAGGCAGCTTTCAGCCAAAGAGTTTGGATCTGAAAACTGAAAAAAGTCGAAGAGATAGGAAGAAGTCAGATCAAAAACTGAACTCAGGGAGACATCCTAGCCCCAACATGTCCATAGAATCTTAGAACCTTCCTAGAGATTTTTAGGAAAGAGAAATCTACTGCCTTTCCTAGTAACTCATCTCATTTCTTATAACACCTGGGATTTTTCAATTTCCTTGTCTTGTTGTCATAGTCTCTTTTTTTCTCCAGTTTCACTGAGATAAACTGACACATAACCTTGGATAAGTTTAAGGTATACAACATATGATTTTATATACATACATACTGTGAAATAATTACTGCACTAATTGGATGGATGTTTAGTTAACATCTATCACCTCATAGAGTCCAATTCTTCATTCTGTTTCAGTGCACGTGGAGAAGAGTCAATAAACACTCCTTGGGGAATACATTGTATATTTTCAAATATCACATTTATTTATATTATTGTCCGTATTTAATAGCTATTTTACTGCTCCACTGGGCAAGGTGAACTGACACCGTTGCTCCAGTGATAATCACCACGGCACTGAGCACCACTAGGTGTTGGGCACTCCGCAAACAGTAAGGCTGATTTTGGTGTTTTCATTTGCATATGAGAACCTGATTTTTAAAAGGTGAAATGTGGGCTTCCCTGGTGGCGCAGTGGTTGAGAGTCCGCCTGCCGATGCAGGGGACACGGGTTCGTGCCCTGGTCTGGGAGGATCCCACATGCCGCGGAGCGGCTGGGCCCGTGAGCCATGGCCACTAAGCCTGCGTGTCCGGAGCCTGTGCTCCGCAACGGGAGAGGCCACAACAGTGAGAGGCCCGCGTACCGCAAAAAAAAAAAAAAAAAAAGAAAAAGGTGAAATGTCTTCTCACTATACATGGCCATGAGGGGGACAAAGCCAATGAGTGACCCCAGTTTATCTGTATCACCAGCAAAGTTCTGGAATTTTCTGTTGGGCTCCTGTGGTTGTCCGTCAACCTCTCCTTTGAAGAGGGCTGCTGAAGGTGTGTACACAGGGATATAAACTCATTTACTTCGGATCTTTCTTCATCTGGTCATTTTTGTTTCTTACTCTCCCTGATTATTAGTATTTCCTAGACGCTTACCACATACTGGTCTCAATCAGACCCAACTAGACTTGAAGAAAAAAAGAAATCAGGATATTAATGGAACACAGACTGAAATAATGAAATCAGTCCCATTCCCAAATGCAATGTATGCCATAGACTATTAATTTGTAAGAAAATCTATCAACCATTTACACATATGTTCACATCAAAGTCCATTTTCAGGTTATCATTAAGAAGAAATAAAACAAGTAGTTTTCAGTCTCCAAGATGCTCTCCCATAAGGAGCCAAGTTTCTGCAAAATGATAGGCAACTCTGCGCATCTAAGGGAAAGTCTGCATTGGGGCTGGAAGATGAAAAAGCCTGCGAAGACAGGTCACCAAAAGCAATGAGCAAAGCAGAAGGCATGATGCTTTAGACACCAGCAAACTCTGAGGAGCAACTTAAAGCTTCTTCACATTGGAGAGCTACTCTCGTCCTCTGTGTCTTGAGATGCAACCTAGGGAATCAGAGAATGACTTTTTTAAAAAAATCCAGAAAGCCTAAGTAAGCTTAAGGTTCTTCTCTTCTGAAAAGCCACAAGAAGAAAAACAAATCTGGGATCAGAGCATCTCTATGGCTTCAGGGAGGATACTGGCTGTGCCCATGGTAGGTCCAGGCTCCTGGCCAAGAAGTAAGAAGTAAGACAGAAGGCACATGGAACATACACTTCCTCTTCATTTCCACACAGAAATGTGTTCTCACCTTTTTTTCTTGAATCAGTTTTGGTTTCCTTTTTGACTTTTGCTAAAGACACAGCTACAAAGAATTCTCTCTTGCCGTGAGGTAAACAGTTGAGCAGAGAGTAGTGTGAGCTGGAACGAATGGGTGCACACATGATCCCCTGACTCCACCAAGAAGCTGCATCTCAGATTTCTATTTGTACAGACCCAGAATAAAAGCGCTAGAGCAGAGGAAGGGTTGTAACTATGCTTTTTGTGTTCCTCCAACTCATCTTCTCTCTGTCCCGAACACCCTGACAAACATAATCGCAGCTCCAATCACACAGTTTTCATTATGATCTTTCATCTAAAATATTCTCCTCCTTCCAGGAGAAGGCACTAGGGATACATTGAAAAGAAGACCCAAGATGGCAGATAGAATGATCATTGGAACCTAAAGCTTCCAATACAAACAAACAGAAATAATTGACTATGTTTTAAAAGAAATCCTATGGACCAGGACCAGAGATCAAACCCACAGAAGGAAGCAGGGAAACCAGAGCATTGCTCTCGGTGCTGGGTCTTCCATGGGAACCTGGCCTGAACAGCTCTATGTGATGGGCACTCTGCATGAAGCCAAGAGCTGGGACCAAGCTGCCTCTTATGAATGAGGGCTGGAGGAGTTCCCATAGCCAGGAATAGAAGCAGACTTACCACTTGAAGCTAAGACCCACCATGCATAATAAGACGCCTGAATTTTGGTCATCTTTGTGGCAGGAGAGTGTAACGTCCAGTTTAGAGCCAGAGACCTTAAAGGGCTAGGGTGAAAGCAGAATTAAAGCCTTCTTACAAGCTGGGGAAAATTCCCACAGATAAACAAGAATTACCAAGCAAGTGAAAAAGCCTAGCAACAAAGTTCAACAGATCCATTAAACAAAAATTCCCACATAAACGTACATATCATAGAACAATTTTCATTCATAAAATGAATATAATGTTCTCAAAGAAATGAAAGATGGACTACTGTCCGTGGAAAAAACAAAACAGAAAACAAGAGGTTATAAAAACAAGACACGTGCATATACCAAAAAAAAAAAAAAAGTATCATTAGTTGAGTTAAACTGATCACTGGACAGAGGTGAAGATAGAATCTTTAAGACAGAAGACAAAACTAAGAAGATATCACAGAAAGCATTATAGAATGATAAACTATTAGCAAACATAGAAAAAAGGCAAGAGACAGAGAATAGATCAAGCAATTCCAACTTAACATCAGATTCAGAAAGAAAGAATAGAAAGAATGGTTGAGAGACAGTGTTCAAATAAATGATGGCTCAGAATTTTCTAGAACTGAAAACAAGCCCTGATGTTTTCCATTGATGGATAGTTGGGAAGATTTAAAAAGAAAACAAACCCAAACTAGAGTCATTTTAGTGAAAATACATAATCTTGAGGTAAAGAGAAAATCTTAAAAGCTAGTAGAAAAACAGAAGACAGATTACTTACAAAAGAATGGCAATCATTTGATGATTCTCAAAAGTAATAACATGTAACCTAAGGCACTAGGGGCTTCAAGGTATTAAGTGAACATATAATTGTAAACCCATATTATGTAACACACAAACAAATCATCATTCATAAAAAAGTAAAAATTAAAAATAGTTTAGACTTTAAAAGTTTACTATTGACAAGGAACAATGAATTTAGAAGGAAAGTGATAAATGGTAAAATCATAACTTCCAAACTGGGGGTGGGGAAATAGAAGGAATGAAGTAAAAAAAAAAAAAAAAATCAATCTATCAGAATTTAGACAAATAGAAAAAATAAAGCAAGGGGAAAACCACACACACATATATATAGCATAAAATATGATCAAAACAATAACTTAATAATAAATAAGCAAGCATAGTAAGGATAAGTGGGTTCTCTCAGTTAAAAGAAAGAGACCTCAAATTAGATTTTTTTAAAATCCAGTTGTAAGTATTTACAAGATATAAACTTAAAACAATATTAAAACTTTGAATGTAAATACAGGGAAAATATTTCTAAGATAAATGCCTGTTCCCCTAAAAGGTGCTATAGCAATATTAATATAAGTCAAAAGAGAATTTAAGCTAAAATATAGGGCAGGTTAGATTTCAAATATTCAAGTGTTTTCTTTTCAACCTTCCATTAACCATTCCACTTTAGAGGAAATATCAGTAAGGAAGGAGCCAACAGTCATGCTTCACTTTCTGGATAACCACCTATTTTTTGGACAGGAATAGATGAGATGCATCTTGAATTGAAAGCTGATCTCTTTCTAACGTATTTATTTTCTCTAAAAAAGGGATAACCCAGGATTTCTTTTTGTGATGGAAATGATGAGTAAATGATAGGCTGGTTTTTGAAGTACTGAATCTTCTGGGTTTTGTTTCTGGAAACCAAAGAAATAAAAACCTATAATAAATCACAAAAGCCATATGATATTAATAATTAATAGTCCCAGAGTGCAGGCTGTGTGCCCATCACTGCACTGGGCACCTTAGAGGCATGACCTCATTTAATCCACTGTGAGACAGGCTTCCTTTCAATTCCACATCGCAGAGGAAAGTGGTGGGCTAGAAAAAGCAGAGCCGGGCTAGGAACCCAGATGAGGCTGACCTCTCAGTCGGGTACCTGCTTCCTGATCCACATTCACATCACCGACCCACACTTCTCCCTCTGGGATGGAGCTGAGAAGCAACTTAAAGCTTCTTCACATTGGAGAGCTACTCTCGTCCTCTGTGTCTTGAGATGCAACCTAGGGAATCGGAGAATGACTTTTTTAAAAAATCCAGAAAGCCTAAGTAAGCTTAAGGTTCTTCTCTTCTGAAAAGCCACAAGAAGAAAAACAAATCTGGGATCAGAGCATCTCTATGGCTTCAGGGAGGATACTGGCTGTGCCCATGGTAGGTCCAGGCTCCTGGCCAAGAAGTAACCAGTTGCAGCTGCAGGGGCCCTTGGGAGTGGGCAGGGCGGGGCAGACACTCAGACCCACAGCTGCTCAGCAAGGGGTGAGAGGGAGCTCCCACCCTGCCAGGGGACCCGCCTGGCCAGAGGCAGCCAGAGCCCTGTGTGGTTCCTAAGAGGCCAGGTGCCCGGCCCAGCCTCCAGAGAGGAGTGGTGACAGAAGTGCCTTAAAATGAAGCAGGGACAAAAGGGTGAGTCTCCGGGAGAATGTCACAGCTTTATTCTGCGCCCGCCTCCTTTTCTGAAGAGCACTGTCCTGCTAGCTGGTTCTCAGGCACAGAATTGAAAGCTCATTGAATCCTGATGAAACAGGAGGCTTGGGACCACAAAAGAAAACTCCACACACCACGTGTGAGCTGGTCCTCATTCCACGTTCCTCCCAGCCTTGTGCGTTCTCACACATGGGCCTCCTGGAAGGAAAGAGGGGAAGCAGGCTCCCCTTTGATGTTTGAAGAAACACCAGGCAAGTGACTTCCCTCTAACAGACGGTCTCCAATGCACAGGGATCAAGGCTATTTAGATGAGGGAACTCTTGTGACTTTCAGAAGATGGGATTGGTTTTCCTCAATAGCCAATGGAAAATTGGGAGCAGCAGAGCCAAGGATAATGGCCAAAGAGTACATGGAAAGGTGCTCAACATCACTAATCATCAGGGAAATGCAAATCAAAACCACAGTGAGATACCACCTCACATCTGTGAGAATGGGTCTCATCAATATGACAAGAGATAACAAGTGTTGGCAAGGATATTGAGAAACTGGGACCCTTGTGCCGTTGGTGGGAATGTAAATTGGGCAGCCACTATGGAAAACAGTGTGGAAGTTCCTCAAAAAATTAAAAATAGAATTACCATATGATCCAGGAATGCAGCTTCTGGGTATATAACTGAAAGAAATGAAGTCCTTATCTCAACGAGATATCTGCACCCCTGTGTTCATTGCAAAATTACTCACAAGGGCCAAGACATGGAAACAATCTAAGTATCTATTGATGGATATATGGATAAAGAATATATATATATATATATCAGCCTCAAAAGAAAAGGAAATCTTGACCTGTATGACAATGTGGATGAACCCAGAGGACATTATGCTAAATGAAATAAACCAGTCACCAAAGGACAGATACTACATGATTCCATTTACATGAGGTAGTCAAATTCATAGAAACAGAGAGTAGAATGGTGGTTTCCCGGGACTGGGGGGAGGGGAAAATGGGGGGTTGCCTTTCAACTGGTATAAAGTTCCAGTTATACAAGACGAATAAGTTCTAGAGATCTTCTGTATAACATGGTACCCATAGTTCACACTACTGTATTGTACATCTAAAAATTTCTTTAAAGGGTAGATCTCACTTTAAGTGTTCTTACTGCAATTAAGAAAAAAAAAGAGAGAGACAGCTAGGTGGGAAATGTACAGGTCATCACTCTATGCTATTATATACCATGAGATACAAGATTGTAGAAAAATGTGCATTTTCAAGTGTTAACTCTTGGGATAGCTTCAAATTGAAGAGGTCTCTCACCAAAAAGCTGATAGTTAAAAGTGGCCCCATATCTGTGTTTGGCATCTGATGGACTCACTTTGTTTTGTACTAATGCTTTATATGTGTTTCTAAATTAATATATCCATTGTTGCAGGAGGTCATATAACATTGCATTATGGAGGCCATGTGATTTCATTAATTTATTCAATAAGTATGGATTGAATACTCACTGGGTTCCATGCACCGGGCACACATACAGGAGATGGGGACATGGCGATGGATAGGCCATATCACAAGGCATGGTTCTAGCAGGGGAGACAGACAGACAGAATGCCTGTGTGAAGGAGGGCCCTGGAGCACAGCCCTGAGGAAGTCAAATAGTGGATGTCATGAAGCTCTGGGGGAAAATCATTCTGGGCAGAAGGTCTGACACCCACAAAGATTCTGAAATGGGAATGTACTTGGCCTATGACAAAGGGCAGGTAAGGATCCCGAAGGTAGGCTGTGGTAAAGCATTTTCATTTTATACCAAGAAAAATGAGGAGCCGTTGAACGGTTGTGATCAGAAGGAGATGTTTCCTGGTTTATATTTCAGAATGTAGTCGAGGCAGGCAGTGGTCAGCCATGGATGTATCATCCATCTATTCATTCACTTATTCATTCACTTAATATGTATTGAGCATTTACTATGTACTCAGCTATCAACCAGCTAATGATGGCGCAAATTAATGGCTTCTGTGGCTCCGTTTCCTTACCTATAAAATGGGCTCCCCTTTATAGGCCCTTCCTACTGTGAAATTTCTGTCTCTGGGAAGGGGCAGGCTCTCTGGCCTTAGTTATCTACGTCTGAGATGGGTCCACCCTGGATGTCTACCAGAGCAACACAATTTCTGGAAACCTGCCCATTGTTCATTTGGAGGTACATGAAACACATTGGGTCCTGGGTTTGTATTTGAAGAATAAAGTATAAACGCAGAAAACCATAATTCAAGAAGAGTCATGTACCACAATGTTCATTGCAGCTCTATTTACAATAGCCAGGACATAGAAGCAACCTAAGTGTCAGACAGATGAATGGATAAAGAAGATGTGGCACATATATACAATGGAATATTATTCAGACATAAAAAGAAATGAAATTGAGTTATTTGTAGTGAGGTGGATGGACCTAGAGTCTGTCATACAGAGTGAAGTAAGTCAGAAAGAGAAAAACAAATACCGTATGCTAACACATATATATATTGAATCTAAAAACAAAAACTGGTTCTGAAGAGCCCAGGGGCAGGACAGGAATAAAGACGCAGATGTAGAGAGTGGACTTGAGGACACAGGGAGGGGGAAGGGTAAGCTGGGACGAAGTGAGAGAGAGGCATGGACATATATACACTACCAAATGTAAAATAGATAGCTAGTGAGAAGCAGCCACATAGCACAGGGAGATCAGCTCGGTGCTTTGTGACCACCTGGAGGGGTGGGATAGGGAGGGTGGGAGGGAGATGCAAGAGGGAAGAGATATGGGGACATACGTATAGCTGATTCACTTTGTTATAAAGCAGAAACTAACACACCATTGTAAAGCAGTTATACTTCAATAAAGATGTTAAAAACATTTTTAAAAATTAAAAAAAATAAAAAAGTATAAACGCAAAGGTCTAGGCCAACACGGCTCTCTAAAAAAGAACGTAGCAGAGTTTTGAGGCATATGAAGATGGGATTGATTGTCTCTAAGGGCAGTAGAGTAGAGTTGGGGAGAATTTTAAGTGAAGATACATTTAACCTCTGTGAAAAATAACGGGCAGCAAAGTCAGAAATTCCACAGGGGAACAGTTAGGTTCAAAGTAGAGGTAAAAACTTCCGATGGCAATGAAATTATGGGCTAAAACTGAGGTCAAAATGGCAGACATGTGGCCCCTCATATAAAGTGATAGTACTGTTTGCCTTCTACCCCGCATGTAAAGTGTACATCAATCATGGCAGCCGTGTTCGGTTTTTTTGTGTGTTTTTCTTTGTTATTTTTTTTGGTTGTTTTTTTTTTTTGCGGTATGCGGGCCTCTCACTGTTGTGGCCTCTCCCGTTGCGGAGCACAGGCTCTGGACGCGCAGGCTCAGCGGCCATGGCTCACGGGCCCAGCCGCTCCCGCGGCACGTGGGATCTTCCCGGACCGGGGCACGAACCCGTGTCCCCTGCGTCGGCAGGCGGACTCTCAACCACTGCGCCACCAGGGAAGCCCCGTGTTCTGTTTTATAGGCACATCCTCTCAGCCCCAGCGAGCCGCAACGGGCACTGGGAGCTAAAATGCAGCTACAGCCAGCGATCGCGAGCAGAGTGTCCCTCTGGTGTGGAGGGGTTTAGCCAATTAGGTTGACCACAAGCCACTGACTTCAACGGTACCATTCTGTAACAAAAGACATTTTTTACGAAGAAACCAGTCATTGGAACAAGGGAGTCAGTCAGCACATCGGCTCTGGAGAAAGACAATCTGGCTGCACCATTGTGGGACTGAGGGAAATCCCTCAACATATCTGGGTCCCGGTGTCCTCATCTATCAAATGGGGCCATGCCACAACCCTCTCTCATAGTCGTTATGAGGAATAGATGAAATTACGTACATGAAGACTTCCGTGCTGTGTTTGGCACGTGACAAATGCTCTTAGGTATAAGCCACCAACATATATAATTAGTCATAATAGAAGCTTTTCTCCTGAGCCCAAGGACTGTGCTTATATGGTGTCCCAGACACTTATGGGAGTCAGGTTCCTTCATGGAGTTACAGGAAAGTACTTTAGCTCTTCTGCAGGCACAGTTTAACTCTCTGCTTTCTGTTTGAGATGTCATCAGCCGGCGTCCAAAGAAATCTAGCAGGGAGAACTTTATTATCTCAGGGACTTTTCCATGTTTCCAGGTGTAGCTCAAACCTTCTTGGCAGACACACTGATTTTGTAAATACTGTGATGAGGTATCCACTTCTCCTAGGCAGAATCACCTGAAACAAGATGACAAGACTGACCTATATATCAGAATGTCATGGACAGAGGTATTCTTAGAATCTGTCAGACTCCATACGTGTATTATTTATCTCACTGTAATAACATAGCAATACGAAGAGAATGCCAACACAGTGACCTGTAATGCAGATGACTCCACAAACATTTCCATGTTCAAAGTCTGTAGGGTCAGTGCACAGTGACTCTGTGGGCTGAGTTTCACAGGAAGGAAGGGTGTAATCAGAGAGAGATTTGGGGTGAACATGGAACTAAACAAAGAAGAGTAATTTGAATGGAATGTTTGAAAGGATCAGCTAATCCATTTCACCACCGGGTTGGGCTTGCCCAAGGCATAGCGATTTTTGAACTCCATCGGTTACGATACTCTGCTTCTATCCCCATATGAAGGGTCATTTTGCCAGTGGGTCTGAAGTCTTTGAAGTCCTTTGGTTACTATTCCATGTCCCCATTCATTCCTCCCATGGGCACTGGTATGTTTTCTAGTAACTCATTCTTTCTTTGCTAGTCTATTTCCTCATCGCCCCCTCTGGATGGACTTGTTTTCTCTTTAGTCACGTTAATAGCATGAGTCAGGTAAAGAGTTAGTGAGGATGACAGCAAGGCAACATCTTTTTCTTGAAGATGCTCATATAATCTTGGAATCATTCTATGTTCTTTTATTTTCTGATGACAGTTTAATTCCAGTGATTTCCAAGTTATTACAAGAAGATGTATAGAACCCTTCCAGTACTGACAATAAAAACTCATCCCTCTGGGGTCTTCCTACATTTTATTTTGCCTGGTTCATTCTCGTCTCATATCCTGTTGATATCCTCCTTATTCTTTTTCCACATCTCATGTGGCACAAGGTCATATTTCTCAACAGGGCACCTTTGGGCTAGAAATGGGAAAGAGATCTTTGCCCCTCTCCAGCCCTTTCCCACATATGAGCTGCAATGACCTCCCCAAGGGGATCTGACATAGAAAAGAGCAAATGATGTTCCTCAAAGCAGCAAGTATCAATTAGAGTTTTGTTTCAGACAAAAAAAAAGTTAATTTAGGATTGAGACTCCAGCCTTATGCTGACAAACTTTGCATTTTATCAAGTTAATAAATGAATTAGTCATGCAAGAATGGAGGAGTGTAACAAAGATATCTGTCCATGCCAGTAAAGGTTCTGCTGATCCCAAAGAGAATGAGGTTCGTGTCAGAGGACATGCAAAGTCATCACAAATATACTTCGCATTTGTGTTTCCAGCTTAATTGCTCATGGCTAAACGGAAAATAATAGAAATGGGGTTTTGTTTACATAAAGCGTGAAACTTTGTCCTGGGAACTTTTGTCCTCCAAATAATTCCCAGCAATGTAGTCTTTGGAAGGTGCCCGACCATGTGGAGTTTTAACAGGAAGAGCAAAGAGAACCAATGCAGAGGTTAAGAAAATGTCACAATGCCAGTGGATATGAGTGATTTCCTCTTTATAGTATCAAAGCAGGAGGAGATGTAACTGCTCCAGTGAAGATATAGATGCTCTTTTCACGTTGTCAGTATCTTTCCTTTTGAAGGAAAGACTTTATTGTCCAGGTAAATCCAGTCCAAAACTCCATGGCTCAACGCTAGAGTACCAGGGAATGCTGTCTACTGAAAAACAGTGTCTTCTGGAAAACTCCACTTCACAGCACTGTACGTACTGTCGGTTTTGGAAATGATGTAATAAACCTACCGAAAAGAACACCCTCTGCCAATGCAGTTGTGTATGTAAAATCATCTAGCTGCTCTGCTCTTACTCATGAACATAAGCTTTGGGCCATGCTCATTAGGGGTAAGGTTACCAGGTGGGTATTTAGAGCTGTCTTCAGGTCAAACCCATGGCTGCCTGTTCTCCTCATTTTCCTCTGATGCCCTGGATCACTTTCTCTCCCACACACCCTTAATTTTCTTGGCTGTCTTTAGGTTCTGCTTCCAACCTGCTTGGGACATTTTCATTTCCTCTCCTTCTCCTGTCGATTTCTTAGTAAGCCATTCCCAAGCTCCTTTCCCCCATTGCTTCTCTCTCGGTTAACCCTTTGCCCACTTTCCTCTTCCATCAATAACCACAAACATTTCTGCCCTCCAAGTAACCCAGATCAACTATCTACTAATCACCAGGGCACAAAAGTGCTTTCCTGATGTTGTCAGGGATTTAGCTTCCCAGGTAATCCCACCCTCCCTCACCTACCTAGAGTTCACAGAAAAAGATTTCAAAATGAGGCTTTTGGAAACCAGGTGCAGTAAGATGTGCAGGGGGCTTGGGATCAGTCAGAGATGAGTCCTGTAAAAGACAAACACAATATTGTAAAGCAGCTATACTCCAATAAACTTTTAAAAAATCTATTATATCAAGAAAAGACAAATGGAGACATATTAAACATTTTAAAAGTTTATTTGAGCAAAAATTGATTCAAATTGGGTGGCACCAGATCAGAAGGGGTTATGTGCTCTACCAGCAGGAGCTGGGGAAGATTTCTATAGAGAAAAGGTAGAAGCAAAGCAAGGAAACTATGTGATTGGCTGTAGCTTAAGCAGTTGCATTCTTTCAGAAAGGCTAATTGGATGTTTGTGACTGGCTGTCCTAAGGTTTTGATTTCTTAATCTTGAGGCCTTCACACTTAGATCTGGGTTTGCTGAGGAAGGTAGGCTGCTGAGGCATTAGAGCCACCTGAGCCTCATGGCCTCCTTGTTTCATTTATTTAACGATTCCCTTCATTTGGTGATCCTCTCAGACGTGAGGGACCAGTCAAAAAGCTGTGTCACTCTCAGTCACCATTGGGGTTAAGCAGTCTTGTCTCATCATGAAAATCAGAGGTTACGATGTCAGGTTTGTGGAAGAATGGTTTTTGCTGTTCATCTTGTTTGTTTCTCCAAGTGAAGTGAGACCATCTGATGTACAGCTGATGGCTACGAACGTGTATCCCTGAGAGCATACAGTGCACCAGGGAGACTACAATGGTGACTATCGAGAGAATGATAGCAAGAGATTGGAGTATGTTCCGTAGTCAGGGCCCCCAGGAAGCAAACCAGTTGGTTTCAAATACACCAACGAATTTATCAAAAGGAACATCAACCTGTTTTAGCCATGTGAATCATTCGCCAATGCCTTGTACTTGCTACAATACAAGAGGTATTGATCCAGCTACAGCAGGAGGTATTTGCTGTGGCACAGGCTTTTCCTTCTTGAGCCAATACGTGATCTAAAGCAGTTCTATTATCTAAACACCCCTCAACAAGAAAGCCTAGGGACCTTGGTTGTGCAGCTATGACCTTAGCAGTCCATTCAGTGGTAGTTGCCAGAGTTAAGGAGCGTTATCTTCTCAGGCACTGATACAGAGAAAAGGCAAGTAGTGAAAAGGCAAAAGAAATAAAGGTTTCATATTGGAGATGAAGATCTTGGTCTGTGATCTTGGGAGAGCTGTCCACCTCAAGGCGTCATCTGCTTCTGGGGAGGAACCTCCCTGGTCCATTTTAATTTTAGATCTCCACCTGGTGTGCAGTTTCAAGAGTATGGAGGAGCCCTTCTTAACTGGGATATGTGGATCAAGGTTCTGGGCCCTGAAGTTTGGCTGCCATCTGGGTAGCGGCCCGGTATGGTCCCTTCCAACGAGTTTCAAGTGCAGTCTTTGTTCTTTTGTGATTCTAAGTCCAAAGGGTGGGAGAAATTCAGAGATATTAGTTTGGAGAGTTGTAGTCAGATATTTGAGAAAACAAGAAGAATTCAGGATCCAATCCAGTTTACCAGTAGATAACAAAAATCTCAAAGATGGTGAAGAGGACTAGAGTTTAATACCCACAGGCGTTGCTATATTTTTAAATCAAAATACGATTTTTCTCTCTATAGTTTCTCCCATTTCTATAAAGGTTAATCAAAGTAAGACTAATTTGTTTGCACTATAAGTCTAGTTTTATTAAACTGGGCCTGATGATTTACATAAGTGCAGCAAGAATAGCGATTGACCCCATAGGCTCTCTTTAAGTTAGTTTTGCTGGACCTTTTCATAAGGAATCCCTTATGTGCTTTTTTTTTTTTGCGGTACGCGGGCCTCTCACTGCTGTGGCCTCTCCCGCTGTGGAGCACAGGCTCTGGACGCGCAGGCTCAGCGGCCATGGCTCACGGGCCCAGCCGCTCTGCGGCACGTGGGATCTTCCCGGACCGGGGCACGAACCCGCGTCCCCTGCATCGGCAGGCGGACTCTCAACCACTGCGCCACCAGGGAAGCCCCCTTATGGGCTTTTAAAGGCCTCTCTAGGCTACGGAGCCAAGCTAAAGACTTATCGTCAGACTTTGCTGGGAATCTCTATAGATTTGGGTGAATTGGTGAATTGCTCCCTTTTTGTGGGCCCCTAATTTGCTCTTACTCTTGGGGCTGCCAGGAAGTGACCTTATTGCTCACCTGGCAGGGCTTGGAACCTTGTCAACAAGATACCAGATGATTTTTCCAAGGGGCTTTATTGGTTCTATAAAGTCAACCTTAGTTCCTTTAAAACTGTCTGATCAGATTTGATTTTGTGCACATCACTCTCAAAGATGACATTCTAGTCAAAGCCTTGGTAATATAACCAATGTTTCCAATTGTGTCCTGTTATAAGGAGAACAGGACACAATATTGAACTTAGGCCAATAACTATATTGCCATGAAAATAAGAACACTCAATATTTTTTCAAATTCTGGAGGGATCAGATAGGGAGAAAAAGTAAATGTTTCAATTCTGTTTACAAATATGTAATTTACCAAATTGCTGTTAAGTCATAGATAGTTTCAGAGAAAAGATTTTCTTAAACCTGGAAAACCAAAACATTAAAGAGTCAGCAATATTTCAAACAAAAAGTCATTAAAAATTATAATCATCCACATCAGTTTATTCAACCTCATGTTATTAATTCTTATTTTGCTTGAATCCAGTTTTTCCATCAGAGTTTTGGAAATTCTTACCCAATTCAGTGGTCTGATCTTAAAGTTATCAGCAACCTGTATTCTAGAGTACTTGTCAGAGTCTTTTCCATGAATCTCTCTGAAGACAAAGCACTTTTGCAAGTATCAGAGTAAAACAATAACTGTCTGTGAATAACAAAACAACTTGAGAAAATGACCTGTTTGGGACTTCCCTTCTGGCGCAGTGGTTAAGAATCTGCCTGCCAATGCAGGGGACACGGGTTACAGCCCTGATCCGGGAAGACCCCACATGCCGCGGAGCAACTAAGCCCACATGTCACAACTACTGAGCCTTCGCTCTAGAGCCTGCGAGCCACAACTACTGAGCCTGCGTGCCTAGAGCCCGTGCTCCGCAACAAGAGAAGCCACCGCAGTGAGAAGCCCGCGCACCGCAACGAAGAGTAGCCCCCGAAGAGTAGCCCCTGCTCGCCAAAACTAGAGAAAGCCTGAGCGCAGCAACGAAGAGCCAACACAGCCAAAATTAAATAAATAAACAAATTTTTTAAATGGTCTGTGGTTAAAGACCTGATGAGAGTTTATTTGATAAGAAAATTTAGTTCTTTCTGTGGCATACAACAGTTTAGGATAATAATTGGACAATAAAGAAACTGGAAAATTTCTATTAACTTCTATTTCTGGAATACCTGTATTAGTAACATATATCCATATATATTTAACCTAAGACGGTTTATCATCACTTCTTATTTGATAATGCTTCCTATGTAATTTAGCATGAATATCTATCATGTAACTTAATTTAGTAGAACTTTAAGTTTTCAAGTTACCAGAAAGATTTCAGTAACTATTTTTAAGGTGACATACCATAAAACATAATTATTGTTGAAAATTTTATCTTATTTACACCTATTTAATTTATATAAATTTTTTAATTTATTTATTTGTTCTTAACAATTATGTTTAGCTAATTCTTGAAAATTTCACTATACATTAAATAGCTAACCATCATCTTAAGTTATTTTTTTGCTGACAAATTTTGAAATAGAGATAACATGAGCTTATGTGACTTTTAGTAAACCCAGTAGAATAAAGTTTGTATGTCTGCACTATATTTAATATTGATAACTCTGAAGTGCTTATTTTAACTAAACCAACAAAACTTAAACTAGCTTTTATTTACTGAATATTATCCTAGATCACGTGAACTTGAAAAATATTTGCGTTAGTTTCTATATTTCTGAGAAAACTTTACAAGCATTTATTTTTCTTTAAACCAATTAAATAGAGCTCTTTTACAAATTAAGTTTGGCAATACCATTTGGCGGTAGAAAGTCACATGTGTACAACACACATATATAGATATACATAAACATACAGACAGATGTAAACAGAAATATTATAGCTTTCATTTTTAAACTTTAGCCATGAGATAGACAAGATAGTACAAAACTTACTAGGTTACTTACTGCTCATTACTTGCTCCCCCAGGGCTGTCAGGGTCTCCTTCAGATCCCTCTTGACACCAGAACTATTATGTGATAAATGGAGACATATTAAAATTTTTAAATTTTTTTTTAACAAATTGATTTTAATTGGAAGTGCCAAACCAGAAGTAATTAGCAACACTCCACCAGCAGGAGTTGGAGGAAGGACTTTACAGAGAAGAGGAGGCAGTAAAACAAATACATGATTTGATTGGATTTAGCTTACGTGGTTGACTTATTTAGGAAAGCCCAGTTGGCTGTTGGTGATGGATGGCCCTTAGGTTTTGATTTCTTAACCTTGAGACAGTTCAGGCTTAGACTTTAGTTTGCTTATGTAGGCAGATAAGGTATTACAACCACCTCAGTCTAATGGCTTTTTTTTAAAATTAACAGTCTGAATCTTCGGTAAACCTGTTCCCTCGTAAAAACAAAAACCAAGGTGAACGGGGAAAATGGGTTCGGCAACATGACCTCAGAATTGTGAGAGTTGATCCTACATATATAACCTTGTCTAGTCCGTGCCGAGCCTACAGCAAATGCTCAGCAGTTATTTGTTTTCTCGCCTTTAATGTCAATCACTAAACTTTGAAGCAGAACTTTGCTACTTCTCATTTATTATAACTTTTCCACCGCTTGCTACTGTGTGTCTACACGTCTTATACAAAGACGTGTAGATTTTTCCTTATTTTAATAAGAGTTTTGTACCCTCTCCCAAGTAACCACTCATTGTGCAGTGCATTCAACAAATACCTTACATTTCTAAACTGCCTAGTGTATGACTCGTGAGTCCTATTTTGTGTGTCTTGGTCCAACACAGGCACAAAATTAGCCATGTTTCAAAGAAAGCTGTAACTTCGTAGGAGAAAGCAGTGAGGACCCCGGGCCTGGGCTGGGTGGAAACACATCTGGCATCCCCGCCGTTGTGCTCATTCCCGCCCCCAGTTCACACTGCATCTTGCTGTATTTGCAGGGGAGGGGAATGGGGCACGCGGGATTAGGAGTTTCTTGGGAAATAATTTAAACCTTGTCCATAAGTAGACTTCAGACCATTCATGGTCCTTTATAATTTATCACGTTCTTACTCCCACCCGTCCCCCTTCCACGGTCCTTAGGGTCCATTCCATCCTGTTATCACCACCACCTGGGAGGCAGGTACTCCAAGACTATCAGGTAGAAAATGGAGGCAAGTCAGACAATGTGCCCCCGCTGGGACTTGAACTCAGGCAGTTACAGTTGAGAGCGTCTGCCTTACTCTCTTGAACTGTGGAGTCTCATAGAGGTCCACAGAAGCTAAATGATAATGGGACCCTGAAGGAATCTGGAGATCAATTCTATCCTGGGGGGAAGGAATGAGGGGTGATTAGCTATGACCAGCAGGGCCTAAGGTTGGGAGGAGAACAGGTGTCCCCGTTGGTATTGGGGTGTTTGGTACCTGCTTCCAGGCCGATCCAGGCTCACTGCTCCCCACCTCAACCCCCCAGTGCAAAAGCCCCAGCCTGGCAGCAGACGTGGACTTGGAAGGGAGCCCTGACTCTGCGGCCAATGGGCTTCCTAGGCCCCTGGGTGTCCTATTGAAAATGCAGCCGGTTGTCCAGCTGTGCTCCCACCAGCAGGGTTTGAAAAAACCTGATTCCTCCTAACCAGACTGGAGACCATCAGGTGTTTTCTTTTCTGACAAGGTAGCGTAGGAAAGATATTCTCTTACAGTTTGACTTTGTATTTACCTGTTTGCTGGGAAGGAAAAATATTTTTCTATATGTTTATTGACCATTTTTTCTCTCCTCTGAATTTCCTGTTTATAACCTCTGCCCCCCCCCTTTTTTTTTTCATTTATTCTCCTGTCCTTTTTGCCTTTTCCTTGTCGATCTGGAAGAGTTCTTTATATAATTCTTGATCATAATCCAGAAACTTAATATACGTTGTTATATACGTTATATAACGTTATATAACACCTTGTTATATACGTTGCAAGGATTTTCTCCCTGATGATCATTTATATTTCAGTTTAGTTCAATATGTCCTGTGTGGATGGGGGGAGTTCAAACAAGCTAAACTTCCTTCAGCAGGGGAGAATCCAGTTAAATTACATGACCTCCTTTCTGTGGCCTGCTCAACAGTGGATTAAAGGCATGAAGTGAATCTATTCTTAATTAATATGGAAGCATACCCCCAATATATTGTTGTTGAAAAGGCAGGTTACAGAATGAGAGCTCAGTATTTACTGTTGACTAAAAATACATATATACAAATAACAATACTACACATTTCCTGTGACTGTGTAAATAGAGAGGGATAGAGAAACAGAGACAGAGAGTCAGAAAGAGACACACAGAGAGAGAGATTAGGAACAGAGCCTGGAATAGACATCTATCTATCTACCTATATCTATATCTATAGATAGGTATCATATATTATTTTATTAATTAATTTATTTATTTATAAGAGTATAAATATATTCCTATGAGTATTCCATGAGTATATTTTCTGGAAATATATACAAAAATTGAAAATCATGGTTGCTTCTGTGGAGAAGGTTGAGACCTGGGGTTTTCAGGGCTTCTGCCTTATCTATGATATTTAAAAATTTTATAAGAATATTTTTCATGAACTTCAGGTAATTTAAATTAACTTTAAAATGAAACAGGAAAGGCGTGGACTAAGTCATACAGAGAAAGACAAATACTGTATGATCTCACATATATGTGGAATCTAAAAAAGTCGAAGTCATGGGAACAGAGACTGGGATGGCGGCTGCCAGGGCAGGGGAGGGGGCGTCAGGGTGGAGGGAAGGGCGTAGATGTCAGTCAGAAAGTACAGACTTCTGGTATAGGACGAATGAGTTCGGTGGACGTAGTGTACAGCAGGGTGACTACAGTTAACACTACTGTATCTTATACTTGAACATTTCTAAGAGGGTAGATCTTAAATGTTCTCACACACACACACACACACACACACACACACATACAAGGTAACTATGTGAGGAATACTTATTGTAATCATTTTACAATATATATGTGTATCAAATCATCACATTGGGGCTTCCCTGGTGGCACAGTGGTTAAGAATCCGCCTGCCAATGCAGGGGACACAGGTTCGAGCCCTGGTCCGGGAAGATCCCACATGCCGTGTAGCAACTAAGCCCGTGCGCCACAACTACTGAGCCTGTGCTCTAGAGCCCGCAAGCCATAACTACTGGGCCCATGTGCCACAACTACCGAAGCCCACGCACCTAGAGCCCGTGCCCTGCGACAAGAGACGCCACCGCAGTGAGAAGCCCACGCACCACAACGAAGAGTAGCCCCCGCTCACCGCAACTAGAGAAAGCCCACACGCAGCAACAAAGACCCAACACAGCCAAAAATATATAAATTTATTACCAAAAAATCATCAGGTTGTACACCTTAAACTTACACAGTGTTGTATGTCAAATTATATCTCAGTAAAGCTGGGGTGGGGGAAGGAAACAGAAGGGGAAGTCATTTCCATATTAGCAGTAGAAAAGTTGGAAAAGGAAACTTACAAAACTATGCACACCAGAGAGCGGCTAAGGGTGATAATAATAACAATAATGTAAACAACAGCAACATTAAACAGCAAACGCTTACATAGCCCTCACTGTGGCGCCCAGCACTGTTCTAATCGCTTTGCACTTACTATCTCAGTTAACCCTCACAAAAGTTTTATTCTTTCTCTTAATTTTTTAAATTAATTAATTAATTTATTTTTGGCTGCATTGGGTCTTCCTTGCGGTGTGCGCTCTTCTCACTGCAGTGGTTTCTCTTGTTGCAGAACACAGGCTCTAGGTGCACAGGCTTCAGTAGTTGTGGCACGTGGGCTCAGTAGTTGTGGCTCCCGGGCTCTAGAGTGCAGGCTCAGTAGTTGTGGCGCACGGGCTCAGTTACTCCGTGGCATGTGGGATCTTCCCGGACCAGGGCTGGAACCGGTGCCCCCTGCACTGGCAGGCGGATTCTTAACCTCTGCGCCGCCAGGGAAGCCCCAGTGTTATTATTTCTGACACTCAGGCTCCCCCATCCCGCCTTCGATCACAAACTCTCATCAAAGAGTTTTCCCTTAACAAGATAAAACCTCCTTAGAGGAATTCTAGCAGATGAAATTTTCTCCATCTCTTAAGTCTAGCTGTGGTTTGCAACTTCCGTAAGCCTTTAAGGCACTGCAGGGGCCACGTGACCATGGGGGCAGCTGATGGGACTGCAAAAAGCACTGAAGATCCACTCCTCCTTTTGTCTGACGGGGGCTGCCTCCCTCCTGCTGCAGACTTCTACCCAGGCTCTGTTCTGCTCTGCCGCCTCTACTGCCCAGCCCACAGATGGAGAAATTCAGCCCAATGTACGTACACTTTCTCCCGAGTCTCTGTGCAACCTTGAGAAAAGGAAAGAGCTTCTCATAAGCCCTGAACTAGGCGACTGGCACCCTCTAGGTTCCTTTCCTTTACCTCCACGGGCTCGGCGGAAAGTGTGTTTTCTGTGGGGCAACGACAGTGTCAGTGTGGTCAGGCATAGAGCATGGTCACTGCTGTTATGACAGAAAATGTAGTAGACCCTGCCCCCTGCATTGGACACTGTAGGCCTCACCTGCTGGGATGCAGGACCCAGGGAACCCCCTGCTGTATCCCACAGGGATGCTGTGTCCATACTTGAGTAGACATCATCTTTCTAGTGTTTGAAGGGGTTGAATAAAGATCTTGGGGCACAGATTTTCGGCATGAGGCCAAGAGCCCTTTTCTTTAACTGGAAAAATATATTTTCCTAATTTTGTTTGCAAATTCCACAACTCAGATTTCTTTCTTTCTTTTTAACAAAATCTCTCAAGACAGATGGAAATGCGGTAACAAGCATGTAGAGGGAGGGTGGAGAAGCAATCAGCCGTTCATAAGTCCCTCCTTTGCACCAGACACTGCATTGGACGCATTGTATGTTACAGCTCTTTCAGCTAATACAGTCTTTACTCTTGGTTTCCAGATGAGGAAGTTAGGGCAAAATGACTTAAATTACATTCCCATTCTTCATGGTGTTTCACCTGTTATGGGCCTTTGCCCACCTCTGTTGACATTGCCAAGGGTCTGTGTTTCAGGATTCTCTTTGTAGACCTTCCTTAGTTCTGAGAGCAGGCTGCTGGGGGCTGGATGGCAACCTTGTTCCCAACTAAGGGTTCCCTGAACAACTTTAGATCTTCTTTGGCAGATGGAACTCTATTTGCATCACTATGTTTTACACACCACAGGTTACAGAAATGAAGGGAAGAAAACGAATACTTCCAAGGTTGTCTTCAAGGGTTGGAGGAACGGCAGAAGTGAGAGTAACAAAAGAAAACAGTAGGTTGCAATGGTGAAAGGACAAGTCTGGCTGTAGGTCCCTGACGACTAGGATGACAGTGGGGCTGGAGACCTGTGGAAGGAACAGTCTGTGAATTCAAAAGGCTTAGTTCCAGGTAACCAGCCCTACTAGGAGCTGAGGGTATCCTTAGGTGAGATACTTCACCTCTCTGAGCTTTCGCGTCCTCATTAGAAAAATAGAGATGATATTAACCTGAATATAAGAATTTTATATGAGGCGCTTGCATTTGAGACCTTGCTCTGTTCTGCCCGGAAACAGGATCTCAATAAGTACCTCCCACTGCTCCCTCCCCACTGAGGTTTGAAAGCTGATAAGAAGTCTTATGAATAAAATGATCATATAATCTATCATCCAAACCAGTATTTTTGAGACTGAAAGGGGCCACTGTTAATAATCACATCGAGACAATAGACATAAACTGAAATTGTCTCAGGAGAACAAGTCACTCTTCTTACAGAAGCAGTAAGGGAAACGTCTGGTCCAGGAAAACCGTAGGGCCTTGACGCCAAAGACCTCCAGAAGCTTCTAAGAGTAGATTTGGAAGGGAAATGAAGTCCACAGACTCAGAAAAACAGACAGGCTTCCTTAGAGGTAAATAGGGGCTAAGCAAGAAAATAATTGAGTTTGAGCCTGGGAAATAATTGAGTTCATATTAGGAAGAGAAACTGGAGACAGGGAGAAGGAAAGAAAGGCCTGAAAGGACAAAGTTCTGAAATGAAACTACATACCTACCATTTGCCTCTCTGCATCTTGGAGTTCATTATAATATAATAACCCGTGTTCTTACATTCCAAACAGCTGGTTATACTTTATACTCTCGATGACTCATTTTGAAAGGGGGGTATGAAGCAGAAACATTACGAGATCAAGGTTTAGGGACCCAGGATGATAAATTCAAGAAGCCCTACTTACACAGCAGCAGATAGGAGCCTCTGCTGAGATCTGCTAGGATTTCGTCCTAGCAGACGAACAGATTCCTGCTGTGTGGCATAAAGATGGTGGGCAGCCGGGGGCTGGGGTGCTTCTCTTGAAATTGTAATATGGCAGTCCTCCACCAACAGTGGTTTTCCGTGGCAGTCTGCGGTCTAGCAGTTTTATATTTGAGCGCTCTGTGCATGATGCAGTCCAGTCTTCTTAACCAAAAGGAACACTCAGTACCATCCCCCCTACAGTGTCCATGTGGGCAGATGGAGGGCTTAGAACAGGGAGAGGAAAGCAGAGCACGTTCCACCCTCTCAGCAAAGTGGGCCCTGAAGGATGAAGATACTTTTTGAAAATGTCAGAGAGAGAGAACTTACTTTATATGCAACCACTTTTCCAAGACAAGCGGCAATTGAAGCAAGGGAAAATACAAGTCTAAAACATTCAGTTTCAAGTAGTTGGGGCTAGTCAAAAAGTTACAATGATGTACCAGCTAAATGAAGAAAAATTATGGGGGAGAATCTTCCCCAGCCAACTTTGGTGTCAATGCAGTCAGATTTTCTAAAAATAGAAGAGTTAAGGACTGTCTATTGGGGCAACATTTCAACATCAACATATTTGGTTTGCTTTAAGAGTCAATTCCTTCTAAAAGTTTTGTTTAATATCTTTTTAAAATGTGTGTGTGTGTGACTATATATTTGTACACACACACACACGCGCACGCGCACACACATATACACACAAGGTGTCCATAAAGTCTGGAAACATGATTTTTGTTCCACAAATTAAATACATCTCTGACAACATTATGCATATTCATTTATCCTTCCAAACTTTATGGACATCCTGTATATCCATTGCCATAGTTATTTTTATTCCAACTTTCCGAATAGAAAGTTGGAATAAAAATAATAACCTCAGTCTTGGCATTTGTGACTTTGTCAAGCATGGTGCTTTTCTGGAAATAAACTCCTTCCATATAGTCAAGAGCTGACATCAGTATAGTCAGGATAAATCTTCTAGAGTTTTAACGCCAAATCCTTTGTACTATGTTTCATTGATATACACATGTGCACTCACCCAGAAGTGTTCTTCTTTCTAATAATTCTTATTCACTGTTTGGTTTCTTTCTTTATATTTACCTATAGCTACAGTTCACTGTGTCCCTGCCATGCCAGGCAGTGTGCTAGGGCTCTCGTACATACTCTCTACTTTTTATGAGAACTCTGAAAGTTATTAAAAATCATTTTCCGGTTGGAGAAACCAAAATTTGGAGATTTTTTTTTCTTTACGTTCGCACTCTCTTCCATACTCCTGACCCGCCCAATCGCCAAATTCTATTGGTTCTTCTTCAGAATCATTTTGTAAATCCATCCCATCCTCTCCATCATTGCCACTCTACCATTGTTGGAAGCCCCACATGGGCTGCCACCACGTTGCACTTGAACTTCTATCTGGCCTGGGCCTCTGGTCTTAGCTTCCTCAGGAGCTTTACCTACCTAAGGAACCATTAACCTAAATCTATAGACAACTACCGCTTTCTGCATGAGCCATCTGATTATATCCTAGTGGTAGAAGCACAACGATAGATACCATTTCAGAAGAAGAACATTTAAAAGAAGAAATCAATGTCTTATAAATGTAGCTGCCAGAGGCAGGGTGAAGTAAGGTCAAGTGTGCAGATTTTGGCGGCCAGGGCTCAAAACTTCAGCACTTACTCATCGTGTGACTGTGAATAACATCTTCCATCTCTGCTGCCTTGTCTATAACTTGGGGATAAAGAGTGAGCGCTGACGCTTTCACAGAGGAGGAATCTGTGTCATTGAGTGGTGAAGTAATACCCCCAGTTCACACATTTCATTCCTGGTGGTCCTGTTCTAGAACTTGTGGACTTACCCACTAAACTACACTAGGCTGTCTTTCAGTAACCACATCATGCACATCGTGGAGTTGTGATGAGCATTAGAAAAGCTAATGCATGTGAAAACTTAAACCAGAATCTTCAGTATAATCATCGCCCAACCATTGTCTATGTTTTATCTATTTATTCGATCCAAAAGCTGATTCCCAGCCCTGAAAGCCATGTGGTTCTCAGCTACCTCCTAGGATCACGGTGGTTGGCTGCCCTGCTCTAGGACTGTTCGGGAAAGGTAAGGGTTAAGTAAGGCATGGTGATGAGCAGAGGCAAGGTGGTACCCTCCTCTCCAGACCTCTTTTCCGCTTCAAAAGTTCGAGTTCTCTATCTTTGGAAGTGTCCCTGGGTCCCTACTGCTTCAGAATCCTTTCTACCAAGACATTTTTGGTTTCTTTTTTTCCCCTGGGTGCCAGTTCACCCAGAAGGGGGAGCCACCTGTGTTGGCTCCCAGTGGAGGACGCCTGAGGATGGGATGAAAGAATTGATTTTATGAAAAGCAAAACGAGAAAGCAGAATACAGGGTCACCTATGCTGGACACAAATACAGGAAATAGTAATGTTTTATGCAAGTTTGGCTTTGGTTAGGTTACGCGATGCAGGCAGCCGATGTTGATAACCAACCAAGTGAAAAACTTTTCACCGTAACTTCAGAAAACTTTTCAATATTTTTACCCCTGCCAAGTTTGTTTTTCACTAGTTTTTTTTCTTCTGATTTACTGTGATGCCATGGTGAAAAGTTCTGGTCTCCACATACTCAAAACTACCTGTGCATTTTAAATGTTCACATTGTGTTACTCATTATAGATGAAACATTGTGTCCCTTTGTCACAAAGTAACTTCCTCTTCAATGGGATGGTTCCTGGACTGGCAGGAAGGAGGCGGGATGGAGGGGGATGTCTGGATCAACAAGACGACGACTCTGGAATTAGCCGAGCTTGCAGATGGCCATTCCCTTCTTGGATTTCATTATTTGGGGACATGTCATCTAGCTCTGCCACTCATGGGATTGTTGATGTAGAATTGTGAAAAGAGGGGCAGCTGAAGGGGCTACGGAAGACTTAGAGGGATTACAGAATGACCTCAAATCATTCAGAGGTTTTAGAATTACCACATGGTGTGATCCGGGAAATAAGAGACAACTGCAAAAGTGAGATGGTTTAATCGCTGCTTCACTCACTACAGGTTCTCAGTAAAAGACTTCAGTTGTCACCCTAGGGGAAAATATGGTCCCAGAAGAGCTGGCTTTTGACATGCTGTAGAAACTGTTTACTTCTCTTTTCTTTCTTTTGTGTCTCAAAACGCACAAATTCCGCAGAGACTCAAGAAAGAATGCTCGAAATGAAAGTAAATATTTTCACACGTGTGGACCTTTGGAAAAAGAGGAGTAATAGGCTCTTCAGCTGCTACTGTACTCCTGATCTTCAACACTGTCTCGTGTAATTCCAGTGCTGGGTTAGTTCAAGGTAGCCCCATCTGGGGTGCTAAAAGGACACTGAATGGTTTTATTGTGAAAGGCAAAAATCCCTACTTTGAAAATTCTAAAATATACCGATTTATTTATTTTTGATGGAGCTCGTAACTGTGAAGATGAAACGTCTTTAAACAGGCTCAAGACTTTTCCACAGTGCTGGCTCGATGACCAAGTGTTTGGGTCCAGGCAAGCCCCATTGGTCAGTGAAAATTTTCATGATAAAATCTAGCCCCGATACGATTTCCAAGGGTGAAGGCTGCCAACATTTAGTAAGGTTAATGGGCCACCTTGATCATCATTAGGGGAGGAAATAGGCAGTTCGGGAGGAATGAAGATAGAAAGAATGAAAAGAGTAAAGAAAACGCAGGGGGAAGAAAAGCAAAGAGCAGGTAAGAATTTTCATAGTCTCATCCCCTGGTAACATGCTGTAACAGTAATAGTAGGCTTCCAAGTCATAACCTAGCGTATTGTTTACTGAACCACTTTCAGGATAGAAACTGACTCTAAACTATAGTAATTTGCCTCAGTAGATGTAGAAGATTCAATTTGTGGGTAGCACGTGTGCTGAGGAGACCAAAACTGGAGTGTTAGGTTCAAGTCCAAGTCCCCAGTTTTAGGAAGGATACTGACAAATAACAGTTAATCTCTTGGAAGGTAGCTAGCATAATGAGGAGGTTGGAAAAAATCAAGGCGACTAGAAGCGTTTGCAGTGGAGAGGAGATATAGAGGGGCCGTGATAGCTGTCCACACATCGGGGGAAGCTGCCATGGACAAGAGAGGGAAGCCTGGATCTGTGCTGCGCTAAATGAAAAAACTAGAAACTGCAGGGACTGAGTTTTCACCTCCACCCAAAGAGTCATTTTCAGACAAGCAGAACTTTAAACATCAGAGAACACTGCCTCTTTAAGGCGTGAGAAGAAACGGTAGACAATAGATAATGGATAGCCAAAGACGCTATGGAAGCGATTCTTGGATTCAGTGAAAGAGCGAACTGGTGAAAACTGGTTCAATAGTTTCTAAATTGCTCCACAGATCCCCTCCCCTCAGGGCTACTAAAAACCGGGTGGCACAGGGGAAATGGCCCCAGAATCCCCAGTGCTGCCACAGGGCAAGGACTCCTTTATATTCTTCTTCTCTGCAAGGCACAGCTTGAACAAGGATCCTTGGCTAAATAAAGCATTTTGAAGAGCAGTGGTTTCCTAACTGAGTCCTTTCACAGATGCTGAAAAACCCAAGAAAGGCTGCTCTGACTCTGTTGCTTCAGGAGAGCTACTCTGATGCTATTTCTTTCAAAAAATGGGCCGCTGAGTAAATTTCACTTGTATAAACTTTTGCGGCGAAAATGTTTAAACCACCGGCCTGGTTCACTTCTCAAATCTGGTTCAATTATTAGATTTCTAGAGTTTATGTTGCATGACAGACTGTAATGTCATCATTTAACTAACCTTAGGACTTTGCTTTTAGGTATATAATTTTCTATTTCTGAGATTGAAGCAAATTATTTGAGGTAAACTGCCATTTCAAGAAACTGCTGAATTGAGTTCTAGGCCCACAAGCTGAAATTTGCTATATGTCTCAGCATAAATTTGCAGAAGATGCTAAGGCAGTAATAGAAGCAAAGTAAGACTACTCATTTGTGTAGTGTCTTTTAAAATTTACGAAAGGTCTTAATTTGCATTATTGTATCTGGAGTCTCAAAACAACCCTGTGAAGAAGATAGGACAGATAAAATTATTTCATTGTTCAAATGAATAAACTAAGGCATAAAAATATTATATATTTTGTAAAGTTTCACATAAGTAATAATTTATGAACATCAGCCTCAAAACTAGGTTTTTGGACCCTTGGGGTACTGAATTTTCTATAACCATATAACCATAGCTAGTCAATCTTATAGTAACAGCTGAAAACTCTATAAAAACTTTTTTATACTTTTCTTTAGACTACAGCTTAACTTTTTTACATAGAATATAATATCTTCAGAGTACATTCTCTCTTCTGAAGTTCAGATATTTTGGGACCTTTCAGGAATCTGGATTTTTCACAAAAACGTATCACAATTTTCAAGAGATCTGGTATGCTGGTGGACTTTTGCTATCAGAATTTCAACTTCTGGCCTTGAAGTCAAGCCCTGCTTTTAATTCCTAACAATATTCCATTAACTACAATGGTGTCCCTAAAACAAAACAAAGGAAAACTTAGCAGAGCTTTTCAAAGGCGGCCAGAAACATTGTGTAAAATGAAACTGCCATTGACCCCTTGGGAATATTTGAAATCTACCATTCCAAATGGGTCAGAGAAAAACAAGAGAACCTTTTTGTAAGCCCAGCATATTGTCCAGGGCTCATCCTTGGCAAAACCTGAGCCAGATAACCAGTGGCCACTTGTCATCATCTAGTAGTTCTTCACAAGTGGGCAGTGAGCTGGGCCAACCCATTGTGAGACTTTGAACTGATCTACTTTCGGATGTCTTGGCTGTGACATTTTCTTCATAAGATCAGAGAACGTAAAAGGAAATGTTGTACAAAGATCAAATAGATGCCTGCAAAATTGGATGACGTGAGAGGAGATATCTGACGCCTTCCTTCCCAATTCCAAAATCATTTCCAGAAGAACTTTTACAATGAGGGAAAAGTAAAATCATCATCATTAACATCACAAACGTTGCTTCAGTGTTGTAAGTTAGGGAAGAGTGCTTCCCAAAATGACGGAAAATTCCAAGAACTTCTACGAGATGTCTTACAGATGCGAAAGGATATCCAGGTGATATGAAACACCTCCCCCAGAATGCCAAGGAAACCATAAGACTTCTAAAGAAGACAACAGAGAAAATCGTGGACCCTAGGACTAGTTGTTTAAAGACCATGATCTGGTATTGGGGTCAGGTACTGACCCGTATATTTAGAAATATACATATGTGTGTAGCTTAGTAGTAGTAATAGTAGTTGAAGATTTTTACTTGTATTTCTAGACATTGATCTGTGTTCATTCTTTCTGATAGCCAGTGGATTCTCTACGGACTCAAATTCAGGTCCTTCTCTAGGACAGGAGAGTGTTTTTTGGTACCTCTGTATTCTTTCTGTTCTATTCTTTGTGGGTCTTTTTTTTCTGCAAGATCTCTGTTGCCTATCCTTTAAATGGTCAACTTCTCTGTGAATACTGTTCTTTTCCTCAACATTCTGTTTCTCAGCCTGGTCCTCCACATTATTGATTATATTTTTCAATTCCACTGATACTCTAAAGGCCTTCCATATAGATTCACTTGGTCAGGTCTCAAACACCCCAGACCAGTTGCTCCCCAAATCTGTCTAGTTCTGAGTGATGCTCCTCCCCACTATGCCAAGGAAAGTTACTGGCTTCCTTCCTTCCTCATCCCCTGTCAAAGAAATGCTGCCAAAGCCCTTCTGTTCCATGCAGTGAGTGAATACCGGTTTCTGACACAGTTATCATCAAATCCTAACAGCTATGTAGAAAATCCAAAAGATTGGCAAAAGAACTCCTACTATTATAAGTGATTATAGCAAAGTTGCAGTATACAAGGTTAATGTAAAGAAAAATCTTCTCTTTCCTACACACCAGCAATGAACAAGTGGAATTTGAAATTAAAAGCACAATACAATTTACATTAGAACCTCCCTTCCAAAATGAAATACTTATGTATAGATCTAACAAAATATGTGCCAGACCTAAGAGAAAACCTCAAAATTCTGTTGGTAAAGATAAAAAAACCTAAATAAATAGAAAGATATTCCATGTTCATGGATAGGAAGACTCAATATTGTCAAAATATTAGTTCTTCCCACATTGATTCTATAGAGTCAATGTTCCACTTAAAATCCCAGCAAATTATTCTGTGGGATATTGACAGATTGATTCTAAAATTTATATGGAGACACAAAAGACCCAGAATAGTCAATACCTGTTGAAGGAGAAGAATAAAGTAGTGGGGCTGACACTACCCAACTTCAAGACTTACTATGACTACAGCAATCAAGACAGTGTCTGAAACAATGTTTCTTTCTCTTCTTACTCTAAGAGTAAAACTCTAGACTTCTCATGACTGGAAATTTTCTCATTATGACTATTCGAAGGAGTCCAAATCACAATTTTCCAATGTACTTCTTCCTTAGCTTTCTGTCCTTTGTTGACATCTGTTATTCCTCTGCTACAGACCCCAAGCTGATTACTGACCTCCAAGTCAAGGTCAACAGCATCTCTTTTGTTGCTTGTGTGGTCCAGCTCTTTTGTGCCCATGTATTTGGCTGCACAGTGATCTTTAGCCTCGCAGCGATGGACTTTGACAGGTATGTGGCTATCTGTAAGTCTTTACACTATACAACCATCATGGACTGAAAGGTCTGTTCCACACTGATAATGACCTGCTGGTTGGAAGGGTTTGTGCATTCTTTTATCCAGACCATCATCACTGTACAACTGCCTTCTCATAGCAGCAACCTGATTTTTTTTTTTGCGGTACGCGGGCCTCTCACTGTTGTGGCCTCTCCCGTTGCGGAGCACAGGCCCCGGACGTGCAGGCTCAGCAGCTATGGCTCATGGGCCCAGGTGCTCCACGGCATGTGGGATCTTCCCGGACCGGGGCACGAACCCGTGTCCCCTGCATCGGCAGGCGGACTCTCAACCACTGCACCCCAGGGAAGCCCCAACCTGATTTTTTTTTTAATTTATTTATTTTTGGCTTTGTTGGGTCTTCATTGCTGCACACGGGCTTTCTCTAGTGGCGAGTGGGGGCTACTCTTCGTTGCTGTGCACAGGCTTCTCGCTGTGGTGGCTTCTCTTGTTGTGGAGCATGGGCTCTAGGCTCACAGGCTTCAGTAGTCATGGTGCATGCATGGGCTCAGTAGTTGTGGCTCGCAGGCTCTAGAGTGCAGGCTCGGTAGTTGTGGCGCATGGGCTTAGTTGCTCCGTGACATGGGGGATCTTCCCGGACCAGGACTCGAACCAGTGTCCCCTGCAGTGGCAGGCGGATTCTTAACCACTGTGCCACTAGGGAAGCCCCCAACCTGATTAATGACTACTTCTGCTATGTCCACCCTTTACTCAAGCTGTGAAGCTCACTGTAGTGGCCAACAGTGTCATAATTTTGCTGAGATGCTTTATCATTCTTGTCATTTGTGTGGGCTGTTGAAAGAAAATTACACTAATTTTCTTTCAACTTCTTTGTTTATAACTGGACATTTGGAACCTCTTTTGCTCAGTACTCAAAGATCTTTGTCCACTAAGCTTTTGAATTTTTTTCATTTTGAAATAAGCTACGTTCTGAATGGGGTCTCCTTCAGACCAGCACACTTTGTCCATGGTTGCCAGTGGCCCACCATGGCAGCAATAACTGTCCTGTTTAGTTGAGTGGATAACATCACCATCACATGTATAATGTGTCAACATTATTCAAATATTAAAGTGGAATAATTAAATCAATAGTTCTTAAATAATCACTTTAGAACAACTTGGTCATTTGAATATTTCTGACATTTAGAGGCCCAGATACATTAACTCCCAATTTATACATTTTATTTATGCCAAAAATGTTATTTAAGATTGAGAGAGAAAGAACATATTTTTAATAAGTAACATCCAGTGTATTCATTTTTAATTTTACCTAACAAATTACCATAAATGTAGCAGCCTAAAACAAGCCACATTTATTATCTCTCAGTTTCTATGGGTGAGGAGTCCGAGCACAGGTTGGCTGGGTCCTCTGCCAGTGTCACAGAGTTGCCACCAAGGTTTTGGTTGGGTTGTGTTCTCATCTGGAGGCTCCACTAGGGAAGAATCTCCTTCCAAGCTCACGCAAGATGTTGGCAGAATTCATTTCCTTGTAGCTGCGGATCTGAGGAACCCAGCTTCTTGCTGGCTGTCCACCTTTGCTCCTAGCGGCCACCCACAGTTCCCAGCCATATGAGCTTTCCCAGGATGGCTACTCACTTCACCAAGCCAGCAAAGTCTGCAGAGTGAGTCGGCTAGCATGAGAGTCTTATGTAATGTAAGGCCATCATGGGAGTCACATCCCATCACCTCTGCCATATTCTATTGTTAGAAACAAGTCACAGGTCCCACCACAAAGGGACAGGATCGCACAAAGGCATGAACCCCAGGTGGTGGGAATTCTGAGGACCACTTTGGAGCCTGTCCACTTCAGGAGTGATTGTTGTATAACCAGTGCCCAACTAAATGCCAAACACATTAACGAGTTTTTGCTGAATTAATGTAAAATATATCCTTGATATACCATTCACCAAAACAAATGACTTAAAAATTTAAACATAAAAATTATTAAAGAACTGATAAATACATAATAAAATATTTATATAACTGTAGGTTTGGAAAGACCAGTAAAAAGGAACACCAAAGTTAGGATACGTAATGAAAAGACTGATGGATAGATTTAAATAATAATTTTAAATGTCTCTCAAAACAGTTTGGGAGCAAAAGTAACATCATTCATTGCTGGTATAAGTGTAAACGGGTTTGGAAAATATTGGAATTACCTAGCGAAACTGAAGATGCAGGTATCCTGTAACTAAGCCTTGTTATATTACCCTAACTCCTTGTTACCATGCTGCAGGAGACATTTAGAAAAATATTTAAAATGGAGTTGCTTACAAAAGTAAAGTAGATGGAAACAACAAAACTGCCAAACTACAGAACAAAAGAGAAATTAATAATGATCTATTCTTTCCAAGAAAACTGTATATTACTGAAAATAAATGAACTACAATTACACAGATCAGCGTCAAATCAAGACAGTGTTGGTCAAAGTATCAAATAATGGGAAAAAAAGTTTGACTCCTTTTATACACAATTTAAATCTTGCAAAACTATGTATTATTTATGAATACATACATACATATAAAAAAGGAGTGAATGAGAAATATAAAGTTGAGAAAGGAGGTGACCTCTGGTCTAGATGGATGATGAAGTGAGTATTGAGGGATTCAAAGGTGGCTTCAAAGGCTTTGGTTTTTTGAAGGGGGTTTGTGAACACAGTGCGTCTTCATTATTATTTTGCTTTACAATGAATATATAAACTATACATTCTCATGTATGATTTGTATATTTCATAACACAAAACAATACACTCTTAAGAATAACCAAAAAAAATGTTTTTATGTCCCTAAATGCCACCAACATTGCAGCCTATGTGGCAAAGTGTTAATAACTTAAAATATAAAGGACACTTACAAATCAATGAGAAGTAAACAGATGAAAAAAACAAACACAAGCCATGCACCAAAAAATCACGAAAGAAGAAATATAAACAGGATTCACATTCAAATTCACCTGTGTCAAGGCGAGGCAAATTAAATCAAAGAGATGTGCTTTTTTGACTTTATGAGGAACAAAGATTAAAAGGCCAGTAATACTTCACTTTGGCTAAGGATTGGGGCAAGAGTCACTTGTATGTGCTCTCAAAGGAGAGGTCATTGTTACTGCCTTTTGGGGGATCGTTTTATCTTTTAACAAATAGCTATGGTTAGCTCTGTCAGGCCATCTCTTAAGGGACAATTTGTCCATGTAGATATATTAAGAATCTTTAGGACATGCAAATATTTTTAACCAGAAGTTCTGCTTCTAGGAACTACTCTTTTTTTTTCGGTACGCGGGCCTCTCACTGTTGTGGCCTCTCCCATTGCGGAGCACAGGCTCCGGATGCGCAGGCTCAGCGGCCATGGCTCATGGGCCCAGCCGCTCCACGGCATGTGGGATCTTCCCGGACCGGGGCACGAACCCGTGTCCCCTGCATTGGCAGGCGGACTCTCAACCACTGCGCCACCAGGGAAGCCCTAGGAACTACTCTTAAGGCAAAAATCAGCATTAGCCATAAAACACGTTCATCTCAGTTTGGTTTTTGGAAGCTAAATATTAGAAACCATGTAAAGAATACCTGGCTAAGTAAATCAGAGCATTTTTATACATTGGAATTTCATGTTAGAATCAGTGATGTAGTAACAATATGTTTAATGATTTACTGGAAATATGTGTGCAGTATATTAACTGAAAAACTCATAGCACAAAACAATATTTACATTTTGTCTTTGTATAGACATAGACATCATAATGTTGGAAGTTATTTCTTGATGGTAAGATTCCTGATGATTCTTTCCCCAACCATGATGCTTTCTCTGTATTTTCTAAATTTTTTTCTGAATATGTATTACTTTTAATTTAAAACAATCATATGTTTAAAATAAACCATACATATGATAATATGAATAATAGTGTTCCTCCTTTCCAAGGAGATCCATAAGTCTATATCACCTTGCTTACTTCTGGATTTAGTTATATGACTGGTCAACAGCAGATTGGTGTATCTTCAAAATAGGTTATGCTAAGTTTCATTATTTATCACAAGTGATAAAAGCAGGCAAATTTTAGGAGCTACCTGAATTAAAATTAGACTTAGCATTTATGTGTTTAACTGATCAAATCTATTTGGGGCATGTGTTTACTGTGATGAGATTCAAATGTAAGTTTCCTACATCAGCAATTTACTGATTAACCAATTAGAAGTTTTTAAAATCCACTATCTATAGCAAATAAGAGGAGTGACTGGAAATGCTGATTCATGTCTGACTTGTCTTCAGAAGTAATTATTCTTTATTCCAATGTATCCTTTCTGGCAATATGGTGGAGAATTTCTGAAGAGCACATCTCAAGTTACACCCCAGTTACGCAGTCTTTGGTGCGACGCTAATGCCCAAACTTTATTGCGTTGTCAGACAGTAACAGCTATACTGTCTGAGAACATTTTGAACTTTTGCTCTTTTAGCCTTTGGAGAGCTTTCTGTGCTACAGACACCATTTATAGGGTTTTCCTTGGGTAAGGCTCACTTTAGCTAGTTTTCAAACCACAAGGAAGGAGGAATTTTTAGTAAAATGCAATATAAATGGCATGACTTATGTTCCTTATTTCACTACGGTAGGAACTAGGTGTAGGTCAGGCCAGCCTCGTCCTTGGATCCCTCAAATATCTTGAACTGCTTCTCAAATGGGCTGGGTTTAGCAAAACCCATAAGACCCTGGTCCAGGCACTGTTTCCTCTTTGATTTTTAAGTCCCTGTGTATTTCAAGGGAAACTTAATCCATATGTTTCTGATTCATTTACACTTAACTCATCAAAATGTTGTCTTGAAGGAGCTATTTGATATCCAACAAATCTTTGGAGCCCTTTTCTAGGGGACTTTGAAAATCTTTATTTTGAGCCCTATAGAACAGAAAGTTAGAGTTACGCTTCTGGTGTGTGTGTGCTGTGTGTGCTTCAACAAGCCAGCTGAGCCACCCTCAGGCATGAGTTCAAACTAAAACTAACAAATAAGATGTCAGCCTGGAATTTTAACATGGTCTAATGTCCTACCTACTAATTAGAGTCTCTTGTGGGGGGGAGGGAAAGATTCTCACTCTGATCTAAACTGGTCCCAAGTCCATGAAAATGTTCACCATCTGTTAGCAATATAGGACCTAGCTGTGGCTGACAGTCATTGCCCTGTTCTTGGGTTCCAATCCACGCTGAACTAGTTAGAATTATTTTATTGTTATCATGGGTTCTGTTTTAAACCCGTAATGTCTTGGTTAAATTTTTATTGCCTAACCTTAGAGAAGGATGAAGAAATGAAACTGCCAGGGTCTGACAGTTATCTTGCCAATATCCTGGGTTAAGACTGCTTAACTAGCTTAATTTATACCCTTAGAATCGACCAGATTGTTGGTTTTAAATTCTTTCACTAAACCCTTTCGCTGCTCATGGAAGTGGTTCATTTTTCCTTTCTCCAAAAATACACAGTATGACAAGTTGAGATGGTATTTTCTGCCATTCAAATCAGCGAAAGGGAGGCTGATGTCAGAAAGGAAAAAGCACTTATGTTACTGACTATCTCCTAAGTGACAAGCACTTTATGGATTTATTCATTCAATATTCAACAAGATTTTATTAAGGACCCATTAAATCTCAGTGATGTAGGCACTGTGATAGGTGGGGGGGAAGTAGATGAATGAGATAAAGGTCTCCATGTGCCAGGGGCCGGTGAGATGGATGGTGGTGTGATAACCACAGTGTGAAAGGGAAATAGAAAGTGTGGTACCACCTGGTAATGACGGCTGCCAGTTACTGGATAGTAACCTTGCATGAGATACTGTAGTACTTTATAAGCATCATCTCAGTGACTCTTGGCAAGAACCCATTTTAAAGATGAGGAAACTGGCCACCCCAGCCTTTGGGGAGAGGCCCTGGGAGCCCAGAGCCTGTGCTCTTATCCTCCATAGTATGTGACTGTCATGCCCATGTCACTTATTGAATCGACTCTATTAAGTCAGCCATAGTACCAGCCCAACTTTACTCATCATACTTAAATCTTCTCATCATCGTTACCATTATCTGTGAGTTAATTCCCAATAGGTTAAAAAGGCTGAGATTCAACAGCTAGGAAGCTTGTTCAAAGTCATCTAGCTGGTGGGTAGCAGAGCCAAGATTTTAACCCTCATCTGTCTGGCTGTAAACCTGGGAAACTTTTCCCACTACGTCATGTTGTCTTGCATCCTGTACTCAAATCACCTTCAAGTGTATAAATTTTGCTCCCGAAAGGCATGACTTCAAGCCAGAACGGGTTGGTAAACATACCCTTCCTTTTGCTAGCCGGTTTCACAATTCACAAAATAAAAGACAAGCTGTTGCAAACATTTCATCTTTTGTTTTCATTTAACTCACTTGCCAAGACCTCAAGAGGGACGCGCACAGTGCTTCTAAGGACCCGTTCTTTCTGTGGCTGTTAGTCATCTGTCTGGTGTCCCTGGTCAGCCGTGTTTGGATTGGGAGGTGTCTTTTTCGGTTCATTTCATTCTGCATTCCTATCACCTGAACACAGAACTTTCCAGAGTCCCTTGAAAAATGCACCATCGGTAAGTCTTGAGACCTCATGAAGGTTATTAAACAGCACAAGCCCAATTCTGCCTTTGGGGGTATGGGGTGTGTCATGGGGGGACGTGGTAAGCTGAGGTACCCGAGCAAGGGTGATGACAAGCTCTGGGGGAAAAGCCCAGTATTTCATCCCATCCAGTCTTGAGTAATACTGGAGTGCCTTGACATATTCCTGGCTACAGCTCGGGGAGCCTTCCCCCCTACCTTGACATGCTTATGTGCAAATAAATGCAAGCTTGCCCAAGTATAACAATCACAGAGTGCTCTGTGTAATGAGGAAAATTGCCTGTAAATATCTGACAGCTGATTTAGGCTCCATTTGAAGTGTATGAAAATCAACATGTTCCATGAACTTAGCCTTGCGTCAGAATCTCCTAGAGTAAAAGCTATTCCCTAGGTAGAAGCAAGGCACTTTGGAAAGCTCTGTTAACCACTTCAGGGCCCGGAGATGAATGAAAAAGTTAGCTGGGGACGTGGCATCCCAAGGGCTACCACCAGGGCATCCTTTTAAGACACCATGCTATCATATTCCCCTTTTCCTCTGGGCCACAGAGTCACTAATAAAAATGGAGGCTTCTCAGTAAAACTCATCTGCCGGTAGGAATGAGTCAAATAGAGCCTTTTTCATTTTCCTCCACAGACACTCGTCAGTCTGTCTAGCTCCGGCCCAGGAGCAGAAAGGAACACTCTTTAAAGAGCAATAATTGCTGCACGTCTTTACTTTTTGAGCCTCGGACGCTACCCTCTTTCCGTAAAACTTTCAGAAGAAGGCTAGAGGAAACTGCTCCTTTCCTTGCTTCATCCCTTCTCCCCACCATCGTGCAGATACTCCTTCCTGCCTCTCTCCTTCTTGCCTTCATGGAAGAGCTGTACTTTCTGTGCAACTCAACTCATCTGCGTGCTTGGGACTCTGAAGTTCAAAACTTCTTAGGGACATTGCTTAAACCCTTCCTTCTTCACCACCTCTCATAGAAAAACGACCACAAAAATCATTGATCTCGGGCTTCCCTGGTGGCGCAGTGGTTGAGAGTCCGCCTGCTGATGCAGGGGACGTGGGTTCGTGCCCCGGTCCGGGAGGATCCCACATGCCGCAGAGCAGCTGGGCCCGTGAGCCGTGGACGCTGAACCTGCGGGTCCGGAGCCTGTGCTCCGCAACGGGAGAAGCCACAACAGTGAGAGGCCCGCGAACCGCAAAAAAAAAAACCATTGATCTCAACACTTTCCTTCCCTCTAGCTGTTCTTGCTTTTGCCTTATCTCCCCCTTTTTCTTTCAGACATGCTTATTGGAATGGTCGGAACATGAAATGAAATGCTTTCTCTGCTTCCGCTCCTCCGCTCTCAGGCCCCGCTACTCGGCTGAACTTGCATGGCCAAAGTCACTGTGAATCTCCCTCTAGCTGAATCCACCAGATTCCTTTTCCCTTTTTTTTTTTTTTTTTTTTTATGCGTTACGCGGGCCTCTCACTGTTGTGGCCTCTCCCGTTGCGGAGGACAGGCTCCGGACGCGCAGGCTCAGCGGCCATGGCTCACGGGCCCAGCCGCTCCGCGGCATGTGGGATCCTCCCAGACCGGGGCACGAACCCGTGTCCCCTGCATCGGCAGGCGGACTCTCAACCACTGCGCCACCAGGGAAGCCCCCTTTTCCCTTTTTTTAAAATTAATTTTTATTGGAGTATAGTTGCTTTACAATGTTGTGTTAGTTTCTGCTGTACAGCAAAGTGAATCAGCTATACGTATATACATAATCTCTCTGTTTTGGATTTCCTTCCCCTTTAGGTCACCACAGAGCACTGAGTAGAGTTCCCTGTGCTATACAGTAGGTTCTCATTACTTATCTATTTTGTACATAGTAGTGTATACATGTCAATCCCAATCTCCCGATTCATCCCACCCCCGCCTTCCCCCCTTGGTGTCCATATGTCTGTTCTCTATGTCTGTGTTTCTATTTCTGCTTTGCAATTAAGTCCATCTGTACTTCTTTTCTAGATTCCACATATAAGCGATATTATACGATATTTGTTTTTCTCTTTCTTACTTCACTCTGTATGAAAGATTCTAGGTCCATCCACATCACTACAAATAACTCAGTTTTGTTTCTTTTTACGGCTGAGTAATATTCCATTGTATGTATGTACCACATCTTCTTTATCCATTCATCTGTCGATGGGCATTTAGGTTGCTTCCATGTCCTGGCTGTTGTAAATAGTGCTGCAATGAACATTGGGGTGCATGTGTCTTTTTGAATTATGGTTTTCTCTGGGTATATGCCCAGGAGTGGGATTGCTGGATCACATGGTAGTTCTGTTTTTAGTTTTTTAAGGAACCTCCATACCATTCTCCATAGTGGCTGTACCCACCTTTCCAGCCTTGACTGCCATCCTGGTGGCACGGCATCCTTCTGCCCACTCCCTTGAAAAGGTCTGATTCTGTGACGTCTGCCGTACATACGCTCCCTGTTTTCCCCTCGTCCTTCTACACACACTTTCCAGGTTTCCTCTGTGGTCTGAATCCCCTTCTTAAGGAGACTCCGTCCCTGGAACACTGAATCACATGGGTTCTTGGAAAACATGCAGATTCCCAGTCTTTCCCTCAGACTCTTACTGGATAGATCTGGACCTAAGCATTATATATACAATCAAATGTATATTTGGAAAGATAAATACACCCACACAATTTTGGAGTCTTGCCCAGGACCACACTTTCTAAACAAGTACTCTAGTTGATGGTGGTACTAGTGACCTGAGCGCCACACTTGAACAAACTCTGCTTGAAAACTGATGCCCCTTAAGTTCCATCTTTGGTCCATGGTCCTCCTGGGAGTAACTGGCCAATGACTTAAACTCCTACGTACCCACTGATGATGTCTTTCCAATCTTTATTTCCAACTTAGATCTGTCTCCTTCTCTTTCTCTCTCTCTCCATCTCTCTCTTCCTGGATTTATAGATTCAACTTCCTACTTGGTTCTAAATGGATGTTACACAAGATGCTGAAACTTAACATAACCAAAACTGATCTCATTTCCTCTCAACCCAAACGACCAAAACAAGCAAAATAAAAACACACACACAAACAAAACCAAAGTCCTAACTTTTATTAATGCCTTAATCATCAGTCAGCGATGATCTTCACCCTATGACCCTATGACCCAAACATGGAGCCTTTCACTCCCACAGCCAATGGATTTCAAGACCTCTTGATTCTCTTTCTGTGTCAGCTCTGAAATCACCCTCCTGTGCTACTGCATTAATACCTTATTACTAGGTAATTATGTTTGCAGTTTTCTCCCCATTGTTCTCTCTGCCTTGGCCGCTCAATCCATCCTCCACAGTTCCATCGAAGTGACTAAATGGAAATCTGATCACATCATACCTTTACTAAAACAGAGGCTCCTGCAGGTTGATGTCAGAATTCCTTAGGTTCCTGAGGTCCTTTGTGACGCAGGCTTGTCCTACTTTGCCTTTCTCTCAACCTCATCACACACTCCAAACCTTAGAACTTGTAGTTCCTTTAGGGCCCTCTCAACACTTCCCTGTTTTCTCACATGCTGTTCCCGTAAGCTAGAATGGCATTTTCTACTATTTTCCCCCAGGCTCTCTTCTGTTAACTATTAATAATAATAATGATGATGATAAAATAATAAGTAACATCTAATGACGCTTACTGGGTGCAAATCAATGCTCTATACATATATACATCTTACTTAACCCTCACAATCTTTTGAGTTACTATCCTGTTTTTACTGCATGGCCATTTATCACCAAGAAGCTAATTAATTAGCCTAGGATCACGCAGTTAAGAAATGGTGGAGCAAGGGTTCAAACCCCAGTGGATGAATCTAGAACACATCCACCTAACCATGACCTTAGATCCGTGATCATCTCCTCTAGGGAGTTTCCCCCTGTTGTTTTCCTGCCCCTGCCCCATACTGCCCTTCTCCACGCCCCTCTGCTCTTGTGACACTCTGCTGTTAGCTAATTGATAAATCTACCTCCCCTCAATCAAGACTCTGATTTCCTTGAAAGCAGAGCCTCTACCGTTTATTTTTGTAACCCCAGAGCCTAAGAGTTTGTGTGTATAACAGAAGCTTAAGCAACCTAAATGTCCATCGACAGATGAATGGATAAAGAAGATGTGGCACAGATATACAATGGAATATTACTCAGCCATAAAGAGAAATGAAACTGAGTTATTTGTAGTGAGGTGGATGGACCTAGAGTCTGTCATACAGAGTGAAGTAAGTCAAAGAGAAAAACAAATACCGTAGGCTAACGCATATATATGGAATCTAAAAAAAGAAAAAAATGGTACTGATGAACCTAGTGGCAGGGCAGGAATAAAGACATAGACACAGAGAATGGACTTGTGGACACGGGGAGGCAGGGAAGGGGGGAGCTGGGGCGAGTGAGGGTAGCATCGTAAAATAGATAGCTAGTGGGAAGCAGCCGCATGGCACAGGGAGATCAGCTCGGTGCTTTGCGACGACCTAGAGGGGTGGGATAGGGAGGGTGGGAGGGCGGCTCAAGACGGAGGGGATATGGGGATATATGTATGCATATGGCTGATCCATTTTGTTGAACAATGGAAATTAACACAGTGTTGTGAAGCAATTATACTCCAATAATGATGTATAAGAAAAAGCCTATGGGGCAGAGAAGGGATAAATTAGGAGTTAGGGATTAACATATACACATTACTGTATATAAAATAGATAAACAACAAGCACCTACCGCATAGCTCAGGGAAGTATATTCAATATCTTGTCATAACCTATAATGATAAAGAATCTGAAAAAGTATATATATATCTGAATCACTTTGCTGTATACCTGAAACTAACACATTATAAACCATGTATACTTCAATTAAAAATAGATTAAAATTTTTTTTTTAATTTTTAAATAAAAAAATATATTGGGGGGGAAAAAGCCTATGACTGAACCAAGAAGATGGAGAAAGAAAGAGAGAAGACAGAGAGAACTTTGAGAGAGACTTATCCATCTTCATACCCTCCTAGTATTTCCCACAATTCTGTGCACAATGTTGCCTTGCAGAGATGTGTTGAAGGGAGTAGAGACGTACACAAGTCTCTGAATTCTTGGAATAGGATGATGCTGATAATTTGATTTTGAATCAGTGAGCTGAAATCCAGGTCTTCCCTAAGGAAAGACAGATAGTGGGGAGTGAGGCCCCATGCCTTATGTGTCTTTCCACCTTCACAGTATTCCTCATAAAACTGCATACAATATCTCCTCAAACAATAGGAAATCACTGTTACAAAAACATTGTGCTTACATTTAAACAAATTATATTAACTACACACAAATGTTCTTTTTAGTGGGAATTCATTCATTCATTCAAACATGATTTTATGGGAGGTGGCAGATACCTTTACTTAAAACCACTCCTACAGTAGATGTAGGAGTCTAGTCTTGAAGTTCTAAACAGATAAATATCCTTGTTCTCTTCTACCAAAAGCATGATAATTTTTATGCTGAATCTCTATTCTTTCATCATGTGTTTTTGATGACCACTTCCTTTTTGAACATCTCTTCCACTTAGTTCATTGAACCACTCATCTATTTCCTCAACAAATATATACTGAGTGCCCTCTCTGTGCCAAGCATTATGAATACATTGTTGAGCAAACGAGGTTTGATATCCGCAAAGGGTTCCCACTTTATGATCTACTGGGGAAAGACCAAGAAAATTAAGCAGTCAATAAATAAATATCTAAATATATAAATTTGTCTTTCTCTGTCGGACTTACTTCACTTAATACGCTAATCTCTGGGTCCATCCATGTTGCTACAAATGGTATTACCTCATTCTTTTTTATGGCCGAGTAATATTCGTTTGTGTATACGTACCACACCTTCTTCATCCATTCATCTGTCGGTGGGCATTTAGGTTGCTCCCATGTCCTGGCTATTGTAAGTAGTGCTGCTATGAACATTGGGGTGCATGTATCTTTTCGAATTAGAGTTTTTCTCTTTACCAGATATATGCCCAGACAAAGGCAAATATCATATGATATAACTTATATGTGAAATCTAAAAAAAAAAATAATAAAAATGAACTTTTTTACAAAACAGAGATAGACTCACAGACATAGAAGATAAATTTATGGTTACCAAAGGGAAAAGGGGAGGAGGGACAAATTAGGAGTATAGGATTAACAGATGCATACCACTATATATAAACTAGATAAACAAGGACATCGTGTATAGCACAGGGAAGTATACTCAATATCTTGTAAGAACCTCTAACGGAAAAGAATCTGAAAAAGAATATATATATATATGTATCTATATATGTACATATACATATAACTGAATCACTTTGCTGTATACTTGAAACTAACACATTATAAATTAACTATACTTAAAAAATAAATAAATAAATATACATAGTTTAAAACCAAGTGAGTGTGTGATGGAGACGTCAGAGTTGACACCAGAACGTATTACCTGTGCCATTCACTGGCATTTAGAAAAAACTGTTACCTTGAATAATCATTTTGTGATCACCTGCTTTTCTCAGCCTGATTGCAACATGTCTTCTGGGCAGAGAGGGGCCTTGGTTTCTCTGTTTCTGGTGGAATAACTACATTAATAAGACTTTAGAAAGAAGGTGACCTTTCAGTTGTTTCTGGAAAACAGGTAAAGTTGGCTAGTGAAAATGAAGGCTGAAGGCATTCTGTGCTGAGACAATAATGTAAGCAAAGACACAGAGACCTTGCATCTAAGTGGGACAATGTAAGCAAATTTCGGTCAATGGAGTACAGGGGAAAAGTGATGTACAACATTTCCAGGTCTTATCATAGGATGCTCTGTGCAATCTTCCACATTCTCCTGTCCATCATCCTTTACCAGTCAGGTGCAGAGGATCCAGATGAGGACTCTGGGTGTCCCTGGGATCATGGAACCACTAGGGCCTCTAAATGATCACGTGGAAGGTCACTCTTGGGACACACAATTAGACTACTGCATGAGCAAAAGCTAAACCTATTATCAGGTGAAGCATTGAGATCTGAAGTTATTAATCCACAATAGCAGTTTTTGTATCCTGACTAATATGAGGAACCTAGACCGCTTCTGGATACCATATTCGTTGATGGAGATGCTCTGTGAAAAAGAGATTTCCTTTAAATAACAGGTTTAATACTATTAGCTGCCGGGCCAGGAGACTGATAAACTCATTTTAACATTGATGACTAAAGATGGCTGCCAAGAATCTGAAAAGCAGAGATATAATATCCACAATGATAATGTGATTCTAGCAGAGCGTTTGTAACACAGTTAGTGCCCAATAAATATCCCTTGACGAAAGAAGTGTGAATGAGCGTCTAAACAAAAGTGTTGATGGAATAACGAAGTGTTTTAGGGATGGGAACTCAGATGCCAATCGGGGTTGCTCCATAACTTGAGGCATATCATAATCAGCAAGAAAGGCCACCTGGCAGCAGGGCCAGAGTTGACCCCAGCAACTAAAACACACCCCTTTCACCAAAATTCACTCTTAGTCTTTGGCCAACTCATAATTCAGATCCTCACACTCTAATATTTTTCAAAGGGGGCATAATGTTAAGTATGTACAAGAAGCTTCATAACTGAATTTAAATACGACTATAACATAGAATAGGCTTGGATATTTTCTCAGGTAGAGATTTGGGTTCATCTCTATGGCACAGAAACTTAATGAGGGTTCCTTAATGTAAGGACATAGCACTGATAGGAAGACTATGGTTGGCCTTCCAGGGCTGGTACCTTGGCTCTGTGATGTTATCAGGGTCCCCAGTTTCTTCTATCATCCTGCTACCTCATCCTTAGCACGCAGTTATCGTCCACACGCTGGTAGCCCCATGTGTGGGGATATGATGGCAAGCAAAAGAGACATGATCCCTTTCCTCAAGAGGCTTAAACCTCCTGGGGAATAACTGAGCACGTTAACGAATACAGAATAATTTACTGAAATAAATGTCCCAGAGAAAGAATATGGTCCTATAAGTGTGTATAATAAAGCCATCTCACCTAGAATGGATTATTAAAGAATGTTTCTATGGAAGAACAAATAAGTTGAAATCTAAAAAACCAGGAAAGTTTGAATAGATGGCCAAGTATAGGGGGTGTATATATATGTATGTGGGAAGAACTTTCCAGACAAAGGGAGGGGTATGTGAAACTTTTCTTATATGAGAGAGAGAGAGAATGGCAAATCTAAGAAATGGAATGTATTTATATGGAGAGCTAGGGGCCAGAGAAGGAGTAGACAGTGATATGAGAAGGCGTTGTAAGACCTTACAGGGGCAACTATCTAGGGATATGAAGCATCATCATATTTGCACTGTGAAAGATCACTCTGTCTGCAGAGTGAAGGGTCAAGGGGATGGGTCAATGACTTATAACGAGCAGGCATGGGGTCCAGGTGAGAAGAAATGGTGACTTGGGCTAAGGTGCTGGCAGTGGCAATAGAGAAACCATACAGAGCTTTGTAAGACATCAGAAGACAAAATGAGTGGAACGTGTTGATGAATTACCAAAGAAAACTTCAAAAGAAAATAATATCACAGAAGATATTGAACCCATGGAACATGAAGGGAGTTTATTTTTTGAAAAGAAGGAGAAAAAGATTCAGAAAACAAAAAAGAGCTCTTGGAACTTGAAAATACGATGACAGATATTAAAACATTCAAAGTATTGAAAGTTGAGAAAATCTTTGAGAAATTAAAACCAAAAGATAGTGATAGAAAGCAGGAGAGCAAAGGAGAAAAGAAGTAGAGGTTGTGATGGTTAATTTTAGGTGTCGGCTTGACCGGACCACAGGCTGCCCAGACATAGGGTCACATATTATTTTGGGTGTGTCCAAAAGGGTACTTCTTGATGAAATTAACATTTGAATCTGTAGATTGAGGAAAGCAGATTGTCCTCCATATTGTGGGTGGGACCCATCCAAGAAATTAAAGACCTGGAGAGAACCAAAAGGCTGAGTAAGAGGGAACTCCTACTGCCTGACTGCCTTGAGCTGGGACATTGGTATTTTCCTGCCTTCAGATTCCAAATGAAATATCAGCTTTCCTTGGGTTTTGAGCCTACTGGCTTTTGGACTAAAACTTAATCCGCTTTCCTGGTTCTCAGGCCTTTGGGCTTGGAGTGGAACCACACCATCAACTCTCCTGGGTCTCCTGCTTGCTCCCTGCAAATCCTGGGACTTCTCAGCCTCCATAATCACTTAAGCTAATTCCTTATTATATATGTGCATGTGTGAGTGAGTGTGAGTGTACGTGCACATCAATACATACCCTTATTGTCCTATTAGCTCTGTTTCTCTGGAGAACTCTAATACAGAGGCCATAGTTGCATCATCTGAATAATAAGAGCTCCAAAAAGAGAGAACATAAAAATATTCAGAAGAAAATTGTCAAAGAAATAACATAAGAAAAATTCCCAGAAGCCAAACACGAGTTTCTAACGTTAAAGAACCTGAAGGAGACAGACCAACAAAATGAATAGAAACAGAACACACTAAGCCCTTTTGGGAAAGTTCAAAACACCCAGCGATTAAGAGAAGATCTTAAAATTTCCAGAGAGGGGAAAAGAGAAAAAGATAAGAAAAAACAGGTCATGCACAAGGAATCAGGAATCAGAATGATGCCAGACTTGTCAGCAATCACAGCACAAATTAGAAGTCAGTGGATCTGTGCCTTATAAATTCTGAAGGAATGGGTGGTGCTTTGTAGGACAACTTGACATTTAAAGTAGACTCAGGAATTGCTTGGAGAAAATATTTTTTTAATAAATAAATTAAAACAATTATATCATTATTTGAATTAGGAACATGGAGGTCATAGATGTCCTCAGAACAGATGCCCACTGTTTACACCACTGTTTCACCAGTGTTGGGACTACATCCAGATTAGAATGAATTGAGAAATGAGTGGGAGGTAAGGAAATGCAACTCAAAATTACAGACAAGAGAGGGTTAATTACTAAACTAATGAGTGGGGGAAAATCTTGAGCACGTTTCATGCCAATAGAAATAATCCAGTTGAGAAGGGCAGTTGGACATACTGGACAGAGTAGAAGTTATTGGTAGCATCCAAGTACACTCCAGATAGAGTCGATGGCCTTGGCTGAGACAAAGGATAGCCCCACCTAACTCAGAAGGGAAGACATGGAGTCCAGGGCAGACCTTGGTTGATTTGAGTTTGGGCAAAATGCTAAGGGAGTTCCATCAGAGTAAAGACGGTTTGAAATAACTCCTGCAGAATGTGAGGCAGCAAGACTGAGAAGTCACGGACTCACAGGGCAGATGAGCATCTTTCCAAAGGCTTTGCTTCACTCTTGAACTTGGCCTGATTCTCTCTCACTGACCTTTTGTGAACAGGGTTTAAAGCCAGGGCCTTCTCTTAATAAAGGGGAAAAGAACTATCTAAAGAGATGGGCCTTTCCCTGTTTTGATTCATAAGAGAGAACTTGAACATATAACTTTGAATGATGGTGAGCTTTTTCAGGGCAAGTGCCACGTCTTGTATTTCTGTGTATTGAGCACCTACTCTTCTGAAATGGAACGGCACAGTAAGTTTATCTTGAATGAATAAGCAAAAGAATGATCAGATGAATAGATTTTTTTCTCTCCTTTTTGGCAAAGTCCCAGGATCTTTCTTACTTTGGATAACCGAACATTTGGCCAGGTATTGCTAAAGGCAGTAGGTAAATGGAGAGTTGGCGATCAATACATCTAAGAATTTAAGACAGAGATTTCCAGTATGCAGACCTTGCGAAGAGAGACTCCTTGTCTACACTGAACACATAACAGACACACTAACCATGTTGCTGAGTGTCCCAGAGTCACAACTGCTTATGTTTAGTCCTGTTCATTTAGTTTCCAGTTAAACAGGGTAAAAATATTTATTATAGCAGCTAAAGATTTAGTAAGCAGAGTCATTTCCAGGTATTTTTAGGCAACAGAATAGCCTAATGGCACAAATATTTAAATAGATAATTTATTTTTTTTAAAAAAATCACTTTAATTTCGATTTAGAACACATTACTGATTATTCTACTGACCTTGCCATGTTGAAATTAGCCTGTATTTCCTCCCCCACTGGAAAGTATATTTGGTATCAAGAACCAGGCTGGAAGTAGATACACATTTTGAAATATATATTGTAGGCTCCCAAACTAATGTCCTTAGCTAAGCAATTCCAAAAGTTCAAAGAATTCAGTTCACTTTTTCTCTCACATCCAATTTTCTGTAGCAAACTGCTGTCAACCATCTGAGCTGAAACAGGTCAGAGTTTGGATTCTTTGTCAAAAGGAAGTATCTTTCAAAAGGGGTCACTAAAATTAAGAAAGTGGTTATGTGGGGCATGGAAGGAGTGAGAGGGAGAACTGATGGGCAGGAAAGAACAAGACTCTGATCCCTCCAGAACCACACGGATGGGGAGAAGATGCCTGAGGGTGGCCACAAAAGGCCAGTGAAGAGTGAGCAGAAATATGGTCTGGCATGGGGGCTGTGTGCCCAATACAGAAGTACCAGTTAAATCTCACGAAAAATTCTCCTAGGATATTTCAGCTGAGAACGCCATGGTGGAGGGAGAGGGAAAGTGGAGCTCCAGGGTTGGGTGTTGACAGCAGGGTGAGGCCAGTGTTGGGAGAATGTGATGTGAATGGGTGATGCTGAAATGGGAAGGAACCAGCCTAATGGAACATGACTGTCCAATTACTGGCTTTGGGGACCATTCTGTGGAGTGCAAGGTGGGTGGTCACAAGAAACTCAAGCTAAAGAGACTCTGGAGATTTTCATCGGAAGGAGAGAACCTGGCAAGCCTGAAACCCACATTGTCACATTCACCCTCTGGCATTAATTACCCTCAAAGCAGGGTGTCTGCAAGAGCCGTACTAGTTTCACACTTACCATATTTACCACATCGCCTGGCCGTGGGTCATGGGGCTGAGGCTCTGAAGGAGATGAGCTTTCATGTTCTTTGCTTTATTTCTTGCCAGCCTGGGACTGAAGATGACTGTCTCGTTATGGAAAAGTGACTCTGTGAAGAGGAATTCACTGCTCTGGGCCAAACCCAAAAAGCCATTAATTTATACCATAAAACGGACAGCCAGAGAAGGCCAGAAGTGGCACTGCTCTGCCCAGAAGCTTTTCGCAAGTGTAAACAAAACCCTTGGTTGTTGCGGGCGACTGCCTGTTTTTCAGAATCTGACCACGTTTTAGAATGGAAACAATCAAGAAGTGATGTCAATATCCCCATGGGGTATAAACAGCTTTTCTAACCTTGTTTCCACCCATCACTTGGCTCTATCTATATAACGGGGTATAGCTTGAGTCCTGAAAAAACAAGTAAGACAGATTTCAAAGACATTTGCACCCTAATTGATAAAGAATGGATTAATTATTTGTATCTCTGTGTGTGTTAACTCTCTAGTATGCTGCAAAGGCCCACACTTTGGTGGAGACTTTTCATAAATAACCCTTGCCTTGTGTCCCATGATTTCACAAAGGTCCTCCAGAGCCACCCATATACTCATAAAGCTTAGAGCCCATGGCCCTGTGGTTTACTTCCCGGAGTTCTCTGCCCTTACTTACCATCACTGACTGTGGAGCCTGTATTACAGAAAACTGAAGTTGTGGCTAATTCTCCTGTGTCGTTCGAAAGAAGATGGAAAAATAGTTCTTGAACTTTAAGCAGAAAGTTACCCACACAAACCTAAGAAGGATGACAGTAGTGGAATATTTTTTAAAGGGGTAGTATCCTAGAAACAAGTAACCATTTTAAAAGCCATCAAGAAGGGCAACTTGGGACTTCCCTGGCAGTCTAGTGGTTCAGACTTTGCCTTCCAACACAGTGGGTGCAGGTTCGATCCCTGGTCGGGGAACTAAGATCCCACATGCCTCGTGGTCAAAAAACCAAAAAAAACATAAAACAGAAGCAATACTGTAACAAATTCAATAAAGTCTTTAAAAATGGTCCACATAAAAAAAATCTTAAAAAAAAAGGGGGGCTACTTATTGCAAATGAATTTACTTAAGGTTCAGAGAGCACCATTGGCTCATTTCTCCTTCTTTGATTGTGGTACCCTTCAATGTGATGGCTTTCTGTAGGTACCTGCAGGCAGCTGCTAGAAGCAGGGAACAAGCCAGACACATGAGCAGATGTACCTCTTTATATTTCATACAGAGAAAACTCGACTTGTCATGGATTGACCAGGCATCTCAGTTTGCCTGGGTCAGTCCCACTTTATAGCTCTTATCCCAGGGTCCCAGGCACCTGGAGCCCCCTTTCACTCTCAAATGTACCCCAGTTTAGATGATAAATAACACAGGCACTCTCCTTAGTCAACAAATTTTCTCCCCGATCTTCGAGTCTCCATATTCTGGAGAAGCTTATCACGGTGCAAGACCACATGGCTGACCATGAATGGTCCCAAAAGCCTGAATACTATAGTATCACTTCAGACACCCACAAGAAATTGATTCCAGCTCATTATCAGGAAAAGAGAAGTGGTATCAATGAGATCTAATCCAAAAAGAAAAGGGCTACCCCACTAGGCGGTGAGTAAGCATCTCACCCCTGAAAGCATTCAAGCAGGAGGCCATCTGTTGAGGATGCCTTTGAGGGGTACTCGGCAGTGGTTGAGAGTTTGTGTCACATCATTGGCTACCAGACTATTTTAAGTCCATAAGAATCCACTGGAGAGCTTGAAAAACTAGGCCTCATCTTCAGAGACTCTGCCTCATTGGGCTGGTTGGGGCCCAGGAATATGCATTTTCCCTATGATAATTACAAAAATACAACCAAATATGGGGGCTTCCCTGGTGGTGCAGTGGTTAAGAGTCTGCCTGCAGATGCAGGGGACACGGGTTCGTGCCCGGGTCCGGGAAGATCCCACGTGCCGCGGAGCGGCTGGGCCCGTGAGCCATGGCCGCTGAGCCTGCGCGTCCGGAGCCTGTGCTCCGCGACGGGAGAGGCCACAGCAGTGAGAGGCCCACTTACCGCAAAAAAAAACCAGAAAACAAATATGGAAAATGTGTAAAAACAGAAGGAAATTAAAACGGCCTGAAATCTCATCTACCATCAATATTCAGGGGCCGCCCTGTCATGTGTTGCTACACATATATCGGTCACATATAAATAGTTTTACAGCAACTAAATTACACCAGGGAAGTGGGTTTACTGTCACTGATATTAATATATGTGGGCTTTTTTCACTTACTTCTCCCTGTTCCCCCTGAGAGTAATCAGTAGTATCAACATGATATATATATTCTTTTATAAATCTACGTCCATGTAATCATATATAAAAGTACATACATTGTATGTATGTGTATGAATACTGGGTTTGTCTATTTTTCTAAATGGGATCGTATTATACACACTTCCTGCCTTCTTGCTTTTTCCCCACTTATGCATGGAAAGCTGCGAAATCAAGTGGTATTGATCTCATTCATTCTATTTAATGTCTTTAAAAATGTCCTCTGGTATGAATATCCCCAAATTATTTATTTATTCTCCTGTTTTGGAGCACTCTGAAGTTTTTTGTCATTACCCATAATGCCGCAATTAATGTCTTTGTAACTAATATTTTTAATATCTACTTTAGTTTCTATGGAGGAGAGTCCCAAGGTTGGAATTATTGGGTCAAAGACTGCATTTGCAGATTTTTATCAACCATCAGTGTATGAATGGACTCCTTTCTCCACATCACGACCAGTACTATGGGTTCCCACTCTTTTTCACGTTTGCCAGTTTGGTAGGTGAGAAATGGTATTTTAGTGTTACTTTAATTTCCACTTTTCTGACCTGCAAAGAAGTTGAGCATCTTTTCATATGTTTATTGGCCTTTAGATTTGCTATCTGTAAAGAGCCTATTTATATTCTTTGCCCACTCTTGGGTCATTTGTAAGAGTACTTTGTATATTATAGGTATAAATCCTTTATCTGCCATATGTGTTGAAAATATTTTTTTCAGTTTACAGTTTATATTTTAACTTTGTTTATGGTTTCTTTTAAAATTTGTTTATATTTAACTATGTTTATCTTTTTAAAAATGGTTTCTTGGTTTGCTCTCTTAGTCATAACTTGACAGGGAGTTTTGTCACTGTGATGGAGAACCATTCGTCTAGATGATCTCCAAGTTCCCTTCACACTCTTAATTTTACGATGGTCAGTCTGAGACACCACAGAGTTTTTCCATCTCTCAAATTCAAGTGCCGTGCAGTGAGATTCTGCTGTCAGATTTTAAGGTAGATAGAGTCTAATGAGAAGGTACGTAACTCATGAATAAGCAGGATATCTGTAAAACTTTAATACAACTTAGGGAGCCTAGTCATGTGCCATATTATCAGAATTCTATGGGGGATTTGATCTATAGAGTTGGCCCTACATTGTTGGGGGTATTCGTGACCCAGCACTCCATTCTAGAACCTTCTTCAGGCTTGCCAGGGCCATGTTGGCAACCAAAGAGGTAGGATTTCTTTGGCTCATAACGCCCAATACTCAGCAGAGAGGGTGTTTACCTCCAAAGGAAAGTCTGATGTGAATGAAAAAAACCAGCAAATAGAATCCTAGTTCTGGATATTATTTTTTTTCTTAAAGAAGTCTAAAAGGTATTTCTTGCCAGATTTTCATCTCTGGTGGAAAACATGCAGGGCTTAATTGATTCCTGCAGAATCTCTTAAGCTGATGAAAGGAATATGTCTCAGAGAAATTCACTTGTTGGCTGTTTGACATGCATGTGCCCGCACACATCTCACATCCCTGCCCCGAGACTTTACAGCCAGGGTCCCAAGCTTAAGGATTTACTGAACCAAGTATGAGTCATCAGTTTTCCAGACCCCTGTCCCTCAGGGTAATTGAGATACCACCTCCTTGGCTATCTATCCAGTCCATCCTCAAAGGGATCTGTTTACTTTAACAAGTGCAGTGAAATGAAAAGCAAGAGCCTTCTGCTAAAGTTATTTAGCGGTTTGCTTTGGGAACCTGATTTTTCTCTCTCCCCGCGCCCCCCCCCCCTTTTTTTAAGTGTGAATTTGCCCATGGGGACTTGCCCATGGGGACTTACACAGGGTAAAGGCTTTCTAAACACTACGTCCATGTCTGCTCCCAGTTTATGAACTTTTACCTGATGTCTCCCTGTATCTAAACCTGTATTTCCTACAAACAGATAGTAAGAGCTCAGTCTGTTTGTAAGGTACCCCAGTGTCAGAATTCCTGGATACAGAAGAATTTCCACTCAACCTGGAATAGTCCAATTTCCTGCCTTGCTTGCTCTCATAAGGAAGCAGCTAAGTGTTGCCTTAGGAATTCACAACCCCACGCAGATTGAAGCCACTACAGCCGCAGGGTTCCCAGCCTCAGCTGGGTCTGTGGCCCTTCTCAGCAATCCTCTTCCATGGTCAACTTCCTCTTTCATCCCCACATCCCCCTTTCCAAGGGTCTAAGCACTGTCCTCAAACATCCAACCTGCCTCTCAGACATGGACACCCTCAGGGTGGTGACCCCCGCAAATTGTGAGTAAATCAGTAACTTCATTTAATGCTTTCCTCGCTGCCTCAAGGAAGGAACTACCCCACCTCTCAGCCAAAACTCCTCCCGCTATCTGTGCTCTGGACTTCCCGTCACCTCCACTACCTTAACCTGTTAACGGATGTAATATCTTTCCCTCTCTTATATCTTGAATCTTGTCCAGTCCTCTATCAGTCCTTTCCCATTGGCTGATAAACATGGGCTGGTCTCTAGCAAGTGTGAAAAGCCCACTTGGCCTTGCTCTTGCAGGCACCCTGTCTTTCCACTGCAAGAGCAGATGGTTCCTGCTAGCTCCCTTTTATCTCCCCACCAATAGCCCCTCTCTATTCATTTCTGTTCTTAGTAGAGTGATTTGTTTACTAAAGAACTTCTGTCCCAGCTGAAGAGTATTTTCCTGGTCCACATCTTACTTGACCATTTTATTCTATTTTTTTTTTTCTAGGACATCTTTCTCTGTCCTTGGGTTCCCTTGCTAGCTCTCTTGACTTCTTCTATTTTTACGATCCTGCCTAAACTCTTCTCTCCTTAATGACCCTGAAGCACAGCACCGTATAGAATTCTGCCTTTAGAATTGAATCCTCGTCATTTCTCTCCAGGTGACTTAATTTGATACATAAGATTTCAGCTGTTACCTGTATATGTTTTGTTTCCAAATGTATGCTACTTAAGTGCACAGGATACTAGAAAGTTCCTGTCCAGAAAGGAGTTCATTACTCCGGCCAAATCTACATCTCCCTATATTTTTCCCGTTTTGACAGCTGGTAGTGTAGTTTGCCTAGTTATCCCAAGAGGCAGCAACCTGGACAACTCTTTCTTTCTCAGCCACCACCCTCCCATAACCCTTACTCTCCCTACTCACCTCTGTTTGGTCACTACATGCAAATCCACAGCACTGCTGCCACTTTGCTTAAGGTTGAGTTACCTAGCCCCAACCTCTCACGACACCGTCTGTAACCCATCTCCATGTCTCCATGAGCAACTCCCTCCAAGAAAGCCCGGCTCCCTGCACAGGATGACAGTCCTAAAACAGAGATCTTATGTGACCTAGGTGCTTGGACACCTTCAGGAGAAGAACCCTGACCCCCACAGGATCTTCCTTAGAGGTTCCAGAGTTAAGACAAGATACACTCCCTGCCACTGGCTGGCCTGTCACTTGTGCTTCAGCCATGAAGAGCTGCTGGTAATGCCCAACCATTCATGGTCTTTCTTCCCTTTGTGACTTTGAATGTGATATTCTAAGCTCTGGAACACCCTTGGAGGTTTTTTGTCAGGGTGATTGAATGAATGCACATATATGTGATTGTACGCTTATTTATGCAAAGTAGATTTATTTTTCCTACAAGTCTTTGTTGTTTGTCTTTTCGTAGGTAGAAGTAGGTTTTCTGGACCACTGGGCTCTTGAAAGTCTGATCATGCTTAGGGATAACTGAGTGTCATCAAAGCAGTTTTTTTTTTTTTAAGCAGTTTGAAAAGATGTACAAGATGGTGAGTTACAGTGAGTCATTTAGAGTAGTTTTTAAAATATTGACCATCCAGAAAAGCCATATCTCTTCTACTCCCTGTGTCATCCTCTCTGTCTCCCTTTCAGTTTCTGTCTTCCTCTCCTTTTCTTTCCCCCTCCATCTTTCCCCCTCCATCTTTCCCCCATCACCGCCCAGTCTTAGCTGGAAGATGTACTAGGTTTGCAAGTAAATTTAGCTGTTTCACATTTTCCAAATAAACTTCAGACATTTTTTCGTGTATTGTCATGCAGAGATGCCCTTTAAAAATACTTTGCTTGCTTGCACAATATCCCCATCTTTAGCAGATGACAGCGTACCTTCCCTGCCTCTGCCGAATTTTCTCATCTTCCTTTGCCCACTCACCCACTCCCACTGCACAGCTCTTCACCCACCCTCCCAAGATGTAAAAGGAAAGATTCCCAGCTCCTGACAATAAGATCAGTGATTTTGCAAGGCTCTGATGCTCCCTGTGAATGCAGGGCTTAGGAAGCTGCCTTGGGTGATACCCCCATTCAGCTCCCCATGAAGCAGAGGCCAAGGGAGTTTCCACAGGATGGACAGACAGGCCCGAGCATGCCTTAGAGCCAGAACAAACAGCAGGAAGAGGGACAAAGCTTTGGCCTATCTAAAAAGGTGAACGGGCTCCAAGAAAACCCAGAAGGGCTCTGCAACTCCTGTGCCCTGGTGATAAATAATATAAGAGCTGCTAAAAAACATGTGTGCCCCTGGTGTGCCAGGCAGTGGTCAGCAGCGCATACACTGTAGGATTTAACACATCAGCTTCCTTGAAAAAAAGGAAACAGTAATACCAGAGTAAGAAAGAAGTTGGAGGTGACTGCTGGAAACCTTCAGTGGGGCCCCAGCATCTCCAGGATAAAGGCCAAATTTTCATCTCCTACTCTCCCCCCTCAGATACCCAGGTCCTCACTACAGTGAATCACTGGCATCTGTACTCACCCCAAACCTCTGGATCTTTGCACATACCCTTCCCAATGCCTGGAATGTTCTACCAATGCCTACTCATCCTGCACGACAAAACAGTCTTCCCTTATTCTGAAGCATAGATGGGCTCTCCACGTGAACTTGGGTCCTCCCTCGCTATGAACTCCACTTTGCTCCTAGCTCCATAACATCAATGACGCTATTGTATGGTATTCATCTGATTGCCTTCAAATCTTCCCAGCCAGGTCGCATACTCATTAAGTCCAGGAATGTGTCTTTTTACCTAGTAGGCAAGCGTCCAATCAATATTTATTGAAGGAATGAGCAAACAAGTGAATAAACAGATGTTCCCTGGGGACACAGGGGAGTCGTCCTCCCTTTCGTACACAGCTCTCATTTCTGTGTCCCACGGCGGGTGTTCCACTGTGGTCCTGTCCTGGTGAGGGATTTCCAGCTGGACTTGCCCAGAGCAAACTTGGGTGTCATGACCATCTTGGCATCAAGCTTGCTGTTGACACATCATATTCCCATGAGCAAGAGAAGGCAAGACTGACTGATGTCTTTTCAAGGGCAACTGCTGAAGGTCAAAGACTTGACCAGTGGGAACACATCCCTAGGTCACAGACTCAGCTATATTTCACCTGCTGGAGAGAGTGAAGGCCGCTGGATCCCAAATGAAGAATCGGAATATATCCTACTTATTTTAAAAACTACAGAAAATACTTACAGATGGAGAATCTGCTGTTCTCAGTTTCATGTGGAAACTGACTCTGGAAAATGTAAGAGAAATTTTTACTGAAAGGATACTGTGTGCCTCCCAGGAACACTGGAAAAACAAAAGAACAGCCTGACACTAAGAGAGGACAGCTAGGCACTGGGACAGGATCAGGCCACTGAGCTGCTGTGACTTCCATGGGCAGCTGCAGCTTGCACCATCCTCAGCCCTGGTGACCAACCCCACATACCACTTCTGCTCCTGGAAACTGGAAGTGGCTGCTGCCACCAGGACAGCTTCTGCACTGTTGCTCCCTCACTGTGTCAGTAGCTCCAGATTTAAACTACTAGGAGGAGTGTGTCCGATTTGCGTACCCATGTCCCAGTCGCAAGGTGGAGTGAGGAAGGGTCATGCTGCCTTTGCAGCTTCTAGAGCAGGAGGTCAATTCAGCTTCATAAATCAGGGAATCTCTCAGACATAGGAGGGAAAGCCAAAATGATGACAAATAACCACTACACCACCCAAGCCTGTCTTCACATCTTAATGACTTCATGAAGGAAGTAGGATTATTTCCTGTTTACATTTTTTCATGTCACCTCACATCATAAAAATAATAAAACCAGGCCTTTAAAAACATCTATAAAGATTCTATGGAGCACACATCTCTGTGCAGCACAGGACTCGTTAGACATCATCTAGCCTACTAAAACCTGATCAAAGAATGGAAATTAAAGGTTTACACCAAAAATTAGGAAATAAGTTTTTAAGTGCCATTTGAGTGGAACAGCTTAGAGCCATAAGCCATCTTCCTGGCCTGGGATGATCAGGGAAGACATCTCTAGAGGAAGTAATAACGTTTTGTCCTCCTTATTTTGTGACTTTCAGATCTTTGTTTATGTCAACCACTGTCTTGGGGTGTCCTTCCCTGACTTCTCTGCTTATCTGAACTCGAATAGACTTTTTAAATCTCAACTCCAGAAAGAAGTGTGTGTCTACATGGGTTTCTGCCTGTGTTAGAAAACAGACATGGGAAGTGTTTTATGCAAAATACAGTATCTCAGTTGCAAGGGAAGCCTTCTGACGGGGAGGTCTGTCTACACGTGCAGGCAGGTAATGGCAAACCTGAACCACTAAGAACCATTACCCAAATTATAATGCCACGTTGCCAATGACTTACTGTGTCTTTTAAATTGATTTTCTTAAACTCATGACGCCGTATTCATCATCTTCCCTGCCTTGCAACTTCCCGTAACAGAAGCTCTTGCCCTTAGTCTTAAAAACTCTCAATGAGCCTTGACTTACGCTGAATTCCCCGGGACCAGTGAGCGATCGCATTCTGCTTTCTTCACGATGCCTCGTGTCCTTCCTCTCTGTCTCCCCTTCTCCGTTGAACATTCACTGTCCATGCTAGGCAACTCACACTGGTTTCTAGTGGCTTCCTCAACCCCAGCCTTCTTTTTCCTGTACGCACTTCACAGGGTTTCACAGGTTAATCTTCCCTAAATATTTATTTCAAAGCCTTGCTCGCTGCTGAAGGAAACTACTGGCTTGCTATTTCCTGCCTAATTAGGCTGAATTCCTTTGCCATGCTTCTAGATGTTCTCTATTGTGAAATCATGCAAACTCTCCAATGTCATGTCATGGAACTCTCCAAATACCTATTCAGATGGAGTTCTGCTGATCTCATCAGGCTCTTGTTTAATTTTCCTTTTAAGATTGAGAGTCCTTAAAGACCAAACATCCAGCCTGTACCTCATTTCTACTCATCTAGGTCATTCTCCAAGCCTCTCTTCACAACGCCCTTTCCTCTACTTGGAATACTTTCCCATCTCTGTGGACTCAAGCGTATGCATCCTGGAAGCCTCTGCACCAAGACCTACTCATCGATAACCTCCTTCTTTGAGTGGCTATAATGTTGACAACTTTACTACACAATTCAATGTTTAAATATTGTTCAGTTTTACCAATCTGTTCATCGACTCAAATGTGTCAGTCTTGGTTCCCTACCTAGAGTTTATACTGCTTGAGTTTAGAGACCATGCCTTCTATTTGAATATCACTCCCAATTCTCCATTTAGCACCAGCTGAGAACATTACAGATGATCAGTAAATATTGATTGATTGGTGCCAGATCCTATATAGAGCTCAGTTTTTCTCATGGGTGTCTTAGTTCTAAGACAGTGAATCAGTTTACCTTTTAAGTGATCATATTATGAGTGCAGGGTTCTTAAATACATTCTTGTACATTCCTGGCTTTTGCATTTAACATTTAAAAAAACAAAACAAAACAAAAAATAACACCTTCCAGATCAGAGAAAGGAACAGCCTTCTGACCTCAGCAACCTCAAGCTCTGGGTCCTACGATTCAAGGAGTGTTCATTTCTGGCTCTCTGACAATTCCAGCAACTTGGCAATTACTCAAAATACCTTTAATTAGGAACTCTTTCCTGATCCACAGGCAGCCACATCGCAGAATGTTTAAAGTACCCAGATGCCCCCAGCATTCCGAATATCTGTTCTGGAATGTCTCTCGGAGACTCCATCTTATAATTGCTTTAGCCCTTTGGCTGAAGCAGACCTGTCAACAAATATGGACTTGATTCAGCCAGCCAAATTTCATGCCGCTTATGTCACTCACACACTTAACTTGGTCCTTCTCTCTTGGCAATTGTCTGTTTCTCAGAAAATGCACATTTTCCCTCAACTGTTCTTTTTGTATCTCCTAGAAAATGAGATGTTTTCCTCGACTCATTGTGACTCTGCTGGCCTCTAAGTTCTTCAGAGAAGAAAGCCAGGAAGCGTAAACTACAGAGGGAATAATTGTGATCCAAGTTTACCCCTTTCTCTGAATGACTGTAGAACCACTGGGATGATAGCAAATAAAAGTGAACGTGCTATCATGGGCATTAGTAGGGAATCCCTTCCTTACCAAAGTGAAATTCCGTGTGTGTGTGTGTGTGTGTGTGTGTGTGTGTGTTTTTCCCATAGAGTTATATCATGTGGGAAAAATCTGTGTATAATTTCAAAATCAAATTTAATGCAGTTATGTATTTCTATAGAGTTTTCAAAGTGGGTTCAGGTTAAGATTTATTTTCTTTTAGTTTTCTATCATCGGGGGCACTTGTCATTTTAGTTTTCACAGACAAAGCTAGGCACCCCTAATTATTTAGTGGCAGCCATTGAAATTGCTTGAATGATATCTAGGAAAAGTATAGTCAACTGGTACTCTTTCTTAACAGTTCCATGATAGTTACTGAGTGAAAAAAAAATACATGATTTAATACCCCACCGATCAGAGTATATTAGATATACAGAGAGGCCATTGTTCTGTTGGACTCAGCACTCTCAAATCTGTAATTCTAATCCATTAATCTTAGGAATAGTCACAAAGAGGAATAAAGGGAGAAGCAAGATGGCAGAATTGTTGAACTATGGATCACTTGGGCTTCCCTGGTGGCGCAGTGGTTGAGAGTCCGCCTGCCAATGCAGGGGACACGGGTTCATGTCCCGGTCCGGGAAGATCCCACATGCCGCAGAGCGGCTGGACCCCGTGAGCCATGGCCGCTGAGCCTGCGCGTCCGGAGCCTGTGCTCCGCAACGGGAGAGGCCACAGCAGTGAGAGGCCCGCGTACCGCAAAAAAAAAAAAGGGATCACTTGAGGAGATGGAAAATGGCCAAAGGTAATCTGCCAAAGACGATTTTAAGTCTTCCATAGGGAAAAGGGACTAGACATTCTCGATGTGGATGCAGAGCAAGCCAATATTGGAATGGACTGTGTAAGCCAGAGAGATCCAAGGGGACAATGAATCAGTCTCCACAAGGACATCACAAAGGATTTCCACACTGTCTCTGTGGAAGGCTAAGTGGCCACCAGGTTACTCTCAGTCAAATCCTTCCTCAGAGGGAGGATTTTGCAAAGCTGTGAGTAGCTGACAAAAGTTACTTCTTACCATGGTAAATATCCTTTACAAATACTGCCTTTACTTTGAAACTCTCGGTGAAAGAGCTGCAAGTTCTCCAGGTAATCTTCTTCTCCAGAAAAAAAAAAATCCTTATTTTAGGAGAGCAGCACAGAAAATCGAGGAGAATCATTTAGCCAAGATCTAGCTGAGCTGGGCTGGCCGGAAAAGAAAAAACAAACTTTTCAGTGTATCAGTGATACACCCATTTTCCTTACATATTTGAATGAGGGTGATTTCATTTCCTAGCCAGTTATACATTTTCATGAGATTTCAGAAAAGCACAACCGGTTCTGCTTCTGCATGAGGGTCTGTTTTATTAGATTATCAGATAAATAAGAGACTCCTAGACCAGTGCTTACCATAGTAATATAAACACAAAGACTTCCAAATAGTTAGCACACACTACACAATTTAATCAGTGCCCCAGGGTTCATTGTAGCACTCTTTACAATAGCCAAGACATGGAAGCAACCTCAATGTCCATTGACAGATGAATGGATAAAGAAGCTGTGATATATATATATATATACACACACACACACACACACACACACACACAGAGACACAGTGGACTATTACTCAGCCATAAAAAAGAATGAAATAATGCATTTGTAGCAACATGGATGGACTTAGAGATTATCATCCTAAGTGAAGTCAGACAGAGAAAGACAAATACCATGATATCACTTATATGTGGAATCTAAAAAAAATGATACAAATGAACTTGTATACAAAACAGAAGTAGACCCACAGACAGAAAACAAACTTATGGTTACCAAAGGAGAAAGGTGGGTGGGGAGGGATAAATTAGGAGTTTGGGATTAACATATACACACTACTATATATAAAACGGATAACCAACAGAGACCTAGTGTATAGCACAGGGAACTCTACTCAATATTTTGTAATAACCAATGAGGGAAAAGAATCTGAAATATACCTATCTATCTATCTATCATCTATATGTATAGCTGAATCACTTTGCTGTACACCTGAAACTAACACAACATTGTAAATCAGCTCTACTTCAATTTAAAAAAATTAATCAGGAGCCCTCAGAACTGTTTTTTTTTTAACAGACAGGAAAATCAAGGCAAGACAATTATCGATAGAGAAAATTCAATGCAGCCACATTAAAATAGCTATATTTCAATATTAAAACCTTATATTTCTTTAACATTGGTATATTTACATTAACAAGTAATATAAAACAGGCATCTCAACTCTTTAAGCCCCATGGTGCGTGACCCTGGATAATACAAATGAGGTTACGTTTTAATGATTTAATTTTTTTTAACTCTTGGTCATTGTGCCATAGATCTGAGGAACTGGGGTCAGAAGGTCAGAGAGGTCAAAGAGTTCAAGTGAGGTCACATCATCCTGAGTGATGGCCATCACCCATCGCCATATTGTTTTTGAGGGCAGCTCCATATATAGGGATGGCCAGTGATGGCCAGTGGAGGAATCCCTTGGCATTGCTGGACGTGCTCCTGAGGTTAGGCCTATTTTCCACAAGGTGAGATGGTTTTCAGAGGTGCCAGAGCCAGTCAGCTCCCAAGGTACTGTGCACCTCACCTGTGTTAGAGATCAAGGTATATTCCTTTTGTCTCCCAGAGAGGAATGCCACGCTGGCTCTTTGTATTCCATTGGCAGAGTGACAACAGAATTTATTGTCCAAACCAGCACACCTGTGAAAGCGCCAGAATAACAGGTATAAACACAGAACCATCTCAGTATATGGGAGTGTGTAGTCACCATACTACTGACCTTGGTCTGTCCTCGTGCTGTTGGGCTCATCCTTTCTGCAGAGCTTTGCTTGGATATAAGCACCGAAGAGCTACTTGCGAGCACACCCATCATCTTTGATTATGCAGCTTTGCGTAAAAAATACAAAACAAAAAGGGTTGCTCTTTCTTTAAAAATGCCGGGTAATTTCTTTTAAAGTATTCTGTTTCTATAGTAATTATTCACATTATTCTCTGAGTTTAATAGATGTTATCAGTACACTGATTTATCAGGGATTTAAGCATTGTGGTTCTCCATCCTTTTTTATTTCCAACGGTCTTTTATATTTGGGGGAAATCTGTGCTGTTGAAAAAAATCATTTTGTATCTGCTTTCACTGTACAGGAGGATTCTTAACTTGATCCAAATGCTATGCTTTGATTTTCTTGAAGAATTGTCATTCTCCTCCTGCTCTAACCCCATCATCAGATCCTGAGCTGCCCTTTGGACATCACGGTATGGCAATATGGTAAATATGAAAATAAAGCCTGGGCGGCAATCATTGTGAGAGGCAGTAGTAGTCGTGGGATGGACATTCAGGACCCGTGACACTAGGGTGGGGGACACAGGTGGTTACCTCAAGCACCCACAACCCCTTCATCCTTCTAACTCCATGCCTACGTCCACTTAAATGAATTAAAATTAGGACAGCACTGTGGAACAGCTGAATGAATTAAAATGAAACAAAATGGAGAATTCAGTTCTGCTAGTCACATTGCAAGTACTCAATCACCATATTTGGTTAGTGGCTATCTTATTGGATGGTGTGGATATAGAATATTTTTCCTTCATTGCCAAAAGTCCTACTAATCAGTGCTGTTCTAACTGAACCCTGATTTGTTTCAACGGCTGTCCTCTCCTTCTCTGCCCACATTATTCAGTGAAAGCCAACCCTGAGTGTTTCCTAATTAGTCTTAACCAATGATAATAATTCCATTCCTTCTTGCCAGGAACTAATTGAACAACTCAGGCTAAGGCAACCAATGCATGCTATGCCCCTGTTTATAGCTGTTTGTCCTGAGATGGTTAGAAGCCTGTGTTAGCCCAATTATACTGAAGAAAATGACTTTTGATTGGGGGAAATATTTTCTCTTTCTCCTGATTGAAAGGAATAGGAAAGGATATGGTCCCGGCTCCTGCTGGCAACCAACTTGTGACCGGGAGGGAAGCCTGCCTGAATACAAAGCTGACACGTAGAGGAGGACACAGCAAGAGAGAGGCAGGAAAATCAAGTAAGGTCCCTGACATGACGGCTCCAGACCAGGAGCCATCCCCGCCCCGTTCTGGGCTTCCCCTTCAGCGAGATGATAAATGTTTTTCTTGTTCAAGTCCATTTGAAACCAGACCTTTCTTACTTGCAACTCAAAGCCCAATCAATCCTGATTGATTAATCAGGATTCTTATCCTGTCTCCACCATAAAATAATCACATGACCCTGAGTGACCCCTGCAACCTCTCTGAGCATAGGTGTCTTCATGTGTGAAACAGCAGAGATAGAGATCTGCAAGAGGTCTTAATAAGATCATTAAAACCCTGAAGACCTGCTCAAGGTAAGAATCATCAATAAGAAGCTGTGACATCGATATTGCTCAACTGAGTCCTTAGTGGTCCTGACGGAGGAGAGTCCCGGCCTCAGAGGCATGACGAACCCACTCCTTCGACACGGACCGTTGGGACCCTCAGAAGAGAGATGCTCTCTCATTTGCCCACATGGATGCTGAATACATCTTGGGTATTTATTTATTTAAATGCTGGTGAGTCATGATCTCCTGTGTCTCTCTGAGATGGGCCTGACATTAGCACATCTCAATGTAATGTTTTTGAATGTGCCCCATCCAGTCTCCCACACTCCCTTTCTGTGTTACTGCATCTATTATATATTCTCCACTGATTCATAAAAACTTAATCCTCTCGATTTTCCCCTCCAAGAAGTGAAGTTGATTATAATCTGGCACTTCTAAGACATTATCTCTCTGCCTCCCCAGCCTACTCCCCATGTGTTCATCTTCTGGTCCACATATCCCAATTTATTGTCCACTTGGTCATCAAAGCCAAGCATCTAGAGATCATCCTTGAGTGCTCTATCCTGCTTATCCCTCCATTGAATGGGTAATTCATATTTTCCAGTTTACTTTCTAAATATCTCTTGAATCCATTGCATCCCTCCAGCTTCTCTGCCGTTGTTCTGGTTCATCTGGGTCATTATATCACCTCTTAAAAGATCTTACTGGCAAACACATAGATCCCCACACTAGAACACACCCTCTAAAACCTGTATCTGGTTATCTTATTTCTCAGCCAAGACTTTTTAATAACTCTTTGTTGCCTTCATAAGCCATCCTAAATCCTAGTCAGAAAAACAAGTATCGTATATTGTTTATATGTGGAATCTAGAAAAATGATACAGAGGAACTTATTTGCAAAACAGAAATAGAGACACAGACGTAGAGAACAGACGTATGGATGCTGGGGGGCGGGGGCAGAGGGGTGGGAGGCATTGGGAGATTGGGATTGACACATACACACTACTATGTATAAAGTAGATAAGTAATGAGAACCTACTCTATAGCACAGGGAACTCTACTCAGTGCTCTGTGGTGACCTAAATGGGAAGGAAATGCACAAAAGGGGGGAGATATGTACATGTAGCTGATTCACTATGCTGTACAGCAGAAATTAACACAACAGTGTAGAGCAGCAATACTCCAATAAAAATTAATTAAAAAAAAAACCTTTAGCCTCACCCGAAAGCCCTCTCACCTTACCCGTCCTGCACCTCCAGCCTTCTTTCCCGCCTTCCTGGTCCCTTGTAATGCTACAGACGTGTGTGATCTTTCACCGTCATGCTTCTGTGTGTACTATTCACTCTGTCTAGAATCTCCTTCCTGTCTTGTCCATTCACAGAGAGCTTCCCATCTGCCCATGGAGAGCTAGCTCACCAAAGCTGCCTTCCCCTTTCCTAGGCAAGCTGATCACACTCTCACTATGATTCCATTTCACTTCCTGTGTCCTCTCGTCAAATAGGACAAGCATGCCATGAAGCCAAAGGTCGTCTTTTAGAATCCAGCACCTGACTCTCTCTTCCTTAACACTTCAACCAGCCCCCATCCTTCATTTCCACGTCTGATAATACTTAGCACCCTCTCACATCCTATATAATTTTTATTATATCTTATGTTTAGTGTTTATGGTTTGTCTCCTTCATAAGGACAGGGATCTTTGTTTATTTCCTTCACTCGTATACCCCAAGTCCCTAGAACAGTGTCTGGCACATAGTAAGTGCTCAATAAACATCTGTTGAGTAAAAGAACACATCTTTGTATCTTTGGAATGTGGCATAGTTCCTGGAAAATACCAAGTCCTCAAGTAAATATTTGATGTTATCCAATTTTTATAATGTTCATAATAAGAACAGTTAATATTTACTGAGCTCTTGCCACGTGTTAAATGATTTACACAAATCGTCTCATTAAATCTTCACAACAACACTATGAGGTAGGTTACTCACTTTATTTACAAGAAATTTGAGGCTTTGGGAAATTAAGCAACTTGTCCAAGGTAAATAAGCAGTCGAGCTGAGGTTCAAATATGAAGTGTGACTCCAGTGCCCACAATCTTAACAAGTATATTGTTCCACCTCAAATAATCAATCACGTGTTTATTTTTCGTGTCATTATATACTCTTCCAATCTAGTATATTTTTAACTTCAAGTAGAAGGCAATAGGAGTAGCTGACCTCTGGGTATAAAAGACAATAACAGGGCAATTTGTGTTGGAATTGTGATGCTAGTCATATTTTGTAGTTAAATATTTCAGATGAAAATAAAAACAATGCTTGTGGACAGCGTGCTTATTTCTCTGGAAGGAGTAAAACTTAGGCGTATATTGACCTCACAGGTCCAGCACGATCTTGAAAACAATATTCAACACAGACGTTGAGTGACTCATCTCTCCTCGTTCTCTTTCTGAGCACGTTGAGGAGGACAGATAGGAGACAGCCCCATCCTTCCACTGCCCTTTCTCCAGCCTCACCATAGATGCGGTGCCCCTACCTCAGCATATACCAATTACACACCAGCAGTTGGCAGAATCATCTACAACTCCACACCCCTCTCCACACACACACACACACACACACACACACCCCAAAACCACGCACTTATGAGGGCTTCAGATTCTACCCCAGAAAATCCTGCAGGAGCAAATTTCATCTGCCAACGTTATTTATTGTAGTTTATTTTCTTTTTCGGTCTCACTGCACTCACCTGAGTGCAAGACTGTGCATTCTTCTTGGGTCTGTTGAGTCATTACAGAGGGTGGGTGACCAAATCCAGAGTCCTGAATGCACTTATATATTTTGCATTCCTAGTCATCTTTGATTTCACAGAACGTTATTAAAAATAAAATTTGGACTGTACCCCTTTGATAAAAAATAAAATGCGTTATATATTTTCAATTAATACGTCATATTTTCTCTTATCACATCACGAGGATTTTTTCTGTCTTAGTCAATGTCCTTCAAAAATTCCAGTTCTGATGGGTGGTCTGTGTGTCATCTTAAAGATTCACCATTTATTTAGCCATTCTTTGTATGTTGAACTTCGAAGTTGTTCCATTTTTTTTCTACTATAAATAATTTTCTAATGAATATCTGCGTATAAATTTTTCCTGTGTTATTTCTTAGAAGAGATTTCCAGAAATGAAATGGGTCTAAGAGTAGTTTTTCTAAAGACTTATATATTAATATTGCCAAAATGCTTTCCATAAAATTTATGCTAATCTATCTAAATTCCCAACAACTGATATGAGAATGATCAATGCAAGACACTCTTGCTAGCACTAAATAGTGTCGTTTCAAAAACAATTCTAGATAATTGTATGGGAGAAATCTCATTGCAGTTTTATTTGCATTTTTGTCATTAATGATGGGCTTGAAGTCATTGCCTGTTTGTAGAACATGTGTATTTTTTGTTTGGTATATCATTTGTTCATGTATTTTACTCAATTTTAGTGGAATTTGTATAAATACTTTAGTTATTAAAGCTATCTTTGTGTAATTGAAATATCAGCTCTTGCCATATTTGCTGCCAACATTTTTTTCTCAGTTTGCATTTAATGTTTAATTGAATTTACGGGTATTTTTGTCATAAAAAGATTTTAAATTCATGTAGTTAAACATATTGATTTTCTGCTTTTGGGGCATATTTTTAAGCATATAAATCCCTTCCCCTTTCCAAGATCAGTATTTGGATTTTCAAGAACATTTAGTAGTAGTATAATCTGGTGAATTACGGTGAATTATTTTGGAGTAGTTTCCAAATTACTAATCATCTAAAAGTCAAACTTTTATTTTTCTATAATTGTACTTCGGATTTATCTATTTATTTTGCAGGCACTGAAAACAGATTTACTACATCTCTTAGGCCCGTTAGCGACATTACTCTTGCTGGGGATCAGAAAGAAAGGTACCATGGGCTCCGGGGGAACCAGCCTCATCCCCCAGTGAACCCTCCCTGGGGCTGGGGAATAACCCTGCTGCTCCCTCCCACCATCCCTTTCACCTTTAAAGATGTTGGGTGTGAAGTGACCTCCAAGGCTCTGGCTTCCATCCCCACCAGAGCCCTTAGCCCGTTTTAATAGCACAGGTCACAGTATCACAGGCTTCTGAGATCTGAAGCTCTCTCGTGATTGGCCTGTATCTTTTTCAGCGTTATCAGAAAGAAAAGGTCTAATTAGTTGGCAGAACCTGCCGAGAAGCTCCTGCTTATCAGCTGTGAAATTCTGCACAGGCCGTGTCAGAGCCACAAAAGCAGAGCTGATTTCCCCAGTGGGATCTCTGTACACCATGCCAGTCCCCAGATGGGCCAAGGTCAGTTAGAGCGGGCTTCCAGAGGAGATGCTTGGATCAGGCTAGGTTCGCAGATTATGACCGCAAGGGTGCACGGGAGTGTGATTGTATAAATGCACGTGTGCACACATCCAGACAAACTGGAGAGGAATGGAGGAATAAACGGAGAAAAACCCTGCATTAAAAGGAAGAGCTCAATCTCATAGCAATTTGGTCACAAACATATAACAGCTGCTTCTTTTAAATATCTACCCTCCCTGCCCCTTTGGAATGGGGACCAATGCGGCTCAGCCTTCATAGGCAAAGGCTGCTTAAGAGCCCAGGAATCAGGCACTTTTGCACCTTGCCATCCATAGCTTCAAGGTCATGTGCTCACATACAGAAGCTTGAACAAGACGATGCCTGACGGTGGGAGGAAGGGCACTGCAGACACATGTTCCAATCTGTGCCCTACACCTCCCTGGTGTGCTCTCCTGGGTAAGCATTTAGTCTCTCAGTCCAGAAGCTTCCTCACTTACTTAAAATAAGATGACAACACCCATAACTAAATCTTATGAGGATGAATTTAGATCAATAAGGTGTCTATCACATATTTAATGTGAGTTAATTAGTCCCTGATAAATAGTACTTTCTTAATATCTTAGCCTTTTCTCAAGGCCGGCTCTTCTGCTTTGCTTTGACCTTATCATGTGAGCAGCTATGGCAGACGGAGAGGTGAGGAGGGCTTTGGGAATCCCGTCCAGTTGGGTCCCTCTAAGGATAGGAGTTGAACCCTGCGGTGGCATCTGGCCGACTTCACGTTCTGATCATGGGCACAAATGCTGCTAGTGGTCAGCGTTTTGGCTTTGTGTCAACCTAGGTTTGGAGCCTGCCCCCCAACCAATCTCTTAAAACATACATAAAAGCCCTCCCCAGAGAGCCAGCAAAAATTGTGTGCTCCCTTTGAGATGAACAGGAAACATTTGTTGCTAGATTCCTGGTGAACACTTCCTCTCCGGAAGCATTCTTCCCCAAATTTACGAGGTGGGCACAGCAAAGGAGAAATCCCAGAGCCTTTGACGTCTTAAGTGGGCACTTCTTCTCGAAACCCTGAGCTCCCAAGGGCTTCCTCACGTCCACAGGCTCACCATGGCAGGCTCACTGTACAGCTCAAGAAAGTGTGACATAGGAATGAAGCAAGGGAAGAATCAGGTATATGGAGGAAGAGAGAAAGGGTTAAATGGGGGATAGAGGGGAGAAGAAGGAGGGGGAAGGAGGGGTGGGAGGGAAGGGGAAGAGTCTGCTTTTCAAAAATGAATGTATCACCTCAAGAACAGGCTTATACTGAAACGAAGCTGGGGTAGTGGCAAAATTAACTAAATTCTATAATAAAGCCTCTTGAATGTCCCTGAAAAATGATGTTTACCCCAGGGCCTGATTTTCTCTGTTTCAGAAGAAGAGGGATGTGAGGAAAGCAAAAATACCACAGCTAGACGTAGAAGGAAAGAGATGTCTCTTACAGGTAATTTGAATTCAGCAGGTGTAGAGCCAGGTCCTTCCCCCCACCCCAAACCCATAATTCTTATTCTCAGCAATTGATCATTGCAATACATCCGTCACTCATCTCTGATTAAGTTCTTTAGTTTGTCTATATTCCTTTAATGTCTTCTCTGCGTCCTCCTCTGATCATGTTATAAATTTTCCTTGCCCTCCCAGTGCCACAGAGGAGCAGAGGATGTTAGAAAAGGAAGGCATGGAGCAAACTCAAGGGAAGAGAAAATGAGAAAAGAAAGGGCAGAAGGTCTTCTCTGAAGAATGCCCTGTAGGAGAGGAGGCATCTTTCACCTGGGCAGCCCCCACCAAGCGTAACCACAGTGGTACCCTCTGCGGGGTCATCAACTGTGGGACATTCCAACCAGGACTTCTCTCCAAAGATACTGCAGATGGAGAGCCCCCCAGAATGATCTAAGATAGTATTGGGCTCACAGCAATGCTCAGTAAATAGGGACTGTTTCTGCATTATTTACAATAGCCAAGACATGGAAGCAACCTAAGTGTCCCTCAGCAGATGAATGGGTAAAGAACATGTGGTGTATATATACACAATGGAATACTACTCAGCCATAAAAAAGAATGAAATAATGCCATTTGCAGCAACATAGAGGGACCCAGAGATTATCATACTAAGTGAAGTAAGTCAGACAAAGAAAAACAAATACCATATGATATCACTTATATGTGGAATCTTAAAATAATGATACAAATGAACTTATTTACAAAACAGTAAAAGACTCACAGACATAGAAAACAAACATTTGGTTACCAAAGGGGAAAGGTGGGGAGGGATAAATTAGGAGTTTGGGATGAACAGATACACACTACTATATATAAAAAAGATAAACAAGGTCCTGCTGTGTAGCACAGGGAACTAGATATTCAACATTACAAGGTTATCTTGTAATAACCTATACAGTAATGGAAAAGAATCTGAAAAAGAATAGATATTTCATATATATTGTGAATCACTTTGCTGCACACCTGAAACTAACACAATATTCTAAATCAACTATACTTCAGTTCAAAAAAAAAGTAGATAATGTGGGACACAAATCCATTAAAAGAAATAGTGACTGCATATGAAGGTATGCTCTCCCATCCTGCCCAGCTCCATCTCTCCAGCAGGGAAGTACGGGACAGCCGCTAAGACTGTGGGTTCACCATCTCTGGAGAATTACTTACTTCTTTGAAATCGCATGTCCTCACCTCTAAACGGGGGCTTCTCACTGCCCTCCCCTCATGGAGCTGGCCTTGAGAGTTGCATGAGGCCAGACAGGCAAGGCCCTCAGCCCGGAGGCTGGCACATCCAGTCACTGGGTCATCAGCAGCTCTGTTTCCAGCCACCCTGTCAGAGCCACACAAATCTCTCCCTCCCAGAAAACTGCCCACTGCCCCACAGCCCTGCTTCCTGGGCATCACAGTTTGACCTGAAGTTACACTTCCATTTGCTTTTTCCTGACTTGGTGCCCCTGGGATGAGTCACAACCTCTTAGGGCCCTACTCATACTTCTTGGTGGGCCCATGATACATTTCTCACCAAACTTTTTGGAATTGAATTGTTACAGTCACTTGCACCCTAGAAACGAAACCTCCAAGTGGCCCCTGACCTCCTTCCCACATCTGTACCCTGGTACCATGTGCATCATCTCCCACGGATGCTGCTTTAACCAAAACCAAGATTTTCCCTAAGAGGATTTTTGTGAAAATCTTGGCTTCCACGCTGACACTTTTTTTTTTCAGTTATTGTCAAAATTGTGCAGGATAGAGTGGGCCACCCTGCTCTCTCCATTGTTTTAACTATGGCATGATTTGAGGGTGGACCAATTTCAGAAAATTATTCCTTTTTCTACCCCCAAAGCCTCTGAAGCAGTAATGTAAACAAGGGGTTTTATTTATATACAAAAATAACAGCGTCAAAGGAACAAAGGACCATATAGAAAAGCCGAGAACATTCAGGACAATTTGTATACAGGAAACGTGACGCAAATATTATTTTTGCTCTAGCAAAAAATTAACCCTACACCTCCTTTTGGCGGTAATAGGTAATTAAGTTTTCTTGTATTGTTGTTCCAGCTCGTTTTCACTTTTCCTATTTATGATTTCTGACATTTCCTGCCTTACCATAGGGCACACATCCACAAGCAGCAGGAACCAGAGTATCTGGCTTGAAACCTACCTTAGAATCTTGAAAAATAGTACGCTAAATTTTGTGAGAACATCTTGAAGAGAAAACCTGTTCTGGTACCACTCTTGTTGTGTCAACATAGCAATACATTATTTAGAGCAGGAAGACCTGGGGTCAAACCCCAAATTTTCACTCCCCAGTTGTGGGACCCTGGGAAGGATGTTTATTTCTCTAAATTTTGGTTTCCTCATCGAAACAAAGAGTATAATAATACCTACCTTGAAGAGTTTTATGGAAATTAAATAACATAAAAGATGTAAAACATTTATCTTAGATGCTAGCACATAATAAACATACTACCTATTATTTTTAAGTCTGAGCAGTATAATTTTACCCGTGGAGGCCTTGGTAAATAAGAAGATAATGGACGTAATTTATCCTAGGTTTGATGAGCATCCTTCGTATAGTCATACTCATCACCAGCTCCAATGGACTTACTTTGTCTTTGACCTCGGGGTGCATGTTCCACAGAGGAGAAGACTCTCTTTACCTTTATCTACATATATGTGCCCAGGAAACCCTGGGCCCTGCTGACATGGGGTGTGCCTGATTGCTTCTTCCTACTGGAGAAGTCTACCGTCCTCCTCATTTAGTCCTGGAGCACCTGCCTTGGGGGCAGCTGGTTATCTCATGCTTGCCTAATCTGTGTCTAAAGCATCTCCAGAGTTGTCCTTCTGCAGTTTTACAATGATATTCCTTTCTAGGTGATGCTACCCCACACCCCGTCTCAGAACTTGCCCGGGTTAACTACAGCAGACGAGGCAGGCCGGGGTGGGTCAGGACACAGTCTCTGAGTTTGATCGGTACTGATCTGAAGGAAGCCGCAGCATAGAAGCTGGGAGGAAGTCCCCCTTAGCAAGCAGAAGAGAGTATCTGAAGGGCGTGGCTAGAGCAGGCAGGCAAAGAGCAGTGTTATGAAGCCTCTTGCTGGAAGGGGGTATCCTTGCAGGTGGGATGGACCCAGGATCAGGAGTCCGGGAGTAGGTGGTACTCAGAAAATGGGCAGCCTTGGCAAGTTCTATGTTGGGGAGCACAGCCCGAAGCATGGCAATGGGGACTCAGGGGCAGATCTCCACTGCGGCAAGGACTGTGGGTTTTCCCACTCTGCAAGGACTAGGATAATGAACAGGACCCAAGACAGGGATGGCCTTGACACAGAGCATAAGGAGGATATTTACTACCAGGACTGGGGAAATATGTGGTCTCAAGATCAAGGCAAAAGGCCGGAAATCAGTATACAGACTAATGCCCGAGGTTGGCCAAGTTTCTCTAAATCAATTTCACTGAGGTTAAGGTTTCGTCCTAAAGGTATGGATGAGGTCTAGCTTCCAGGTCCAAGGTCCTGGCTAGGCAGAGAGGAAGATGGCAGACCTGAAGAAAAGCAAGATCTGACGGGTAGAAATGGACTCTTTGGGTACCCAACCATGTTAGAGTGGTGAATAACTAATTCAACCAACACAATAAAATCAGTATCAATATAATTATTAAAAATGAATGATTCTGTGTGTTCTGTGTCTCTGAATATGTGAAGGTATTTATTAGGTGAATGATAGTCTAAATTCTCTCCCTTCTATCTTGTATTGTGCAGGGCAATTAAGCCAATGAGCCTGTTTCAGTTGGGAATTGTGTTCTGCCTACCCCCTCTCCCAAAACATCATTTTCTCTTACTGTGGACCAACGGTAAGGTCAAAGGCAGAAACACCTGTCCCATGCTATGCAGCTGCTAGGAACCACCTTACTTGGTGACTATTGGAAATCATACCTTAAGGGGAATCCCCTCCCCCTAGCAGTGGGAGGACACAGTATCTTGGCGTGAGGCCAAAGGATTCTCTGGCCTCAGAGAGCCCAGAACACACAGCCTCCAAGGACACACAGAAACCCTAAGCTTTCCCACAAGGAACAGAAGCTTTCTGCTGAAGGCATTTCTGCCTGGCATTGTTTCACGGGCTTTTTTTGGGCCACATGATGAGATTTAACCCGTTTTACTTGCGGAATCTTTCACAGAAGTAGACAAGACCATAAATGGAACCACGAACAGTGATAATTAAACCCTTCCCTATGGAATGCTGTTCTCTCACACATTTTGCTGACCACGAGACCTCTCTGACAAATGGGTAGAGAAAACCTCTTCTGGGTGAGTGGCTCGCCGAATGAAGCCTCCTACCACGGGTAGGGCGTCTGCGTGCTCATCTCTGGGGACATCGGATATTCCCCTCTGAGGTCACGAGGGAGGAGGGCAGGAAGAGGCTTTGGGGAGCTAACTGCTGTCCCTCACCTCTGGTTCATCGAGGGTGAATTCCATTTCAGACCGTACCCAGATGGCAGAGCTAAGTGTTTGCTGGCGTTTTATTTTGCACTCTTTCAGAAAAAGCGAAGGCTGTACAGAAAAAGAAGGAGAAAAGAAGCAACAGCAGAAGAAACCAGGAACTGATGGGAAATGAGGTAAGTCTTGCATTTATGATGAGTGAATTGAATAAGACATGAGCAATTACCAAGTTGCGATCAGCAAAATGTTTTCGAAAAGTTCCAGCAAAGCTGTATGTGAGAGAAAGCAACTAATGCTACTCAGCTAAACATGCCCACGTGAACTATAATTGGGCAATAAACGGAGTCACACAACATGCTATTATGCTCAGTTTATAAGACACAGTCTCCACAAAAAGTAGCACAAATTACCATGATTTCTATTCTACCAGACCCTTGGGTGGGTAAGTTATGAGAAGAGCTTAATATATAGCACTACTAAGCGAAGCATTGAAAAAGACTGATTGAATTTTACTCAGCGATCCTAGGTTTGGGATAATTCTTTCCTTTAGGAGAAAATGAATGGGTATATTCTGGTTCTTTTGCCTGGAGCTGGAATAGAGAACATTATTTGGCGATTTTACCAACCCTTCGGTTCCTAGACCTTATACATCTGCCTTTTGCCGTCAATGCCAAACCACAAGCTTTTAATTTTCCCTGAAGATTAAACCAATATTTACCAGTAAGCCTGCATTTATCCTAAAAACCCTTTACTGAAAACCATTGGTTTCAAGTAAATGTTAGATCTTGTTTAAGAATAGTTGCCCCTCCTTAGTGAGGCAGGCAACAAGACAAGAACATTTCTGATGAGAGAATGAAAAAGAAAATTTCCTTTCAATTCTATCAACGGAGCATACTTTTTCAGTTGGTTCATTTGTCACTTATTTTTCAGGATTTCTCATTAGCTAGCCAATCCAGTAAGTCCTAAATGTTGGCAAAGAATCACTTCCGGTGGAGGTCTTCGGTAGCATCAGATATAAAGAAGCAGGGAGTTCAAGAAAAGATGAAAAAGAAACCTATATTGGAAAAGAATCTCAAAAAGGGTGGATATATGTATATGTGTAACTGATACACTTTGCTGTACAGTAGAAAGTAATGCAACATTGTAAATCAAGTCTAATAAAAATTTAAAAGAAGAATCCTAACTCTGATGTAGATATGCAAATAAATACGACATTTAATAGAAAGTAACCTCAGTATCAAAAAGCATATTGTTTCCAAGACAACATGCTATAAACCTTGCTTTTCTACTGCTCGTCACTGGAGTAAACAGATGTGCTTCATCTCTTTCAGGCCAGCATGCTTCAACTTCCAATCACAGATATACTGCAGAATATCCTCACAAATTCCTAACGAGGTTCTATCTCTTATCTGGTTTGAAATTTTGATAAACAATGGAGTCTTTCATCGACAGAATCCAAATAACTTCAATAGGTATCTGGATGTATATTATCTAAGATCTACTGGAAAAATCATGTCGGGGATCGTCAATACAGATTGCTCTAAGGATGTCCCAAGGAGCCCATATGAAGTCATTAAGGTTTCCTTAGTACTTTCCAGAAGAGTTGGAGCATATTAACCAAATTCTAAATGAGCAGCGTACATGTGGCCCATCTAAATCATTCTCATAATAAAAGCTGCCCACTCTATTGTTGGGCCTATCTTTTCCTTAAGGTAGCTGCAAAATGACCCTTCAGAATAAGGAAGCAAGGAGAAGGCTTTGTTCTCTTTCCTGATCTCTCGGTCCAGTTCTAAAACTAGCTGGTGATAAAGATTAATCATGGGGCCCAGAGAAGACCAGGTTGAAGTGTTCTTGATTGGAAGGCTGCTCTACAAATGAAATAGGGTCCAGCCCGTAATTCCAAAAATGCCTGGCTTAGGGCAATGGAGGAAAAGCCCTGAAGAGCCTCCCCCAGACTTCACTGTCTACTTTTCTGGGGAAGAAACAGCTGAGCCAAACATTGCAGATTGGATCAGAACATGCAGACCTCAGCTGCCACTATGACACTGTCTCTCCCAGCCAGGGTTAATGCTTCTAGACTGTAGGGAGGGATAAACAAGAGGCAGTTAGTAAGGCCTTGTCCTTTGACCATGGGGACCCATTCCCTAAGGGCATAAGGGCCCTGGTAGACCATGTGGTGAGGGCTGGGAGGGCAGAGCCTGAGGTCCAGTCCTGGCTCTGATCTGTTGCAGTGTGTCTTCACCTTTGAAATTAGGGGTTGGATATGTGAGTTTCAGATTACGTGACTGTGTTGTGTTTTGTTTGTTTGTCTTTTAGGAGTTGGATCTTTTCTTAAAATAAGGTTTTAGGAGGATCCATGTGATGCAAAAGAGGTAAAAATCAATGCAGCTTTGGATGAAACTGGGAGAAGGACCCAGACTGATCCATTCCAGTGGATCCAGTGTTCCTTAGCAACCACTAGGAGTGATTTCACACAAGCCTCAACCCAGGACCGGCTGGTCTTCAAACACCCTTTACACTCTACACTTTGTTTTTCCAGCTTTATTACCCTCTGAATTTCCATGCAATGAACTGCCTCTCCAAACTTATTTCCTCATGAGCAAAATGGAGTCACTCATGTCAACAGGAATAAGTGATAAGAAAAATAAAGATGAAGTTAGAAGAATTGTTCCAATCCTGAGACTGCTATTTAATGAGTGTGAGACCTAGAGAAAGTTGCTTACTGTGTCTCAGTCTGAGTGTTATTTATCCTATGATGTGAACTTGGCAAGGCACAAGGGAAAACAAGATAAGATAATGCAGTTATCTCTCACTAGCCAAACTCTCACTCAGTAAATTCAGGGGCACATAGAGTTGGAGAGAGATTTTAATCAAAGATTTCTTGTAAATATTGAAGAGATCATTTTATTTTTTAATCACAAGGACTTATTATATTGTCTCAGATAATTTTTACAGCACCTTGATGAAAAAACGATGTGAAAGTGCATACTAAGTTGAATTCTACCCCAATACTAATTATATTCTATGATGTTACTGAAGGAAGCTGATACTAAATTACAACCTCTAAGCTACTCTGTTGTAACTTCTGGTGTAACAGAGGACAACCCCTGTTATAAAATCACACCAGTTTATCAAATGGCCCTGACTCCAAGTCAGTAATTTTTTTTTAAATGACCTATCCCACTAACTATGCCTTTTCATGAGAATTGGCTTTGTGTTCAGGGAATAATTCATGAAAGCCAATTGTCTGCAATCAAACATTTAATTAATTATCAAGCAAACACCAAAACAAAAACAACTTAGAACTAACCCAAGGAAATACAGAGAAGAATAAAATATGATTCTTTATAGCCCAGGAGTTTAAAATACAATGTTGAGAAACAACATTAATATCTATGCGGTACCACAATGAGAGGCCAGCAGAAGCTACTACGAAATGCACTGCTGCAATTCTTTCTTCAAGCTGGTATGTCTGGAGGACCATCTCTCCAATTTACGGAAGTTCCCCTTGACCTCAAGCGTGTCTACAAGTAGCTGAGAATTAGCCATCTAATTGGTCAGTCATTCCCAAGTTGCTTGTCATGTGGCAGGCTCAGCAATCAGCCTTCTGGTGCTTATAGTTTAACAGGGAAGATATATTCTTCCAGCTGTAATAGCTTCCTAGGTCTGCTGTGCTACAAATTACCACACACTCAGAGGCTCAAAAGCAACAGAAATTTATTCTCATCATTTTGGAGGCCAGAAATCCAAAAGCAAGGGGTCAACAGAGCTGTCCTCTCTCTCTGAAGGCTCCAGAGAAGAATCCTTCACTGCCTCTTCCAGCTTCTGGTGGCCCACAGGCATCCCTGGGCTTGGGCTACATCACTCTAATCTCTGCCTGTCTCCACATTTGTGGTTCAAATCTCTCTCTGCCTTTCTCTTTTAAGGACTCTTGTCATTGGATTTAAGGGAACCCTAATTCCAGAATGAGCTCATCTTGAGATATTTTAACATCTGCAAAAACTCTTGTTCCAAATAAGGTCACATTCACAGGTTCTGGGAATTAGGACATGGACATATCTTTTGGGAGGGGGCCCACCATTCAACCCATCACACTTGTCTTGAAAGAAGTAAGTGCAGTTGTGGTAAGTGCTGAGATGGAATAAGGAATATGGAAGTATCTCAGGAAGTGACTAGCCTGGAGTTGGAGATCAAGGGAGGACTTTCTGAAGTCACTTTGGCTAAGACCTGAGGGATGGCCAGAGGGGAAGGGGGAGTGAAGAGCACACCAAGCTTAAAGAGAAGAATGGACTCAGGCCAGAGCAGGGAGAAGGGGAGGAGGAAAGAAATTTAGAAGAATCCAGGATGGATGGAACAGAGAGACTAGAGCAAGTAGATTCTAAAATTTTTCCTAAGAGTAATGTGAGTTCAACAAAACATTTTAATAAGGGAATTGAGGGCTTCCCTGGTGGCACAGTGGTTGAGAGTCCGCCTGCCGATGCAGGGGACACGGGTTCGTGCCCCGGTCCGGGAAGATCCCACGTGCCGCGGAGCGGCTGGGCCCGTGAGCCATGGCCGCTGAGCCTGCGCGTCCGGAGCCTGTGCTCCGCAACGGGAGAGGCCACAACAGTGAGAGGCCCGCGTACTGCAAAAAACAAAAAAGGGGGGGGCGGGAATTGAAAGTATTAGATTTGTGCTCTATAAGGAATACTCTTTGCTAAGTTGTTTCTATGTCACATGCAGTTTCTCCTGTCAGCTTTTTGAGCTGTTTCCCAACGCCACCTCTTCACTTCATTCTAAGGACTGTTACTATGGTCATTCACTTGTAAAACCTCACTTGATATTTTACTGATTCTCCTCACAAATATCAGATCTACATCTTTTACAAAAAAGTCAATAATAATATACACTTGATCCTCAAAATATGTGGGGCTCTGGGTCAAGGAAGCGTCATGTCTGGGTTGGTTCTTAGCCAGTGAAAACAAATCTATTCGCAATTGTTCTCTCCCAATAGGTCTAATCATTATCTCATCCTGCAGTGAAAATTTTCTGAAAAGTATTGTCATCCTGTGTTCTTTTGTCAGGGGTCTGCGGCAGTTCTTACACTCCAGTGATTTTTATAACAGAATATGTTTATTCTCTAAGATTCAGTCATAAATAATATTCTATTTGCAAATGCTACCAGAATTAGGAAAAAGGTAACGTCAAGGGATTAGGGAGGGTTACGAGGCTAAATTTACGGAAGTATTATTTTATCCTTGGAAAGAGGTTTGGTTACTTGGCTAATTATTGTCTCCATGCTTTAAAATCATTCATCTTGCTATTTGGTTGTACTTGGTGCTAAGTTTTATCTTAAGAGGGCTCTGCTAAGAATCTGGGTGGTAGTGACTCTGTCCAGAACACCAAGACTTATAATTTTGTAAATTCCTGAAGCCACAGCTACATAAAAATACACGTCTTGTATTTACATTCATATCTTGATGGCCTTTATAACATTAGTAATGCAGTTTCTTGGTTTCCATAATATAAGGCGGACAGGGGTAAGATGACCTAGAACCGCTTTTAACCCAAATTGTTTGGATCAAAAACACAGGAAGATCTGAAAATTATACAGGGCCTTGCAAAGCTGTGGGCCACGAGCTCTGCCTTTGCCTGCCCTGTACAGTCAGGGAGCATTACTAATACATAAACCAGACATGGGACTGCTTCAGGCTATAAATTTCCCTCTGTTCCAGTCAGCCAGAGCAGTGGGAGAAGAACACTAGGTTGAAGGGAAGAGAATTACTGTTCAACGCACATGTTTTGAAATAAGCCCACTTATGCTAACATTATTTCCTCCTACACAAAATCAAACAAACAAACAAAAAGTCTTGAGGAGAGAATGAAGTAGAATTTTCTGTTTTGGTTTATTACAGAACAAGCAGAATTCCCATAAGCTACATATGGCAAAAGAATAAATATGATCTTTGGAGTAACAGTACAGAGTAATATCAAAGATTCTAACTAGAAATATTTTCTTACCTAATGCCAATTATATTTCTGTCCTAATAGCTGACCTCATCATTGAACTAGAGTTAAAAGGTGCTACAGCTACTTCAAGTATGCTCCCCCAAACGACCACCTCTCCTCAATGGCACCATATAAGACCGCCATGCCTACATCTTTTCCCGGTTCCCTGATTTCAACTCCCTGCTCCCTGCCAAGACAGGTAGTAGCCAAGATGGAAACTGAAATAAAGCCCCTGTTTCATTCTCTTCTGTTACAGCTTGTTACATTTTAACCTTAACGCCTATTCTTTCAAATTTTATTCTTATTATTGTAAATTACAAGAGTTAAGATCAGAAATTAACCAGCCAATAGGCCCCGACTTTGACAGACCAGAAAGGACCCTTTGCAGGGGCCAGTCTTAGGTGCGTGGGGTTAGGGAAGGATAGGGTGAAGATGTAAACACACACTGCTCGGACGGCCTTGTTTTCCCTCTATTTCCTTCCTACTATGACATTCTGCATGGCAACATTGAAAGGATTTTTGTCAGATTTGGTCCCCTGCTTAGCCCCAAGATATGTAAGACAGGGGAGCCAGGCTGTAAGAGCCTCTCACTTGCAGTGGCTTGGATTCACGCAAATGGGTCTAGATATCAGCTCAAAATGTTCAGAAAGGTCTGAAACCCCTGAAAAGGCAGGAAGAGAAACAGAAGTTTCTGGAGGGGCACCTGTGGAGAGCTTTTTCCCAGAGCCTACCTGGTCTAGGCTTAAGAGTGCCAACTCATGGGGTGACGGGGGAACTGGGGGAAGGTAGTAAAAAAGGTGCAATCTTCCAGTTATAGGATAAATAAGTCCCAGGGGTGTAATGTACAACATGATAAATATAATCAATGCTGCTGCATGTCATATATGCAAGTTATTTAGAGAGTAAACCCTGAGTGTCTCATCACAAGAAAATCATTTTTTCCTGTTTCTTTAATTTTGTATCTATATGAGCTGATGGACGGTCACTAAACTTATTGTGCTAATCATTTCACGATGTACGTAAGTCAGATCACCTTAAACTTATACAGTCCTGTATGTCAGTTTGTCTCAATACAACTGGAAAAAAAAGAAAGACACTGAAGCATAGACAAATCAAGAAAGCCCCAGAGTTAGCAATGAGAGGCAGGATTTGAACCCAAGTGAACTAACGCCATCATGCTCTTAAGTACTGATACAATGTCATCCTCTTCGCAAAATAATCATTAAATAACATTAAAAACACATTTTGCTAAACATGCTATATCAGACATTGTCTAACCTTTTAATGGTTTATAGCCCGAGATGGCCAGTGTGCAAATGAAAAAACAATGTGTAACCAGAGCTTGTGTTAGCCTTAATAGCTTGTTTTACATGATGGTGTGAAATTAAATAACTGTATTGATTTTTTTTTGAAAGTGCCAATTCAAGCAACTTCCTAGGCCAATGGTCTCGAAATGTGACCGCCCAATCAACGGCATCACCATCACCTGGACATTTATTAGGAATGCAAATTCTCAGGCTCCACCCCGGATCTACTGAAGGAGCAGCTCAGGGTAGGGTCAACAATCTACGTTGCAACCAGCCCCGCAGGTCATTGTGATGCACACGCAAGTTTGAGACCCCAGACCAGACAACTAAACTAGGGATCTTGCCTTTCACTCTTTTTCTCCCTCTCCCCCTCTCCCTCTTCCTTCACCCACCATCTCCCTAACCCCAATGACCAGATCTTCTACAGCTCACCTGGGGTGTAGCATGCAAGGCATTTTACCTCTCTCCATGTGTTTCCTCATCTGTGACATGAGGAGAAAAATACACCACTCCTTGGGGTCGTCATAAGGATTAAATGTCTAAATACATAGGAAGTTTTCAGAACAGCACCTAACATGTAAACATAGCGAATTGCTATCAGAGTGGGCCCTCAGTATTTGCATCTCCCTTACCCACAAATTCCACCAACCATGGATCAAAAATATTGAGGGAGGGCTTCCCTGGTGGCGCAGTGGTTGAGAGTCCGCCTGCCGATGCAGGGGACACGTGTTCGTGCCCTGGTCTGGGAAGATCCCACATGCTGCGGAGCGGCTGGGCCCGTGGGCCATGGCCGCTGGGCCTGCGCATCCGGAGCCCGTGCTCCTCAACAGGAGAGGCCACAACAGTGAGAGGCCCGCGTACCGCAAAAAAGAAAAAAAAAAAAAAAAAAAAATATTGAGGGAAAAAAATTCCAGAAAGTTCCAAAAAACAACATTTGAATTTGCCGTGCACTGGCAACAACTACTTGCACAACATTTACATTGTGTTAGGTATTGTAAGTAATCCCCTGATGGTTTAAAGTATATGGGAGGAGGTACGTAGGTTAGTTACAAATACTATGTCATTTTATATAAAGGACTTGAGCATCCACAGATTTTGGTATTTGCTGGGGTCCGGGAACCAATCCCCCTGGGATGTTAAGGGGCGACCATACCAAGATCTAATGTTTTAATGTTATTTAATGATTATTTTGCGAAGAGGATGACATTGTATCAGTACTTAAGAGCATGATGGCGTTAGTTCACTTGGGTTCAAATCCTGCCTCTCATCGCTAACTCTGGGGCTTTCTTGATTTGTCTATGCTTCAGTGTCTTTCTTTTTTTTCCAGTTGTATTGAGACAAACTGACATACAGGACTGTATAAGTTTAAGGTGATCTGACTTATGTACATCGTGAAATGATTAGCACAATAAGTTTAGTGAACATCCATCATCTCATATTGATACAAAACTACCACTTAAAATCAGGCAAGATCGTTAACTGATATCATCCACTCAAACCTTTGTTTAGAAATGTAAGATTGTGAAATAGCTGGGTTATAATGGTACAAAACAAACAAACAACAGACTATTACTAGGTATGCAAGATCTTAATATCGAAGTCCACTCCGTCTTGTTTCCCCAGGGTTCTCTCTGGGGAACAAGGACACTCCCTCCCCAGAAAGCACAAAGAAGGAAACAGAAATTGTAGGGCAGTCATTCGGGGTGGGGATAGGGAAGCCAGGTGTTCCCAGTCTGCGTGGCCCCAGGAAGTCCACGGAAGGGCTGCCCAGTTTCTAAGTGTTTCACTCAAGAAACACAGAAGGGGAGAAACAGGAGGAGGCTGGAGTTTGGGGTAGAGTGGCTGCGGTCCAGGCAGTCTTCATAGGGGAGCCGCTGCTCCTTTGTCCAGACAATGCCGACTGCAGGGCTGTAACCTGAGTGGGGACGGGGCGGGGGAGGGGCTACATAATCAAAGGACTCAGGCTCTGCGAGGTCCGCTCCCTTCAGCGTCAGCTTACTGTGTGGCTCCCTTGGGTCCTGCCAGAGGAGTCAGATGGAGGGAGAAGAGTGAACGGAGACAGATTTTTGGAGACGTTGTTTTCTAATCAATTGTTCTAAAAACTACCTGACTGTGACTCTGAATATGCTCCTGCCATCCTAAACTTCCTTAAAGATGCAAAAAGGGCATCTTCGCAATGGAGCTTTCTTCTGGAGCTTCCTCTTCCTCCTCTCCTTTTTTCTGGTTGCCTTGTCCTTTCAGCCTAAGATTTGGGCTTTGGGACAAGTTCCATTTTAGACAAACTCAACAGCAAACACAACAGGCTTGGTTTCCTCTCCATAGAGATGTATGTTGCAGAAGTATGTTATTTCGTTCTTCCTTGCGTCTCATTCCCCTTCAAATAGTTCTTCCAAACCTTTTTTTTTTTTGGCGGTACGCAGGCCTCTCACTGCTGTGGCCTCTCCCGCTGCGGAGCACAGGCTCCGGACGCGCAGGCTCAGCGGCCATGGCTCACGGGCCCAGCCGCTCCGCGTCATGTGGGATCTTCCCGGACCGCGGTACGAACCCGCGTCCCCTGCATCGGCAGGCGGACTCTCAACCACTGCGCCACCAGGGAAGCCCCCAAACCTTTTTTGAAAGACATTCTAATTACGTGAGAGCCACTAGTTGAAAATGGAATAAAGAGTTTTGTGAAAAGGCTACAAACATGAATTCTGGATTTCCACAAGAGTTTGAAGCGAGCCATGCATATACCCTCTGGCTGGCAAACAGGTCATCAAATATTTCATTTGGGGTTTCTTTGTATCAGGTTTTCTTGGCGTATAGACCAAAGTACACCTTTTTAGCTAAACCACTTTAATAAATAGAAAGGAAGTTAGCTCCCTTTTCTCCAGTCCCCTACTAAACATACATTTTTATAGCCTGTCTAATCTCATTCACTTTGTTATGGTTCTGGCAGAGATATCAGTGTCTGGAAAAATAAATAATTTAAAAATCAGTCTAAGACTGAATCACCACAGCGTCAAAATCACCTATAAATATGTCACTGTTTTTGCACAGTTTAAACCATTTTCTTACAATCGTAAATCGTATACGTCAAACAACTCAATTTCCCTCTCACTTCTATACATGGATGGGCGGGTCAATTACACTCATCTCACCTTGGTTCTGAAAATTAATGTCATGAGACTTTGAGAGCCTATTAGAAGTCTCTGGGACATCACTGATTTGGTGCAGTAGCTCCCCCAAAGATGGAAGCATCTCAGAAGTGGCCATACCATCCATATTATACCAGAGCTGAAAATGCCCTCTCATTATTGAGTTTTTATCTGCTTCTTCCTCTCCCCCTACCCATGCCTTTTTCCTGACAGGGCAGATGAATTTTACTGCCTAAATTTCTCTATAATCCACTCATTTCTGATCTCACCCAGTGGGCCACTCTCTTCTCTCTCTGGAATCATCATTCTCCCTACATCTAGTCTTGAATCTCCCTCCACCATCCATCCCACAGGCCACACATTAGCCTGTGATTCTGGCGAAAAGGAAATCTGACCATGTCCTTCCCTTCCTCAAAACCCTCCGTAGCCCTCAAGACAGTGTCCAAGCTTCTAAGCCTGTTAAAAAGTGCTTCTCCTTCTGTATGCCGTTTGCCTTTCCAGTCTCATCCCTTTGCTACTTCTTACCTCACATTCTGAAAATCAAGCAAACTTCCATCAGTCACTTAACTGGGCTATACTCCCACTCCTCCAATTATTCTTGCATGTTCTACTTTCTACCTGGAAGGGTCCTCTCTCTACCTACCTTCCCTTCAGTTCACTAATTCTTTTTTGCGGTACGCGGGCCTCTCACTGTTGTGGCCTCTCCCATTGCGGAGCACAGGCTCCGGACGCACAGGCTCAGCGGCCATGGCTCACGGGCCCAGACGCTCCGCGGCATGTGGGATCTTCCCGGACCGGGGCACGAACCCGCGTCCCCTGCATCGGCAGGCGGACTCAACCACTGCGCCATCAGGGAAGCCCAGTTCACTAATTCTTAATGGCCTTCAGCTTAAAACCATGGAGGACATCCTTCAATTCTAGAAGAGGCACCAGCCCCCAGCCAGCCCTGATTTACCCTTCCCTACCACTTTTCACGTTGTGTGTTTTCCCAGCTGAATTATTTGTGTGTCCAGCTGGAGCATGAACTCTGTGTAAGTTGGGGCTATATTTATCTTATGGACTGTTGTATCTGTCCCTTCAGTTCTCTGTGAGGGACTTGTAGAATGTTCTGCATATCAGGAGAACCAGTCAGGTGCACACCATGTCATCGGTGGCCTTGTTTGTGATTTTTGAGCCCAGCTTTTTCCTGACTTTGGAGATAAATGTGTCACCTTCTGGCTCCAGAACAGCTTGTGTTCACCATGCCTTCAGTGTGTGCAGTGGAAAGGAAGCCCTTAGCCAGAACGAGCAGATCTCTCCATTTGCCCAAGACAATTCCCGAATGGCTACTACAGCTCCCTTGAATTCTCAAATGGAGACAAGATTGGATGATAGCTCTTTAAGGTCACCATATACACATGTACAGTTCAGGTACGTTCCTCATTCAGACAAGTTTCAACCTTCCCACAAAGCAGTGATATGAATGAAATCAATTAAATAATTTAAAAGTTTTTTAATTAATTCATTTTCTAAGACACCAGAGTAACCTTCTGAGGGGTAGTTTAGACTTTCTTTTGGTATAATGTGCATATCTCTCTCTAACTATAAATGCATATTTCAAACTCTTTTTCAATTGCTTTGGATCTTTCTAAGAACATAAAATAACCTAGAGAAATAGGTATAGGATCAGAATATGCTGACCAACTAAATATATATCCAAAAGATTTCGGAATTGTGCTAACACTCAGGTCCCCTTACTTACCTTTGATGCAGAGCCCAGGAGGATCTGGGTTTTTGGTTTTGTGTATGTGAGTTTTGTTGTTGTTACTCTTGTTTCAGTAGAGTTTTTCCCCTTGTTTTAGCTCCCCTGACCACCTTTGTCCAAGCCATCCACTCCAACCCTCACAGACTGCAACTGAGGAAATCTTCTAAAACAATTATCAAGATTGGCTGCCTACTGTGATCAAATTCATTTAGATAATAACTAAATGCTACGTTTCACTTGGTGCACAATGTTTTACTTTTTTCTCTCTCCCTTTCTTTCTCCACTATTCACACGGAAATAATGCCATAGTTGTCTAGGGGTAAACTTGAGGTGCTCTCCGAGGACCTGGCATATTTCAGTAAGCACAGGCAGAGGGTGGATAGGTATCTGGCAGCAGGAGAGATGAGAAAGAAGGGCACAGTAACTCCTTTTACAAAAGCTTTTTTTAAAAAAATGAGCATTGGGATTGACATGTACACGCTGCTATATTTAAAATGGCTAACCAACGAGAACCTACTGTAGAGCACAGGGAACTCTGCTCAATGTTATGTGGCAGCCTGGATGAGAGGGGACTTTGGGGGAGAATGGATACATGTATATGTATGGCTGAGTCCCTGAAACTATCACAACATTGTTAACTGGCTATACTCCAATGTAAAATAATACGTTTTAAAAATAAAAATAAATAAATTACATTATATTTCTCATTATGAAAAAAATAAAATGAATATCACCATTAGTGATTATTCCTAAGGACTGTTCAAAACTTGGAAATACTGAAAAACTATAAAGAACATATTTAAAAAATAAATACACACATCATACTATACGTACTCCAAAGTTAGGATCATAGCAAGTAAATACTTCTGTATTTTAAATTTCACATTATACTGAGAGTAATTTCCAATGACGTTGAATATTATTTTAGAACAGTGTTTTGAGATAGAGGGTTTTCATCAGACTTCACTGGAGATTTGTGTAAAAACTCGGACTCCCAAGTCCTGCACCAGGATCAAAAAATCAGAAAGAGGTAATGTGGGACAGGAGTTCAGGAACACAAAGACGTGTGTATAGTTAAAGATCATCTGAGGTAATTTTGATGGACAGCCCATTTTCTCATTTTAAGAACTGTTAGAGGCAGTGCTTAATACCAACATAATATTCCACAGATGATATGGAGAATTTAACTAATTCCCTATTGCTAGGCATTTTGGTTGTTGAATTTACTGAGCCCTAGAATGTCAGCATTTTTTTTTTTATTTTTTTTTGCGGTACGCGGGCCTCCCACTGCTGTGGCCTCTCCCGTGGCGGAGCACAGGCTCCGGATGCACAGGCTCAGCGGCCATGGCTCACGAGCCCAGCCGCTCCACGGCATGTGGGATCCTCCCGGACCGGGGCACGAACCTGCGTCCCCTGCATCGGCAGGCGGACTCTCAACCACTGCGCCACCAGGGAAGCCCTGTCAGCATTTTTAAAGCTACTGATTTATTGTATTCCAGAAGTTTTCAATGAGTTAAATAGTGTGTGGGACTTTCCGTCTCATTAACTTCTTTATACTTTTAAAATATGAAAAAACTTTGAGAATCCAATAGATGAATAATGGCTTTTCACTCTATACTTTAATTGATTTTGCTTTGTTTTCTAGTAGGTTGTATAATTCCCAAGTGTTTACTGACCATTTATGTTTTTTATCTTCCCGTTCTATTGAGAGTTCATTCTTGTTCTTATGAATCTGTAAGATCTCTATATTTGTTGAAGGTATTAACATTCATTTTTGTCACATTTTGGTGACAATTCCTTTTTTTTAACCTTTTAATTTTGTCAGCTTGTTTTGTTGTGAAGAAGTATAGATTACATGCAATCAGATATGACACGACTATTTCATTATTTCTTTCTTATGGACCTCTCCTGTTGTAACAGTCAGTTAAATACTCTTTTTTTCCTCTCATTTCTTCTACAGATTAATTCTATACTCCATCTGGAATCTATTTTCATGTATAACTTGAAGTAAGAGATCTTGCTTATTTGTTTGCAAATAGTTTATCAACTTTTCTAGCAGCACATTAATAAATAATTCATTTTTATCCCCTCTAATTTAAAATGCCACAATTATTATAACAGGATGTTTAGATATAGAAGAGTCTTTTTTATTGTTTTCTGTTCAATTGTAACTTTATGCAACGTTTTAGTATTAAAAAGAATGCATCTCTTAATGGACTTGAGGACACGGGGAGGGGGAAGGGTAAGCTGGGACAAGTGAGAGAGGAGCATTGACATATACACACTATCAAATGTCAAATAGTTAGCTACTGGGAAGCAGCCGCATAGCACAGGGAGATCAGGTCTGTGCTTTGTGACCACCTAGAGGGGTGGGAGGGAGACGCAAGAGGGAGGGGATATGGGGATTTATGTATATGTATAGCTGATTTACTTTGTTATACAGCAGAAACTAACACAACATTGTAAAGCAATTATACTCCAATAAAGATGTTTTTTAAAAAATGCATCTCCTTCCTGTTTTGTTACTCAAAATTTCCTCAGTTAGAATCACTTTTTCAAGTTTCAGATATATTTTGTTTCCAAGTCAAATTGGAATTGCATTAAATTTATGAGAAATTTAAAGAGAAATTACATTTTTCAATAACTGATATTCCTGTGAAGGCAAATGTTATATGTTTCCACTTAATCAAATCACATTTTATTCCATTAAGAAGTAGAGTTTTTACTTTTTTTCACATAAGTACTAAATAACTTTATTAATCTTATTAACATATGGTTTATATTTTCTCTGATATTATTAAGTTTATTTTATTCAATACAATTTTGAACTGAGGAATAGAAAAACAATTGATTTTTGTATGCTTATTTTGTAACTCACCACCTTCTTAAATCATCATCAATTCTAATATTTTTCAGTCTATTTACTTACATTTTATAGGCTGCAAACTACATCATCTATAAATAGCAACAATTTATCTCCTCCTTCCCCAACTTTATATTTCTTAGGACTTTTTCTTGTTTTGCGATGATTAGACCTTTTATAAAAACCATGAGTAATAGTGGTAATGGGTGACATCCTTTTCTTAATTTAAATATCTTTGGTATTACATAAGCACGTGATTGGCTTTTGGTTTGTGATAGCTATAAACTTTTAAATATCAGGTTAAGGCAATCTCCCTTATCATACGAGGAAATCATTATATGTAAGATCCTGACACTGCATTTATTTTGTAACTTTATTTTGAACTACTTTTAGACTTATAGAAAAGTTGAAAATAGCACAAAGACTTTCCATATGTCCCTCTCCCAGCCTCCTTCAATGTTAACATGTTACAAAACCACAGTACGTTGATCAGAACCAGGAAATTAACATTGGCACGGAAAATGCCATTAACTCAAGCCCTATGCAGATTCCATCAGTTTTGTTTTGTTTTGTTTAACTGATGTCTTTGTTGTTGCTCTTGTTCCGTGATCCAATTCAGAATCTCGCGTTACTTTAGTCTCAGGCAGCCTGTCATGGTTTCTCAATCTATCTCTGTCATTCTTGACTGGCGCCTCACTGAAGAGCACCTATCCGTTGTTTTGCTAAATGTTGCTCCATCTGAGTTTGTCTAGTATTTGCACGTGATTGTGATTATGCATGTTTGGTAAGAACCCAACAGAAATGATGCAGTGTCCTTCTCCATGCGTCCTATCCCTTTGCATCACAGGGATCGTGAGGGTTCACATGGTTCCTGCCGGGCTTTCTCCACCGGAAACTATCTTTCCTTCTATAGCTAACAGATAACTTGTGGGAGGTAGCATGAGACTGTACATCCTGTTTTCCTCACACTTTCTCCCACTGATACTAGCACCCATCAGTTAATCTCGACTGTGTTTTTTTTTTATTAGAAATGGTTTTGAACTTTGCCAAATGCCTTTTAGAGATCGATCAAGATAATCATGTACTTTGTCAAGTGTAAAGTATGTTGCCACTGAAATTTGTATTAGAACTGCATTATATTTATAAGAAGACATCACAGGGCTTCCCTGGTGGCGCAGCGGTTGAGAGTCCGCCTACCGATGCAGGGGACATGGGTTCGTGCCCCGGTCTGGGAGGATCCCATATGCCGCGGAGCGGCTGGGCCCGTGAGCCATGGCCGCTGAGCCTGCGCGTCCGGAGCCTGTGCTCCGCAACGGGAGAGGCCGCAACAGTGAGAGGCCCGCGTACCGCAAAAAAAAAAAAAAAAAAAATCTCTAAGGAAATTCAAATCTCTAATTTCTAAGTAAGGTTCAAAATATTGCTGTCGGTGTTGAGAAAATTAATAATGCTGGTGACTAACAAATTCCTCTGCTTGTCAAGCAGCTTCCAAGTCTCTGCTGTCAACAAAATTGAAGGAGGACTTAATGCAATTATTGATAACTTGGAAGGACTTCAAAGAATTAAGTGACATTTCCACAACAAAACTCCTTCCATTCTCAAATATTCTTTATGTGATCCAAGTTTCTCAGAGATTACAACTATCACAAAGGAAAATCAGGAATAGAAATTATGGTGAACACTTGTCACATTCTAATAATAAGTATTACTCATCCACAGACACATGAACCCATAATTCCATCCATCTGCTTAAGAGAGGCAGCTTCAATAAGATTTTGCTTTTTATGTTTAATAATTATCAAGATGTATATTTATCTTTGTGATCCTTTGTCTACTATTAATTATAATCATAATTACAGAATTTTTACATTCAAAATAACATTTTAGAATTTAAAATAATAGGCTTTTTTTTGCAATGATGTATGATAGGTGGTGAATAAAAACTTTCAAACATAAAAAAATATATACTACAATAAAATATATGGGGGAGGAGGAACAGAAATACACAAGTAGAGGGAAAAAGGAAAGATGCAGAATTTTGAAATTTAAAATAAAACCTATTTTCCTTTAATTTTAAATGATAGATAATGCATATCAAATTGCTATGGTATTTCACTGAATAATCTTAAAGATAATTTTGTTTTAAAATTACAATATTTCAGAAATTACGTTCTTTTAAATTACGTAAAACCTGATGAAAATCATCTAATTTGAAATTAGATGTTAACTTTGAAATGTATAAAGATATATAGCCATATATATGTGTATATATACATTTCTTTTATGGGCACACAAGCAAAAACTTGATAACCATTGAAAATCATCTCCCCTGTGAAGATTTAAATTTATTCAAATGTGAAACCCTCTATTAGTTCACTAGAAATACTAATCAAATGGGTTGTTTGCAAAGATTACTTCGATGAGCGAATCCATCTACTCAGGGAAAGTGTTTATCTATAGCCCATATACCAGCCTAATTCTAACTTGTCTGAACTACTGCAGCGGCTGCCGGTGTATAAACCATGGCCCTTAATGTAAGCTATGTTTAATTCATGTTATTATGTGGGCTACAAGCTCTGATTCCTGTGGGGAAAAAAATCTATGTTTCTCAATTACAAGGTATTGGGTAAACTCAGCAAATGAGCAGGAGGCTGAGATGGTTAGCTACCATTTTATTCTGGAAGGCAGTTTTCATAATGTAAATTTTGATCTGTGTTATAAATTTTAAATCACTAATAAAAAGTCTTGGATTTACTTTTGCCCCTCAGAGAAGAAGATACTGGCACTTATTTAAAAAAAAAAAAGTATTTTTGCAAAAACAAAGTCACAAAATTAAAAACACACAGTTGGGGTTTCCCTGGTGGCGCAGTGGTTGAGAGTCCGCCTGCCGATGCAGGGGACGCGAGTTCGTGCCCCGGTCCGGGAAGATCCCACATGCCGCGGAGCGGCTGGGCCCATGAGCCATGGCCGCTGAGCCTGCGCGTCCGGAGCCTGTGCTCCGCAACGGGAGAGACCACAGCAGTGAGAGGCCCACGTACCGCAAAAAAAACAAAAACAAAAACACACAGTGGACTTCTAGCTTCTGATCTAGCATATAGGGAGCTTGTAAGGCATCTCGCCCATCTTCACAACAAGAAAAAATGCTGAGCAACATGAAAACCAACAGCTCTTCTTAGATCCGTCATAGAATTGAGGTCATAGGACAAACTGCCGCCCTCAAACTCGGAAAGCATACAGGTGAATATAGAGAATCACAGCCTACCAGAGCAGTGGCCTAGCAGTCACTGTGCTTAGCAGAAGAGTAGGAAAACTTAAACTGCAATTGACAAATTGCTGGAGACTTGGTGTGGACAGGCTTGAGAGTTAAAAGCTCCAGGGAGGGGTCCAGTCCTAAGGGGATCCCCGCACTATCATGAGTTTTACCCCTAGGAGCTCTACAGGGTTCCAACAGTGAAAATGAAACAAAAAGTCCCTTGTGTTTCTGGCAAGAGGAGGTGAAAAGTGCCATTTCAAAATCTGTCCTGAGTGTTCTGTTCTCCTTAACAAGACGTGCCCTCTATTACCTATTTTACCAGACCCTAATCCACAAAATTTTACCAGAGACTAACGGACTTGTGGGAAAGGAAATACCCAACTCTAACTTCCTCTAGGCTTCCTGTCTCATCTAGGGGGAAAACAAACAAACAAAAAACCTGAGAAGCACTTGTGAAAGTCACAGTCTTGTGACACAGGTGCAGTAAAAATCTGAGACTGAATCATGGGACTACAGAATTCTTCCCCTCCCCACACACCTTACCACCATGTCAATATGGTTCCTGTAAAATTGCAGGGAGTACAAGTGTGAGACATGCATACCTCAGTCTTTACCTAACAAGTCTCTAAGGAAACTCAAAAACAACAGGGGAGAGAAAACAATGAACGTCAATGGAGATTTTAGTCTCTGGCACCTACATCTATGGCAAATAATATACACTGTCTAACTCATAGCCAGAGAAACATAAAACCTCACATGAAAGGCCTATTTACCTCAGTTCCTTTTACCTAGGACGTCATGTCCAGCAGCCAACAAAACATCACAAGGCATACTAAGGATGAAAAATACAGTCTGAAGAGACAGAGCAAGCATCAGAACCAGGCTCAGCTATGGCACACATGTTGGAAACATCAGCCTGGGAATTTAGAACAACTATGACTAATACGCTAAGGACCCTAATGGATAAGGTGGACGACATGCAAAAATACAGGGGCAGAGAGATTTAAATTCTAAGAATGAGTGAAAAGGAAATGCTAGAAATCATCAACACTGTAACAGAAATGAAGAATGCCTTTGACGGGGGCATCACAGGTTGGACACAGTCAAGGAAAGGCTCAGTGAGCTTAAAAAGAGGCCAGCAGAAACTGCCAAAAATGAAATAGAAAGAGGAAAAAGATAAAAAGACAGAAGAAAAGATCTAAGAACCGTGGGGCAGTTATGAAAGGTGTACCACATGCATACCGGGAATACCAAATAAAAAGAAAGGTCAGATAAATGCCAAAACATCTACACCTAGGTATGTCACATTCAAGCTGCCAATAATCAGAGAGAAATAAAATCTTGAGAGAAACCACAGGAAAAAACTCCTTACCCAAAGAGGAGCAAAGGTAAGAATTACAGTAGTCTTCTCTTCAGACACTATGCAAGCAGAAGAAAGTAGAGTAAAATATGTAAACTGTCAAAATAAAAAAACCTCACCAACCTAGAATTCTGTATTAATTTAAATTATCCTTCAAAAGCAAAGGAGAAATAAAGACTTTCTTAGACCAATGAAAATGGAGGGAATTTGTTGTCAATAAATCTGCCTTGCAAGAAATGTTAAAAGTTCCTCATAGAGAAGGAAAATGGTATAGGTCAGAAACTTAAACCTACTTAGAGAAAGGAAGAGGCTCATATAAGGAATACAAAGTAAAATCTTGTGTTTTTAAAAATTCTTAATTGGTCTAACAGATAATAGTTTGTTCTAAATAATAACAGCAACAGTATATTTAGTTATTATAGCTTAGGGATAAGTGAAATGAGTAACAGAAATGTTATAAGGAATGGATGGAAGAAATTTGAAATATTCTGTTATAAGGTACTTATAGTATTTGTGAAGCCACTATTGAAAGTGGGCTTGGGTTAGTTGTAGACATATATTGTAAATTCTAGGCAATCACTTTAAAAATATTTTAAGTATATATAATATGCAAAGAGAGGAGAGAAAATAAATCATACAAAATAGTCAAGAATAGAAAAGGCCAAAAAGGAATGGAAGAGAAAGAGAGAATGAAAGAAAGAGAGAATGAAAGAAAAAAAGAAAGACAAAGAACAGAGTAACGAATAGAAAACAGTAACAAATAAAGTAGATATGAATCCAATTATATCAATCATCACTTTAAACATCAATTGTCTAAATAGGTCAATTAAAAGCCAGAGATTGCCAGACTGGACCAAAAAGCAAAATGCAACTATATGTTATCTACAAGAAACCAACTTTAAATATAAAGATTAAACCTATAGATTAAAACTAAAGTTATAAAGGAAGATATACTATAAAGATTAAACATACAGATTAAAACTAAAGTCATAAAGGAAGATATACTATGCTAACACTAATTAAAAGAAAGCTGGAGCAGATATTTTTATTTCAGACAAAGCATACTTCAGAGTAAGGGAAATTATCCCGACTAAGAGGCTCATTGTATAATGATAAAGGGGCCAATTCTCCGAGAAGCTATAACAATACCTAATGTGTATGACCCTAACAACAGAGCATCAATATACATAAAACAAAAAGCGATAGAACTGCAAGGAGAAATAAATGAATGCAAAATTATAGTTGGCGTCTTCAACACCCCTCTATCTAGCAGGCAGGAAATAAGGACGGACGTATTTGAACTCAACAGCACGATCAATCAACTACATATAATTGACACCTACTGACTAGTTCATCCAACGGCCCCAGAATGCACATGTTTCTCAAGGTTCACATATGACATTCACCAAGACAGACCACATTCTGCACCATAAAACATATCTTAATAAATTTAAAAGAATAGAAGTCATACTAAGTATGCCTTCGGACCACAATATAATTAAACAAAAAAAATCTGTTACAGAATGATAGCTGGAAAATCCCAAAATTCTTGGAAAGTAATCAAGTTGTGCAATCTGCTCCAGAGCACCCAGCTAAGAGGAACCTAGGCATAAATCCATTCCTGTTTCATTCTGGAATCCTTGCTGAAACCGTTTTGCTATATTCCTTTTTAATTCTTTGGAGAGTGTTAATATATTGTAAAAATCTGAAAGGTTTTGAGATTATTTATATTTCTATTTTACTAGCTATAAGGAAAAGTGAGAAAATGAAAATTCTAAAGCCAAATCATTACAATTTATAGTCTCCTTTGCACAGTAGGCTTTTTGGGTCCTTTTCCTCATTGCACCAAGCATTTTTATGCCCTTTAAGATTTTATCTATCAATATTTATGATACAGTGTTTAGAATGTTATAGAGTTACAAGTCCATGCTATATGTTAGGAAAGTATCTGATAGGAGGGTAACCAAGGTCAGTAGGGCTGAATAAGCAGATACATTAAGTAAAACCTGATCAGTAAGTATGGTATAGTTTTCTGTTTTAGTTTTCATGGGCCAGTCAACATATTAACTAGTAGGCTTTTCTTAAAAAATTAAATGAAATAAATTTTTTACCAATTCCATGTCAAAATTTACCTTTGGGAAATATTTCTGTTTACTGAGGATTTGGATTTGATTGAGAAAAAAGTTTTGCTCTTCAGTTTCCTTTACCTAGCTTATGAGAATCAGTGTTTTTGCCAACTAGAGAGAATTAAAGCTCCTGGTATGTCACCCAGTACTTCTAGGCTCCCTCCAAAAGATGCTAATGAGGGATCTAGATTATCCTAAGAGCTGGGAAACCACCCCTCTAGACTTGAGCTCCACTAACCTTATAGACTAGAATGGATGCCCGTGACTTTGGGTTTGGGGAATGTCTCTCTCAAAGTTATATGTAAATACTTAGGACTTGGCAAAATCAAATGCCAAACACATTTTTCTTTGATTTTCAATTTATGAGTATTTTGACAGAAACAAAATAATTATAATCTATGTGCTTTTGATTAATTTATAAATAATTCATTCAAATGCCATGAGCAAGACAGACTTTAGATCCAAGAAGTGTATTTGGCCTTTTGGTCTGTTAAACTTTTCAAATTATCTTTTTTTTAAAATTTTAGTTGTTGGACCAAAAAGTTGGTCGTGGCTAAAAGGCTAAACTCTAACTTCAAAGGGTTGGAATTGTGTTTAAAACCCAGACTCTCAGAAACATTTTCTCTCTCGTCTGAGTTGTGGTGTCCATCCTACTTTTTATTATAATGTCTGATTCTGGTCAAGGTGGCAGCCAGGGAGTCTTTGATGGGCTTCTATGGTGGGACTGGAGGCTGGGCTGCAGCCTCTCCACTGAATTTCATTCATGCTGTGGTGTCTGGGCAGAGTTAAGCCTCAGAACTTGATCAAGAGGCCTAGGGTTGGGACAATTGTTTTTCTCCCCAACTATTGGTGATAGAAATTATTTCTTTTGTATCCTAAAACTGCAGTTAGCAGTGGCTGACTTGCAATAAAAATGCGTAACTTCTCATATTCTCATCAGAGAAGTAGTGGCAAGGCCCCAGTCAATGTCTGCTTAGGAACTGTCTTTGTGGTCTTCACCATTCTGTTCCTGCAGCATTTAAAAGGTTAGGCTCCCCCAAGCTCATGCAATGGCTGTCCTTCCTCTGAATCTGTAGCCTGTAAACTCTGCCTCAACATTTACATCACAGTTCAAAGGGCACTTCCTCCCTGAAACAGACTTGATGTCTCCTCCTTTCCAGCTGTTCTCAGTAACCACCCCCATTCCTCCCGTAACAGTTACAGTTTATCACTATAGTTGTTTGTTTGCCTCTCTCTCCTCTAAAGTGTAAGGTCCTTGAGACAGAGATTTACTTTTCCCTTTTATGTCCCCAAGGCCTTTCATTAACATGTTTGGGATAAATATGTGAGTAATTGTGTCCATATAGTAATAAGTGAAAAAAAAATGAAATGAAGATTTATACCTTACACAGCTCATTGTTTTCTTCACCAAAAAGAATCTCAGGTGTGACCACCAGAATCTCCCAACATGTTTCTTCTGAAACCATACCAAGGAACAAATCACTGATCCACTGAGGAGTATTTATTGAGCTCCTCCTCGGTGCTGGTGATGCTGTGCCATAGAAGGGAGATGTGACTCTGATGTCAAGCACCACGGTCTTGGCCATATCTTCCTGGGAAACTCTAAGGTGTCTGGAATTCCTAAGATGAAAATGTGTCCTGTAACTTGCCATGTGACCTTCCTGTGACCATCTCATTCTATGATAGTTCAATTCTAATTTTTATTGTTATTCCTGACATAACTTTAGCACACTCTAGATGTTCCTGGCAACTGCCTGGCATTGATATTTTAAGAGCAAGAATGAGTGAAAGAGGTTCATAGCTGGCCGTGAGCTAGGAAACCCCTGCCAGTGGCTTTTTACTTTGTTGGTTCAGAATTTACCTCTTCCTTCCCTACAACCATGGATCATCCTCTTGCAGTGCTGCTTCTGAGCTATTTGGAGGAGGAAAAAAGAAAGAGTCTGGGAGAGCAAATACTACTCCTCAAATGAGGCTAAGACCCATTTCAATCAGCTAGGGAGGCCGCTGGGTCACAGAACAGTGGCGCTGAGACAGCCGCCAGGAGGTGTAGGAGGTGTCTGGCTCTTGGACTTTGCAACAGGTTACGGATGGACTGTTTCCTCTAGTCTGGGAATTTTAAGTAAAGCCCCAAGCTTAGCTTAATGGCTTTTTAAGTACCGTTGCATTCCAAAGGGAGGCACTAGATTAGCTGCTCCCCCCAGGGCTTGCTAAACAGTATCTAAACCATCCTAAATCACCGCCTCCCACACATAGTCTATTAAAGAGAACAGTAGGGTTTCAGTAGAGAGAAGGAGAAGCCATTTCTTTGAAGAAAATCCAGAAGAATGCAGAGCACTGTGACATTTTGCTTTTCCCCCTTGCACTCCCCATGTTTTAATCCAAGCAGTGGGCTCCTGGAGGTACAGGGTGGTCTGTGAGAGCGAAGACTTGTATCTCTCTGCTGGCTGGATACCAGCTGAGAGCTGATGTCCACAGGTCTCCTGCCAGAGCAGAGTGAGATTAAAGAGAGATGGACTCGTGCCCCAGGACTGGGCGTCTATGCGAGGGTTCTCTCCCTCTCCTTTATGGAAGCTGAGTCAGAGGTGGGTTATACCATTCCTGGGAGCAGTGGATTGCAGAGTTTGGCAGGGTGAGGATACGTGAGATTTCCCCTGGTCAGAGAGGGTATAGGCTCAAGTCATCTTAGAATATGCTCGAGAAGTCTTTCTGCTGCAAACCAAGGATGCCCTGTGGAGGGCATGTCTTCAGAAGTCAAGAGCAGCTGAGTGTGTGTGGGGTAGCAGAAAGAGCAGCTCAGAGGAACCTACCCATAAAACCCTGTAAAAGATGGTGCCACCAACCCAGTGGCATTCAAAGGCCGAGGGAGAAGGACGGAGTATGAAAACATACTCCACCTGGAGATGCAGATATAAATATAGACTTGCATATAAATATAGATATAGGTATAGAGATAGAGGTAGAGATTAGTTGTTCCAGGTGGGACCTTGATGAACTCTTGTTGTTGGAGTTCTTGTAGAATAGTGATTTCACTGGAGTCTTCAGGGCAAAGAACTAGAAGTGTAGGTATTAGTTCATTGTGTGAAAGAAAGCAGAGATGTGAGAAAGAGGATGGGAAAATGTTCTCAGGTGCTAGCAACCAGAAGATCTTCAGAAATCATGTTAACAAAGAATGGGGGTGGAGGAATAAAGCTAATCCAGCTTACACTACCTCTCAGGAAGTTTCTAGAATTGGAGTACAAGTTCCAGAAGCAGAGGGTTGTGAAGGTAAAAGCGGCAGACATGACAAGATCAGATACATTCCAGGTTGATCCATTAGAATGGAAGGCACTGGGTTACTTAATTAAGCATGCCTGGGCTCAAGACTTCAAAATAGTGAGACAGTAACTACAGGCTGAGAAAGAATAGAAACATGAAAAGTAGCCAAAGTAGGAACATGAGTTTTCCTTTTAACTAAGAATCACCATTTGATGAAAATAAACAGAATTTTTATGAAAGAAAGAGATCAATATTATCACTTCTGAGAGAGATGGAAAGGAAGGTGAAATTGGAATGACATGAGGGAATACTATGAACTGAACTATTGTGAGCTAATAAAAAAGAACTAATCAAATTAGTTCCAGTGTCCAAACATCCTTTCTAGCTGACAGAGCTCAGAGTTGCTCATCTCAAAGTTCTCCTGTTTAATTACAGGACATCTGGACTGGTCACACTGCTCTCCTTCAATAGTTAATGAGATTATCAGATAAATAGAACTGAAGTTTAAGATGACCATGAGAAATTTCTGTCTCTAATACAGAACAGCCATGTGGGAATGCTATTCAAATCACAAATAGTTACCTGTGGGGCAAACCAAACCCTGTACTTCTGAACTATCGATCTGCTTGGCTCTGTTCAATAGCCTTCTAGACAAAGACAGGGCTATTTCTTTGCAGAACCCACTTACCAGCTGTGTTTCCTATAACATATTCAGAATAAGACAGTGGACTCTAACTTGGGTCACTGGTGTTACTGATTATGATAAATGTTAGAGTTATGCGAGTCCTGTTTTGTTATTATATTAGCTTTTCAGATTCATTCCTATTTAAAAAAAAATTATGACACTCATAAAAAGAAATTATTTCTCAAAATAGATGAAAATAAATCTAAAGAAGTGAAAAGGGTAGCTTAGTAATGTTTTTCTAAAAATTTTTGTAATTCCTTTTACAGAGATTAATTCATACCAGGTTTTATCTTGTTATTCAGTACATATCTCGTTATTAAGTACAATAAAACAGAGCCCAAATGTATTACAAATTTTAAGAGTTTTGGAATCCCAACAGACTTCAAAATCTAGTATATTAAATAAAATCTGATCATTGAATTTAGACTATTTCTTGAAAATTACATCCATTGAGTTTAAAATCATGTCATGAGACTTTCAACTCAAGACCTGGATAATGATGCATTTTGTTAATAATTCACAAAATGGTGACTTAGAAACCTGGAGGAATTGACTTATCTTTCAGAACACAAAACACGATCTGGACAATAACCTGGCTATGACTGTTCCCTCATCTGAAGTTTCTCTATTTAATATACATTATATCTTCCCTCACCTCCTTTATCATCTTTATCATCAAGGATCCAGAGGAGCTAAGAGGTCATTCATTTGATCATTCCTTCACCCGAAAGACATCTATCAAAGACCTCCTGGGTGCAGGGCATGGGGATAGGCATTTGACACCTCCTCACCCCAGCAAGTACTCTCACTGACATGAGATAGTCACCATTTCATTAGAAAAGACAATTCAATGTGATAGGTACACCATTAGGAACCCAGGAGAAGGAGTTAACTCTATGTAGAAGGGCCTAAGAGGATGGCTCAGAGGGGACAGCATCTAAATTGGATGGAGGAGTAATTCACCAGTCAGCAAACAAGGGAAAATGTACCCATTCTAAGCAGAGAAATCTGCGTGTGTGATGCCCGGAAGTTCGAAGAGCCAAACATTTCAGAGTGAATGGAGTACAGGGAGCTTGTCACGGGTGAGGGAGGTGGAAAGGAAGGTGGTGGATAGATTGCAAATGATTCGCAACAGATTTCCTCCCAAGGATTTTAAGCAAGGAAGTGACGAGATTAGATTTGTCTTTTGGAAAGATAATATTTGAAGGAAGTCGAAGTACAGACTAACATAGTAGCAAGCAGAAATAGGAAGGTAAAGAGGCTGTTACAACATTCTAGATTAAAGATAGAAAGTATTGCTGGACTAAGGTTCTGGAAAGGGGATGGAGAAGGGGGAATATATTTGAAAGTTTCAGGATGTAGAATTTTAGGTCTTAATGAGCTCTTGGATGTGGGGGTCAAAGGATGGTCATTTTGGCAGCTGTGAAGTTATGAAAGTCCTTAACTACATAAATCCTACGAGAAGAAACCATCAGGGGAGAGCCAAGTGTTTGCCAAGTGAGGAGCGTCTTATTGGACTTGTTGAGACTCAGGTGACAATCTGAGTTTCAGATGATAAACAGTTATGTCCAGTAGATATGTGCAACGAAGAAGAGGACCCAAGGGCTTCCCTGGTGGCGCAGTGGTTGAGAGTCCGCCTGCCGATGCAGGGGACGTGGCTTCGTGCCCCGGTCCGGGAAGATCCCACATGCCGCGGAGCGGCTGGGCCCGTGAGCCATGGCCGCTGAGCCCGCACGTCCGGAGCCTGTGCTCCACAACGGGAGAGGCCACAACAGCGAGAGGCCCGCGTACCGCAAAAAAAAAAAAAAAAAAAAAAAAGAGGACCCAAGAACAGAAGGAATTATGGATGTAAAATTAGGGGTCAAAGGTGTAAAAACACCAGTGGAAGCTGACATAGTGAATGAGGTCACCCATAAAGTGTCCATCATGTTTGAAGAAAGTAGGACCTAAGATGAAACTCTAGTGAACTCCGAAATCTAGGCCACCTGGTTTACAATCATGAATTTTGAAACAAATTAAATTTCAATGGTCTAAACCACTGTCTAGGCAATCACTGATATTTGATACTATTATTAACAAGATTGATAGCACCAATGCTAATGAAATATGATCACAATAGGTTCATTAAAGGTAACCTCATTCTCTTCTTTTTATAACAGCCATTTTGTTAATGTCGGTCAAGTTCTCAAACGATGTGTTAATGGAAGAAACAGTAAAATCTAGCAAAATGAATGTAGAGATACAGCTGCAGTAGATGTAAATATATACACTCAGATGTAGGTGTACTGTAGAGATATAATCCAGTGTTTGTATCCATCAGGAGTTCCCCCTTCTAAGGACTTAGCTGCCACCTTTCAATCTTCGTGTTTTTAATCCAAAGGGAATAAGTCTACCAGCAACACCAGGTAACTTCCGTACATATTTGCCTCAGTATTGCTAGCTTTGTTTATCCAGTGACTCATGCTAAGCTGACAGGATCTTTTTTTTTTTTTTTTTTTTGTTTTTTTTTTTGTGGTACGCGGGCCTCTCACCGCTGTGGCCTCTCCCGTTGAGGAGCACAGGCTCCGGACGCGCAGGCTCAGCGGCCATGGCTCACGGGCCCAGCCGCTCCGCGGCATGTGGGATCCCCCCGGACCGGGGCACGAACCCGCATCCCCTGCATCGGCAGGCGGACTCTCAACCACTGCGCCACCAGGGAAGCCCTGACAGGATCTTTTAATTGCAAGTGTGTGCAGGCACTGTAGCAATGTCATTCTGACATGGTGTGCTAAGATTGACCCATAGCAGAATTCCCCAATGTATCTGAGACTGGAACATGGAAAACCATTTTCAGCACCATTCTTTGGTTAGCTTTTAGACTTAACTGGGGTCTCCACAGTCAGTTGCCCTGCAATTTCCACTAACTGTGCCATTTTGGATGATTTTATTGCTCTGACCCCGAACTGAAAATGGGACAGATTTTATTTTACTCCTTTCTTCACCCTACAGTGCAGTACCAGTTCATGCAATGACATCCCCAAGCACAGAGCCTAGGCAGACGTATATATGAGCCGTCACATAAAATCCCTGTGCATTTACACAGTGTAGTTGGATAACATACACACATAATAAAGCTTTCCATAGATACTTTTTCATTTGACGTTCTCACTTCTTTTTTCGTTTTTTTTAATGTTCTCACTTCTAAGTGAGATGAAAATCAATGTGAGTGATCACTAGTATGTTTCACCCAGATGACATTATTGTCATATGTGCCATACCATCATTCATACATTAATATGTAAAAATGACATTTTTTTAATAAAATGTGTCACTTTAATTTAGAGCCGAAGGAGAAGACATAGGAAAATATTTTCCAATTCATTAGGCCACAGGCCCAAAGAAATAAATCCTTCTGATGAATCCTGTCATCACATTGTAATTCCAACACTTCAATATTCTGAAATTAACCAGACCCATGCCACCCTTGACTTCACGATTTCAGCCTAAAGTGCTTCCAGAAAGTTTCCCAAGCGCTAGCTGTGATACTACATTGTATACTAAGGGGAGTCACCAGGCGGGGGGTAAAAGAGGGTGTTTTGCAGTGTGTTAAAGACTTCAGATAAGCGGTGAGCTCATGTATCAGGAAAATGACTTGTTTCCTCTTCCCATTTTACATTGTGAAGCAGCCAAGGTAACTTTGCAAGCAAGGAAGTTGCTTTAAGCTGTTGCGACTGTAACCGTGCGTAAGCAAAGTTCCGAGGCAGCGGCCGCCCGAGGTCTTTTTCGGTGGAACTTCTTTATTGTCTTTGGTGGGGTTCTTCTCCCTCATGGTGCCATCTGGCAGAGTGTTTAAGGAAGCTATTGACCCAGCCTCCATTGCAAGAAAAAAAAGAATCGTCAGGTGGCTGCCATAGTTCTCCAATTTTGATTCCTCAGCACTTCAGATTATACCCGTCTCTGGCCAGCAAGGTTCTGTATGAGACTTACAGATTTTTCTTATAAAGTATTGGTCTCTCAGAACCTACCTGCTAATGATGTTCCAGACAGTGTCACCTTCTTAAAACCAAAGGGCCCTTAATCCTGCCATGTGTCAGAGAACGTTCACTATTGACTGAATATGTTCTTCCAGACATCTTACAAATGTGGGACTTGGGATGATTAGTAAAGCTTTGGTTTCCAGAGAAAATGCAAGTCAGCACAAACATAGTTTCATTTCCCGAGCACTCTCCTAGGTATTCCTCCTAAAGACATTCAACTACATTTATAGAGCATCTACTACACACTCGTGATTGGGATAGACCTGTGAACAAAATGACTATCCTCCTGTCCTCAGATTGTGCAATGAAATAAGGTGAGAGACCCTGTGTGAAGACACCTAGAAATACTTCTTCCCTGTGGAGACCTATCAGTGCTGTTAATATGCTAACAAGTATCATCTATGGCTAACAGAGGAAGGAAAATCTTTAGCTTTTCCTACATTTATTTTATCAAGGGGGCTTTTTTTGTTTTGTTTGTTTTGTTTTTAATGGGGAGCATCAATCAGGACTAGTTCTTTGGAACAAATTGCTCCTTGTAGATAACTGTTTTCATTCCTACATATCTCTAGGTCTTTACCTTGTCCCTTCACTGATTATCCTACATTCAGTGCAGAGGCTAGGATGTTGTCTAACACCGCTATTTAAGAGGTCTAATTTCCTATGGGAGCTCCGGGAATTTCAAATAGCATAAGATTGACTAAAATTGTCATTTACGTTTTCAGTGCTTCACTAATATAAAGATTAAATAAGATGACGTTGACCTTAAGGTGTGTCTTAATACACGTCTTAGGCAGTCTGATGAGTACTTTCTGTGAGTGGCCAGATTCAAATCTTAAAACAACCATGAGGGCAGCAGCTACTATTATCTTCATTTTTTAGATAAGGAAAGTGTGAAACAGCTATAAGTAATTTGCCCAAGGCCACGCAGCTACAGCAAAGAGGAGCTGATATTCCCTCACAGGCTGCCCGGGGTCCTGGCTCGACCAGTGCGGAAAAGTCCCCTTTCAAGTCACTGTGTTTGCTGTTTGCTTGATATAATTGTAGATGAGTCCCCACCCTACCCCATCCCTCCAGTCAATTAAATTGTTCTCATTTGCTCAAAGACAGTCCTTATCTTTTAGGAAGGGTTTTTGTTACCTGTGTTTTTCTAGTATTAAAGTAGCGAGTACATAAACACTTGTGTTTATCAATGATGTGTCTCACATAGATCCTACTGCCCTGGACTTTTTGTATCCCTTTTGATTTATTTTATCTAAGAAAGTAGACAGTAGGGTGGAAAAGATGGTAGTGGTCATAGCAGAGAAAGGTGAGAGCAGAGATTGTTGGGTAAAACTGTGTTCTTTTCCTTTTTTTTTTTTTTTTTTAAGATAGTGATTGTAGCTGGAGTGGGTACACACATTAATGACTGGAGGAAGGAGGCTCCACAGGTGGGCAAGAAGGGCAGGAAAGGAAACGTACTCGCAAGTATCCAAGCGCTCTCCTCTCCTTGCCAGCCTCCCTTGCAGTTACGTTAGAGCCACATGACCAGAGCTGGCGGGTGGGTTGTGAGGAACCGGAAGTATTGGTTTCAGCCCCAGGAAGTGTGTCTCTTCCATGCTTCTGCCTCCCTCTAAGCCCACCTGACCCACATGGGACTTCGTGTGAGCGAGGAATAAACTTTGGTTGGGCTAAACCGCTGAAATTTAGGGAGTGGTCTGTTATGGCCACTAGTATTATTTATGGCAAGTCACATACCAACAAAGAGGACCCAGATGTTTGAGAATGAATGAGCTGTTTCTGAGCACTTAAAAGAGTGTTGATAAGAAGGGCAAAGTCTTTAGGGAGGAATATCTGCATTGTCTCTACCCCCCAATTTGCTCCCTCAAAATTGGTATCTTGTTTGGCTCCCACCCTTAAGTCATGAAGATGACTTAAATATTCTAATAAATAACGTATGGTCTTAAGTCATGTTACCTTTGGAACACAGTGTGGAGCGTTCTACACAAGCACAAGGGAATGCCCCAGTACATGCACAGTTAGTCCTCCCCTTGCAGGAAGATAACAGCAGATATTTATTGTTGCATATTCTGCTGTACTTAAATGCCCTACGAACAACATGTAACAACACTGAATCTTACTTGCGAACATTATTTCGAAGATCTCATGGTGAACTGCAATGTATGTGCACACTATAATTTAACGATAATTGTGTTTTCCACTCCTTTTGTGGACACTGAATACTTCTCAGATAAAGTTCAATACTTAATTATGTGGAGGGTTTCTTTTCTTTTAAATGCTTTTATTTTATTTTACTTTATTTTTTGGTGGAAAGTTATTGATGGAGATTTTTCTGTGTGTACGTGTGTTCTCCATAGAAACAGTTCTTTTTAAAGGGGAGTAAATATTGAGGAGAGAGGAATCATTTAGAGGTTTGAAGCCAGGAGTATCTGCTTGGAGTTAATCATATCTTCCTTCCCAGCCCACATAAACAGCTGAGGTTGCGTAAGTGATGTGTAGTGTGATTAGGGTGTACTGAGCTCAAGGCATAAGATATTTGCAAAGTTTTGGCATGAAACATACTCTATGCTAACATTCTATACTTTTTCCCACACAAATCTGGGGAAAAGGGCATCTGGTTCCTTGTTTTGTTCGTGGATGGGCTCTTTACTCGTCTGTGGAATTCCTAGTCTGCTACAAGCCAAAGTTCAGAGATAGAACACACAAAAAGCTCAATTCTTTCCATATTTAATATTGATCATAATACCGTGTCTACCCAATCATACTGTTAGAGTGGCTGAGTTGGCTTTTCAATTCTCGGAATCATATCAATCATCTTTGTGGTTTAGATGGTTGAGGGATCATCCTTGGAGAAGACAACCGAAAACAAGGGTCACTCGAGATACAACTGGTTTAGTCTCCAGAGGTAAATACGAGAGAAGCTCATGATTTTGGAAGCTGGTGAGTTTAGCGAGCTACCATCGTTGGCTGGGGGAGGGGAAGCTTGGGCACAAGACGCCAGAAACACCATAGTCTTCCAGCAGAAAGCAAGGGTTCTGAAACACCAATGTGATTTTAAAGTGAACTGTTTTACTGTTAAAAAAAAAAAAAAAAGAAGGAAAAGCTAAGAATGATCAAAGTGGGCAAGGTCCAAATCTAACCCAGTGTCAACATGGCTTTTATTTAGTTAGAGCGAAAAAAATGAGTAAAAGCTTCTTTAAAAAAAAAAAACTGGACACAGGAGGAGTAAAAGGGGCTTTACTTCATAGTTTCCAATAGTAAAATATTGATTTCAAAAACACATACCCACTTGCCCTCCAGAGGTTCGCTCTTCTGTAGAGCAGTGATCTGGCTGGCTTTGTTTCACCAGCTTTTCAGTTGTCTTAGCGCTCCAAAGCCATGTGTCTACTAATGGTCCTCCCAGCTCCTGAGCTAATGTTCATGGGGACCAAAGGGATTTGGCGCAGGATAAAATCGCATAGATAATGGTGGATTGGTGAGGGAAGGGATGGAAAGAGGCTCAGTTTGTGCCAAGAAAATTTTAAGTACTGTATAAATCTTAGCTCCTTGCTCCTCTAAAAAGTCCCTTAAGAAGGGATTCATATGGTTGTTCTCCTTTAACTGATGATGATCTGGGACTTTGGGGGTTAATTAACTTCGTCTTTAAGCAGAGGTGGTAGGACGTGACCTGACTCATCAGGTTCCAGGCTTGTTCCCTTCACAGTGGCACCCAAGTCTACCTGCAGCTCCTGGGCACTTGCATGCTGGTTCCCCACACCTTGCACCCCTCCAACCACCTACACACATGTGCAGACGCGCACACACGCAATTTCTGAAAGACTCAGGAACTCGGAACACTGGCAAAGGCAGATCTCTGGTGGCTGGGTATTTCTACGGAACTGTGTGTTTCCATGATTTCTTACTCATTTCTTACTTTTGGTCTAATTAACTCCAGTATCCTCCAAGTCTTGGACCCCGCCAGAAATCTAAGCAGTAACTGGGCCACAGCCATCCAGCTGTGGCTCCTGTCACCTCTCCTTCACCTGTAATCCATGCTTACACCTCAACCACTAGTAAGAGCCATGCATGATGGAAAGACTTTCCAACAATATCTACTGCCCTCACCTGTCTTTGTCATGACACCCTTGCTTGCCATGTCCTCCTTCCCATGTCCTATCTGTCAAACTGGGCTCCCAGATATTGATAAGGACCAGAATCTTTCATGAGCTTGAAGGTGAGCTCAAAAATATCACAAAGTCACCCTCACTGAAGCTACCTCTGCAGTTAAGATAATTCCCCTGAAGTCCACCCATGGCCTAAGCAGCATGTTCCCACTTGGGCCTGGCTCCCTTGCACCTTCTTATTTTCCCAGCATGCCTCACCATTGAGCAAACCACCGTGTCTTATCAACCCAAGAGCACCAACAGTTACTATCCAGGAGCGAGCGTGGAAGTGTTCGTGTGCTTGCAGTGATAAAAATGGACAAGGGTGTGGTTTCTGCCCTGGGAAAATCCAGCATTTCCTCCATTTAGGCCATAATGGAAAGTATATGGAAACAGGATAATTTTCATTTATTTAACCAATACGTAGTGCTTTGTACCCTGGCTCCAAAGGTTGGGTTGCCACCAACAATCCTCCCTTGCCTCTCCTCCTAGTAAGAGGTGGAGTCTGCTTCCTCTTTCCTTGAATTTGGACTGGCCTATTGATCTGCTTTGATCAGTAGACACTGTGCCAGTTTGGGGCCCAGCTCTTAAGAGAACTGGCAGATTCCTCTTTGCTCTCTCTCTTTTTTTTTTTTGTTTTTGTTTTTGCGGTACGCGGGCCTCTCACTGTTGTGGCCTCTCCCGTTGTGGAGCACAGGCTCTGGACATGCAGGCTCAGCGGCCATGGCTCATGGGCCCAGCCGCTCTGCAGCATGTGGGATCTTCCCGGACTGGAGCACGAACCCTTGTCCCCTGCATCGGCAGGTGGACTCTCAACCACTGTGCCACCAGGGAAGCCCCCTCTTTGCTCTCTTAGAGCCCAGAGCCACAGTGTAAGAAGGGCAAGTACCCTGAGAGAGAGAGAGAGAGAGAGAGAGAGAGAGAGAGAGAGAGAGAGAGAGAGAGACCCAGCCAGCCCACAATTTCAGTCACCCCAGACGAGGTGCCAGACATATGAATGAAACCCTCTTGGACCTTCTGAACTTAGCTGACCTCCTCACTGAATTTGATGTGACTGACCCCTTGCTGATGACACTATGTGTAGCAGAAGGACCACCCAGCTGAGCCCTGCCAACTCTTGGAGTGATAAGTGCTAAATCATTGCTGTTTTAAGCCACTATGTGCTGGGATTGTTTAATATAAAAAAAAATAACTGAGACAAGTGCCTACCAGGTGCCTGGCATCCTGTTGGCACTCAACATATATTGATTTCAATAAATACTGGTAAAGATGTTGACTCCCGTTGCTGGGTGTAAGAGCTCAAGGGTAAATACTACTGGGAAAAGATGTTCTGAATTCTCCAACTAACACTCCCCACTCCCATCCTTGGAGCAGTTTCAGGCAAGTAGTTGAGATGGATTGCAAAGGGTCAAGGCCAGCCATGTACCTTTTGGAGATGACTTCTGGGAATGGGGAGAGGTGACTTTCAATTCAGCTCCTGACAGAATACTTCCCACTCAAGAGTGGGTTCAAGAATGAAGCTGCCTCTATGTTTTTCATCTAATGACCTAACACCGTGTTCCCTCTGAAGGGCCATTATGTACATCTTGTACATCACGTCAAGTACTTCCCATAACTAGTTGCCTGCCTTTAAATATTTATAAAAACTCCACAATAGCCTGGCAGGACTTGGGCTTGGCAATGGCTCTAGCTGGTGGTTAATATTCTCCATTCTAAACCCCGTGGATAAGGCTATAGATTTCAACAACAACAAAAAAGACAAATATTTCCCTGGGAGGTTGTTAAAAAAACAAACCTCCAAATCAGATAATTGCATCTATTTTCAGAGAGAACAACCAGCAATCACGTTTTATAGTGTCATTTTGCTTGGGGAAGGTTTTCATTAATCTGGCATATTTATTCCACTTTCTTTTGAACCAGCAAAAGCCCTTCAGTGAGCACATGAAGGAGGCCTTTTGATAGTCCTTTCAGGCCCCCAGGAAGCATTGGGATAAATTGCTAAGTCACTATTCAGTACATGATGGTTTGATGGCCTAGAGATCATTTGAGTCCCTACAGGTAGACAGCTGTTAACTATCCCTGAGCTCCTCTGGATCCTGGAAATAAACTGAAGATGAAGCTGTTTGCAGCTGCAGTTGACAGAGCTGCCATATGCTTCACTCCCTGGAAGCTCTGAGCCAAGGACTTTGTGTCTAACTGCTTCACAGCAGAGCGGGCAGTTTTCTGTAGGGAGCTGGCTTGAAGGTCACCTCTCCCCATCTCCAGAAGGCACTTCCAGAAAGAAGGACGTGGCAGCCCTGACCCTTTGTCATCTACCTCAGCCACTGTTCTGAAACTGCTCCTAGGAGAGGGGAAATCAGAGAATTCAAGAGAACGTCTCTTTGGCCCTTGGGCAGTGTGACCACTTACCCCTCCATAAAACTCTCTTTCCCTTGAAGTCTACCTATCGTGTGTCCTTCTCTTTTGGCTCTTCTCTTCGGGCAATCACCTCTCACAGCAACACTTCTTTCTCTAACTTTCAAACATAGTAACACCACAGCTTTGGAGAACCCAAGTTTACGTGCCCCATGCACAGTGATGCCAAACAAACCAAAATGTCAGCGTTTGGAGCAGGGTAAGGCTTATTACAAGGGCCAAGCAAGGAGAACGGGTGGCTCGTGCTCAAAAGACCTGAACTCCCCGACGGATGTTGGGGAAGAGTTTTTACAGGCTATATTGGGAGGCATGGGTGGTCTGCAGGGTGTGTGACCCTCCTCTGATTGGTTGGTGGTGAGGTAACAGGGAATCTCAATCATCCAGGAATCTCAGTCATCAGCTTATGGTTCCAACCAGTCTGGGGTCCTAAGTTTGTGCTCAGCCTGAAGTTACCATCCTCCACCTGGGTGGGGGGGCCTTAGTTCCTGTTGAAGAACTCAGAGATATGTATCAGGTTGTTCTGTACATCCTCCCCAGGAGGAAAGAGGACCCTGTCCCATCTCTGCACTGTTGTTTCTTTCCGCATTCCCTCATCCCCTTAATTAGTAACTGTTTGAATCTGCCCTTTGGAACTCAGGGAAGGTCCAAGAGGCTAAAACCTTCTTCCTACAAACAAGAAATGGGGGACACAGAAAGGTTTTTGTGCCCAGGAGGGCCCCACAGGGTCCTGCTCAGTTTCAATCCTCCCTTTTCTATGATATTCCCTAACCTTTAGGGGAACAGGTGTTGTACAAGCAAAACAATAACATATTGGATAAGGAGATCAATCATGAGTTGAGCAGAGGAACTCAGTTTTAGGGAGACTCAGTTTCAACAGGACAGTCCTCCACTCTGCTTTTCTCCTTCCGAATCTTCGTTGTTTGAGTTATCCCTTTCAACCCCTGTACTCCATCTACACCCCAAGCAAACACACGCATATTTTAATAATATAGCTCCAATATACTGCCAACGAGATGTCTCCTACTAAACTTCCTATGTTTCCCAAATCAGCATTTCTAAAGCAAAATCAATCATATGTCTACATAAATGATGACCAGCTTTGAACTTCCCTACCTGCTGACTCAAGTTTTTGAATTTTGACCTTAGTCATCCTACAGGCTATTGACCTACTTACTTCCCAAGCCTAATATTAAAACCATAGACTAAAAATGTCACCATCTAAAATCTGGGCACTTGCAATAATTTTCTAGTTCTCCTTCCCATCTCTATTGTTTTGACCTTCTAAGACATCCTATGCACTGCTCCCTGGAGGAATATTTCTAATGCAGGTCTTGCCACTTTATGCTTCTGTTCAAAAATCTCTAATTGTTCCTCATGTTCAGTAATAAATGCCTTCACACTGACATTCAAGGTGTTTTAATTCATGGCCTCAACCGAGCTACCTTGGCTCATCTCCAGTCTACGTCTAGTATTAACAAAGATATTGACTGCACCACTGTGTTGAACAATCCCCGAGTGTGCTATTGATACCAATTCCAGTGTGAATATGAGTCCATGGTGTTGTGCAATGGCAGAGGACCTGGTCAGAAAATTCCACATACGTTTCTTCCTCCGGGTTTTCGCCTACTCTGTGTATCCCCTTTCTTTTACCTCCTCCTTGCCTTCAGTTTCCCTTTATCTTCTCAAACCAAAGCCCAATACTCTCTCTTCTGGGAAGGCTTCTTCCATCTGCCCCCAGCCCTGGAGCAATTTATTGCTTCAATCAGTCTTTGGCACTTACCCTCCACCCGACACTTGTTTCAATTTGGCCATTCTTCATGTGTAAGATCTATTTCTGGGACTAGGATAGAAGTTCCTAGATAACAAGAACCACTCTGAAGTTATGTGTAGCTTCAACGTTTATTGATAATGAGGCTTATGATGACAGTTTCTGATGTTTTTCTCACACATAGACCGTAGCTCTAACTAAGAAATCTTTTTTTGTAATGTCTGAGTGAAATATTTGAAAAAAGAGAATAGATAACTGTGTTTTCCATAACTGTCCACCCCATTCCTCTTTACTCTTAGTAAAGAGAAATGCTCTTAGTATGTCATATTTTAATCAATTGATTCACATCAGTTATAAAGCAAATGCTACTATCAGCCAGCCAGTTTAGGGCTGTGGAAAACATTACTTATGGTATATTGTGCTGCTGTCCAGCTTGTTGAAATTCTCTCCTCCCTTGGCACTGCCTCTACCTGATTCTCTTTCCATCCTTCCCTCTTCGTCTCCTTGTTTGGATAATCTTTCTTGTCTTGTGTTTTACCCTCAAACCTTTTTTTTTGGCCTTCCTTGTTTTCTCACTCTACTTGCTCAAGGAGGATGGTTCCCAAGCCTGTCTCCAGCAGTGAGACATTTCTTAAATGCCAGACACACATCCTCGACTGCCAGCTGGAAACTTCTTCTTGGATACTCTTTAGACAATTCAAACTCAACACCTCCTCCTTTCTCCACATCTGTCTTGGTTAATGGCATTGCCATCCTCTCAAGCTAACAGCTCAGGGTCACGATTCTCTTATTCTTATTTCTCACTCCCAACACCAGTCTTGGTCTCCTGCAGTTTTTATTTCTTAAAATATTTTTACTCCTTCCAATTCCTGCTGTTGTGACTTGATCCAGATCCTTTGTATTCATCAGGATAATTAACACTACCTGCTAGAGCTGTTAAACTTGGAAGACTTAGTGGCTTAAAAAAAATGAAGGCTTATTGTTATGGACTCACTCAAATCTGATACAGGTTGAATGATCTCCAAAGAGGCTGTCCTCCAGGTGGTGGTTCAAGATCCATTCTGCTTCCATCCTGTGACTCTGCCATCTCAACACATAATTCTGTGATCTCTGTTGAAAGAGATGAGAGAGAAGAAGGACAGATTAGCTCTTTACTGCCTTACACAGGAAGTGACACAACTTAGAAGTGTGTCAGACCATTGGCCAGAAGGAAACCATTGGCCAGAAGAAGTGGCAGGCCATTGGCCAGAACCAGTCACACAATCTAATGGAACTACAAGAAAGGCTGGAAACTATGGAGACACATGGAATTTGTGGGGAGCAGTAAGTATCTACTATACTCTTTTCCTTTCTCATATGGACTACTACCACTTCTCCTAACTAGCTTCTTTAGTTTAGTTTTCTGTTCTACTCCATCTATACACTTTCACTAGAGAGGTTTTATTTATTAAATGTATTATTATTATCGGGGTTTTTCTGTAACTTACAAAACTCATCATGCCACTTCCCTTTCCATCAATGACTCTCCACTATTCATGGACTAAAATTTATAGTCCTGCAAAATCTGGCTTCAATCTACTTTTCCAACTATACCTCCACATCTACAAATCCTTAGCTAGAACCACACCAGACAAAATATATCCTGAACATTCTGTTCATTCTCTCACTTTCATGCCTCAGTGCATATGGTAGCCTCTTCCTGGAATATGTGGAAAATGTAATTGAAATGTGTTTTCACTTTGCTTGGAATTGTTATGTTAATGTAAATATTGAATGTGGATCCATACAGAAAAAAATATCTAGACGAGTAAACAAACCCAATTCTTACAGTTCCCCTTATCTTAGGAAAACAGACTTAGGGCTTAGTTTACTTCTTTTCTCTTTAAATTAAGAATGTAACCACACTTGGCTACAATTCCTACTCTATGTATACTCTAATCCCTCAAAAAGCCAGTGGTGAATGATGCTTCTTCTTTGAAGACAGGTTCCAGATCCCTAATGAGACTATTAGAGGAAAATTTGGAGACACTTAACAGCTGATGAATTTCATATAAGAACTGGAGTATTTCCCTTCTGGTTCAATCCATGACCACACCAGCCAGCTTTCGCTGCCAGGAATTACCTCTGGGACCAGGTTTATATCTGGATGTAGAGGAAGATGAGATCTTTGCTGCTGACAGCCTAAGCCACTAGGAGCTATGATTATTCAAACACAGAATAAGGAAAGTCCCCTTGGGAAGCCAGGCTGCATTAGCAAGAGTCCAAGGAATTAGTGAGAAGGCAGTGTAGCCTAGTGGAAGCAACCAGGTGTCTGAAGGTGTCTTAACCCCTCTAAACGGTAGGTTTCTCATCTACCTCTTCTTCCTGGGATGGTAATTACATAAAACAACAAATGTGTGGCAGATTAATTTTTGAGATGATAATTTGTACTTTCTCTCTGCACCTCCTCTCCCCCACGCACACACACACTCACACACAATCCAGTCTTTAGACGTCCTTAATTTAATGAGTTCTCCTTTGTTTTGCTGCACGAAGATCCCAGTAGGAACACCCCTGTCCTTCCTCACTGCTGAAATTCACAGAAGACATAGCACTTCAGGACAGGAGAGAGAGAGGAGCACAGAATGCAGAGAGAACTGGGGGCCGGAAGATGAAAGAGAAATTAATCATGGACTTTTGTGCGGCGGTGTCCTGAAAAGGCAGTAAGACCTCAGAAGGTCTGGACAAAAGACAGAAAGGATCGCAGCCCATCCACACACTTCTGGGCTCCAGGTATACTGCCAAGAAGTCAGAGCTGCACGAATTGGAGGTCTCCAGTGTAACTTAAGACAGAGAGCTAGAGGCATCTTTTATTACACAGGATAGCCACGGTCGTGACTGCGAATGAATTTCTCTACCAAGCAGGTAGGATGGAGGTGGGAAATCTAATTTCAATTGATTCAAAGAAAATCCTGAAATATAGTGTTTCTTTTGCCCCGTGTTTTAGATCAAAGAGTTTATGTGCTACCAGGGTAAAGCTCCTAGAACTTGGTAAGCCTTCAGTGGACGTTCATGCCCTCCTCCTTTCCATCACCTTCCTCCTGCTGCTCTGGATACGATGGCAAGTGTCCACACGCACCCCCCTGCACCACCGCTTTAGCCGAGACGTATTCCCCTGAAGTGCAAGTTCTTATCACAGACAAAATCTTTCTATCAAAATCACAGTGAAAGCTTATGGTGCAACATGCTTAAGAGAGAGCCACAATTCAAAAATCTCAGAAGAATGAAACAATAAAAATACACAGCCATTCTCAGGTTCAGTATTAGAGAGGACTTGGCATGCTTCTTTGGAGCAGAGAGACTTAAATCTCTATTTACTTACTTTGGCATTTTGCCCAAGGTTTGTCTTCAAGGTAGCCCTCGTGAAGGCAAGACTTGGAGGAGGGGGATAGAACGACCCCCAGGTTGTCATTACCTGATCTGTCCCTTTTCGTCCTAGATCAGAGGCCAGCAGACCACAGCCCATGGATCAAATCCAGCCCAGTGACAAACTGTGTAAATAAAGTTTATCAGAACACAACCCTGCTCAGTTGTTTACCTGTGGTCTCTGGCTTTTGTTGTACAATAGCAAAGTCAAGTAGGTGAATAGTTGCAACAGACTGTATGGGTTACAAAACCAAAAATATCTACTACCCGGACCTTTACTGAAAAAGTCTGCTGACTCCTGTTTTAGATTATGAACACAGTGGAACTGGTCACACAGACGGAGCAAGACAGCCCCCAGCTATGCAAGAGTAACTGCATCTACCATTTTTGAAGTAGGACATGTTTTGGCATGAGAGGACCCCAGAAACATCCCTGTCTGTCCCTCTCTGTTACCCCTACCTCTAGCCCTCTACCCTCCTAAATCATCCCCAGGGAATCATGATACTTCCCTCCATAATTCAACCAGCATTGCCCGTGCACACACTGTGTGCCGGGTCCTCTAAGGTACAGTTGATTTTGAAGTAAATAAATATCAGACTGGCCATGTTCTCAAGGAACTTACAGTTACTGTCAGGAGATAAACACCCAAGAGATCATGAGTTCTGTGATGCTTCAGGGCACTGGACCACATGACTGCAAGGCCTTAGCCTGGAACGTCAACATTTCCATGTTTCTAAACAGAGAATGGAGAGTAGCTTTAAAATAGAAAGCCCCTAACGTGAGCTGACAATTCTCTTCTAACATAGGTGATGTCAAGGGAAGAAAATAGACCTGCTATCTCTTTGTCCAGTGTTTTCTCTCTCTCAGATATTTCTTGTTGTGACACGAATAAATATAAAAGAAGTTCCAGCCACACGTGGAGCAGATGAGGAAGACTTAAAATATTGCAAGTGTGGCCAAAAGGACTTCTGCCCAGGTCATGCCTGTGGTATGTAACCCAGCATAATTATTTTTAATAGTAACCCTTTTACTCCTCAAAGAGCTCTGGTTTGAACATTAAATCACATGGTAAATTTACCTATAACCCAAACCTTCAGCCTAGCCGCCTATAAGATATTAGTAATATAGAGTTTTCTCCTTATCAGTTCAAAATTTCATTTAGATGATTCTGCAGGACTCACACCAAATGAAACACCTAACGACCCTTTCTTGCCCAAAGAAAGTGATACTCTCTTTGCCTCATTGATTGCACAGCTTAATTATCAAATAAATCCCCAAATGCCTAGAATAATCCCTGGCATACAGTAGAGAACACTTAAATTTGCAGTATATGAGACTTAATTTATTGAGTTTTTCCCCACAGGTTTACTGAGATATTATTTACATATAACAGAAGCAAGTTTGAGGTATATAACACAATAATTTCATATTCATATATATCACAAAATGAGACATTTTATTGTTTTTAACTGATAAAATGAAGACCCAAGAGAACAGTCTTTACGTTACGATCTGCAGTTAGTAAGTGGAAGGCACGCCTCCTTTGGGAAGCCTTGTCTGACCTCTCAATTCCCACCAGCAGCATCCTTGAACACAAGCCTTTTAGAGCTTGTCACATTCCTGACTTACTTGTTTCGTGTCTGTTGCCACTGGAGGACCTTGAATTTCTAGTTAGCTGTAATAATCTCAGAGTTTAGTACAATCTCTCCCTCATGGTAGGTTCACAGGAATTTTTGCATAAAATATTTACTGTCTGTTGACAAATTCCTGAGATATAAACAGCAATAATGTCTCACCAAATAGGCCAGAACAAAAAGCTCCTATCACTGTTATTATGATTATTGTTGCAACTTTTTTCTTCAGGGGGTGTTGTCTGCCCATCATCGGGGCCCCTTAATGAAAGCTGTGCTCTAGACATTTACTGTTTGAAAGGAGCAGCTAAACTGTGATGAGAATCAGCCAGGAACCAAATACTTTACAAACAGGAAAAGAATCAGACATAATTTCTCCTTAGAAAGGAAAATGGTACCAATCAACTGATCGCTGGTTATTAAGCAGACAGGATGGGGCAAAGAACTAAGCGTTGAAAGTTGAATTTCAGCTGCTTGGTCTGCTCTGATATTCCTCACCCAAGCCCAGTCCTGTTACTGGCGATTTCCCGAGTAAAAGCCACAGAGGTAATAGGTTCTTGTCTGGGCATTATTACAGTCCCTTAATAGCAATGAGTGTGAACCATTTGGTGTCTCCTATGAACAGGCATTGTGGAATAAAAACTGGGATCCGGCAGCCTTTCCTCTCCTGAAGGAAAGAGAAGAAAAACTGTCAGAACAGAGAATCTGAGACAGGGTTGGCCGATGTCCTACCAAAAGGCATATAGCACAGAGGATGGATCCACTTCCAGGATGAATTTTCCTTACTAGAAACAGCTGTTGATAGAAGGAAAATGGTCCATCCAGCTTTAATTGATGGGAAAGTGGTCCCTGTTGGAAAGGATTTTGCTAGAAACCCAGAATGAATGGAGGGAGAATGAGAATTGTTACGGAGAATGTTATGTAGGCAGAGGTAATTTTCAGAGACCTATAATGCCATATTGGAACAGGCAGGGAAGAAACACATTTCCCATAAGAAGACTAATGGAAAACTGTGAAGTAAAACTATAAGTTAAAAGGAAATGTTAAATCAGAAGAGACCAAATGGTGGGCATTCTCCTTATACCTGGTTAGCAAAAATATATATACATAAAAAATAAAAAAGGTCATAAAGTGAATGATTCCTCCCAAGTACATAAAATGTTTGCTATACACATCAGAGTCACCCCCAGCCACAAAGGCCAGAGACATTTGTTGACTTAGTGGTTCAGGTTTAATATGCCCACTTTTCAAAGGCCATGCGTTTCAAACTGATCATCAGGGCTAGTTTCAACAATTAGAAAAAAAGTGTGATTTAAGCAAGTTCTAAATTTGTGTGTTTGGGTCACCACAAATGTGAGTCCCAAGGCAGCAGTGCAGGGCTGGTGTGGCGATTCTGCTCAGGGAAATCCTCAGGGACCCAGCATCCTTCCAGCTCACCTCTCTGTTGTCTTTAGTATAGCGTTCTCACCCCCATCATCTGAGATGGGCCACATTCCTAAGCAGCAGGATTAGGGAAAAGAAGAAAACGAAACACTTGTCATGGAGGAGTCCAGCCCCAGGCCACCATTCTATGTATGATCTTTCAGGTCCAACGACAGCAATGACCAGGCTGTACCTGGGCGGCCTCAAAGGAGAAAGCCTCCCCCTTCACACAAGACTTGATGCACAGCCTGTGCTTTGCAGTTGTCAGGAGGGAGTGGTGGTCAAGGACTCAGCCTCCCCCGTGCACACCCCCATCCCTGGACCATGCAGGCCAGGCTCAAACTCATACCTGCATCATAGCCCAGGTGACTCCATTCACAGACCTCTTTATGGAGGCCTCCAATGAGACTCTGCGAGACCTCATTCATTATCAGCCAGCTGCCTTGGCTGAGACACTCTTTTCACAATGACTCAGTGCTTGCCAACTCCTTGCCCTTCCCCTTTTCTTCCCCCCTGGGTCCCTGAAAAGGCCGGAGCCATTTGTTTAGGGCTCCTGGTCAGTGAGAGTCGCCCTTCCGCACTGCATGCCATCTGGCCCTCACTGCCGCCAATCCGTGGGGAAAGTGCAACACGGCAGAACGGGTGCCCTTGCTTTTCTCTCTTTCCTGCACTGTTGCACTAAGTGGAAGAGGCTTGATTCTCACTTGCAATATGGCTCTGTGTCCTATCTGAACACCTTGATACCTGGCAGCTAGAGTTATGTGCCTGATGTCCTTACTGAAGGATCCCAAGACTGCCTTACAACTGTTTCCTTAATCCCATTGATCAGAACTTAGTCACATGGCCATAGCCAGCAACCAGGGAGGCTGAAAAATGCATTCAGTTACTATTACTATGGAAGAAGAGGATAGGCTAAATCAGGAGGAAGCTAGCGGTCTTTGCTATATCCTTGTATGCTACTGACTTATAAGAGTAGGTGCCGACAAGTACTGTATGATCTCACTTGCCTGTGGAGTCTTTAAAAAATACAATAAACTCATAGATACAGAGAACAGTATGGGGGTTGCCAGAGGTGGGGGAATTTCAAGAAGGTGGTCCAAAGGTACAAACTTCCAATTACAAGATAAATAAATCCTGGGGACGGACAGCATGTTGACTATAGTTAACAATATTGTATTGTACATTTGACAGTTGCTAGGACAGTAAAAAAATCTTTAAAAAAATTTTTTTAAATCTGAAAAGTTCTCATCACAAGAAAAAAAAATTGCAGCTATGTGAGGTGATGGATGTTAACTATTTGTGGTAATCATTTTGTAATATATACATATACTAAAGCATTATGTAGTATGCCAAAAACAAATACAATGTTATACGTCAATTATATCTCAATTACAAAGAAAAAGAAAACAGAGTAGGTATGGCAACGGATGCAGTATTGTAAGGAGACCAGCGTAAGCCTGCGCTACCAGCTAAGTCATGTTGACTTTGGGTAGCTCTCTCCATCGGTCCTATACAGGCAAATGAATTGCTTGTATTATACTTTTGTTTATTATAGCTACTCCTATGATTTTAAAGACAATATTGAAGACCTAAAGACTTGCCCTTCAAATCTCATTTATGTGGATGAAAGCCAGGAATGGAATTCACCACGAGGGAAGACCACGTTTAGAGAATTTTTCCCCACTTTTGAGCTTCTGTTCAAGGTTATTAGCCATTTATTTGCCTGAGTTCTCACCTTGCAAACTGCAGTTGAATGCCTTTTCGTTAATGAGGGAATAAGACAGATGGCCAATCCTGAGATATCTGAGACAATACAATACTGAACCCCAGCAGGACTATAGGAGCTATAGGACTTCAAAGGACACAGATGCCAAACGAAATACAGAAAATATAACCCTTAAAGAGTCATTAAGTTAGCAGGGTGGGAAGATAATGTAGAATCTTCCTTATCCACAGAATACTATGAAATCATTTCCGGAAAGAGTTCTCAAATTTATTTGTGAACTCTAGCTAGACAAGATGTTCATTCAGTTGACATGAAAGGCCCTTCCACCATTAAGACATGGGCCTTGAATTATCCACTGCTATTCTGCCATCCTTAAACAGAAAAGTTTTGGTAGGGCTTACTGCAGATGTCTCTCTATAATTTTCTATTCTTCTGTAAATGAAAAGGAATATTGTGATTCTTAAAGTGAATTTTAAAGATTCATAAGTGAAATGTCAGGAAATATATTTGCAAAGCAAACTTCAACTACGAAATTTTGATGATTTAGCTCTGCTAAAAACTCAATTGAAACTTTATACTTCATTAGTTTTTATTCTGCTAGTTTTATAGTATATTTTCAAAACTCTTTTCCTGTTATTATGCAATACTGCGTATTCATTAGGCACCAATAACCTTGTGATGCTGGGCAAGTCACTTAGCTCCGAATATACTTTTAGTTCTTCTTTCCCAAGACTCTGGTATGTATCCTTCACACTAGGCACAGCTCGACCCAGGTTAAGAATCACAAGACAGGATGAACAAGCATCCTTGCAATCTCACCACTGTACGGGCAACTCCATGTTATGTGGAGATGCTTTATTACAATTCTGCCACCCTGTTTCTTCTGTTGTGTTTAATTTTTATTTATCGAATTCTTGTTATCCGATAGGTCCTCTGCTAAACACTGGGGATACAGTGGCAAATAACAGTTATATTCCCTGCTTATTTCAGAGACTATTTCTGCCCAATCAATGTTCATTATCCATTCTTTCTTACCCAGAGAACTCTAGCTTTTTTAGGAACTACAGCAAAATTTTCATTTTTCCAGCTTCCTTGCAGTTGGAAGAGTTGGCATTTCTGTATGCTGAAAAAAAGGTAAAACTGCCTATTTTAAAACTTTTCTTATCTAGTCACTAACAGTATCTTTTCAGAGGCTGTTAGAATAAGCTCTCATACTTTATTTTTAAGTACGGTTGCAATTTTTATTTAGATTTAGATTATAGATTATTTGGGGGGCACTGAATACAGGCATACCTCAGAGGTATTGCAAGTGTGGTTCCAGACCACTTGAATAAAGTGAATATTGCCATAAAATGAGTCACATGAATTTTTGGTTTCCCAGTGCATATAAAAGTTATGTTTGCATTATACTGTAGCCTATTAAGTGTGCGGTAGCATTATGTCTAAAAAACAATGACATACCTTAGTTAAAAACTACTTGATTGCTAAAAAATGCTAACCATCATCTGAGCCTTCAGAGAGTTGTAGTAGTAACGTCAAAGTAGTATCACAAATCACTATAATAAATATAATAATAATTTACAAATTTGAAATATCGTGAGAGTTACCAAAATGTGACTCAGAGACATGAAGTGGGCAAACGCTGTTGGTGAATTGGTGCCGACAGACTTGCTTGGTGCAGGGTTGCCACAAACTTTCAACTTGTGAAAAGTGTAATACCTGTGAGGTGCAGTAAAGCGGAGAGAGAGAAAACAAGGTATGGCTGTAATAGCTTTGCTCTCTATCTTATTACTTTCTGCTCTTACTTATTAACTCCTTTGTTTTATTCACTTCATATTTACCCGGTTGAATTTTTCTAACTTCTTCAGTTGGACACATAGTATGGCAGTTTAAAATATACCCACAAATTCTTCGATGCTTTTCCCTTCAAAAGGTAGAGTCCTTCTGTTAATTGTGGACTGGACTTATTGAATCACTTCTAATGAGCAGATTACAGCAGGAGTGATGGTGTGTGACTTCTGAGACTAGGCCATAAAAGACACTGGCCTACTTATTGCTCTCTTTTGGATTACTCCCTGGGGAAGTAAGTCAAACAGCCCTATGAAGAGGTTAGGGTGACCAGTTGTTCTGGTTTGTCTGGGAGTTTCCCAGTTTAGGAACTGAAAGTCCTGCATCCCCGATTAAACTTTTAGCCCTGGGAAAACTGGGATGGTCACCCTAGAACAGGCACACATGGAAAGAAACTGAGGCTTCCAGCAAATGGCCACATGAATGAGCCATCTTGGAAGCAAACCCTTCAACCCCATTCAAGCCTTCAGATGACTGTAGCCCTGGCAAATATCTTGAATGAAACCGTATGAGAGAGCCTGATCCAGGACTGCCAAGCCAAGCCATTACATGCTCTCTGGACCCACTGAAACTGTAAACAATGAATGATTGTTGTGTTAAGCCAATGAAGTTTGGGGTAATTTGTTATTCATCAATAGTTCATTATCTCTTAGCGTTTCTTTCTTTGTAATAGAAGCATTTATATTTTCAGTTATGTTTATAATTTTCTCTAAATTTTATTTAACCTGAATCCCACAGTCTTGAAATTATATTTTCGTTATTGTTCAGAATTAAGTACTTTTCATTTCTTTTGTGATTCTTTCTTCAGTCCATATATATTTGAGAAGTATTTTTAAAGTTACAAATGTAAGGGCTTTTCTAAGTTATCTTTGAGTTATTGATCTCTAAAGTAATTTCATGATAACCATAATTTTTGAAATTATTCTCTATAATGCTGATTCTTTGATATTTATTGAAACCTACTTTACAGCCAAGCGCATGGTCAATTTTGGTAAATATTAACATCTTTGCTTGAAAAGAATAAATATTGGGAGATACAGTGTTCTGTATATGTCACTTGGATCAAGTTTGTTAACTGTGCTCTTCAAATCTATACCCACAATGATATATTTGTGTGCCTGATCTATTAATTAGAGAAAGATGAATTAAAATGTCCCCCTATAACAGTAGGTTTGCCAAGTTTTCCTTTTATTTCTGTTAACATTTTGATGTCTGAAGCTGTGCTGTTACATGCATATAGTTTGTAAATCTTAACAATGTTACATTTTACCAATATGTAATAATTATCTTTAACCTTAGTAATCCTTTTTGCCATAAAAACTATTTTGTCTGCTATTAATAAATCCATACTACTTTGATTATGGTTAGTACGTACCCAGTCTATAATGTTTTCATCTCCTTGCTTTTAATCTTTTAGTGTCCTTATAGTTCAGTTGTATTTCTTTATAAGAGTAAATACTACCTGGATTTTTTCTTTTTTTTTTTTTTGGTGAAGGCTAAATTGTAATCTAATCTAACAATTTTTGTTTGAACTGGACAATTTAGTTCATTTATACTGATTATAATAACCAATATTTTGGATGCATTCCTTTTAATTTATTTCAAACTTCTTATTCTCCCTCTTTTTTATTGTGATAAAAATGCATAACATAAAATTTACCATGTTAACCATTTCTAACTATACAGTTAGATAGTGATATACTCACGTTGTTGTAAAACAAATGTCTAGAACTTTCCATCTAGCAAAAGTGAAACCCTGTACCCATTAATCAACAACTTCACTTTTCTTCATCCCCAAGCCCCTGGATACCACCATTCTACTTTCTGTTTCTATGGATTTGACTATTTTAGGCACTTCATATATGTAGAACCATACAATATTTGTCTTTTTGTGACTAGTCATCAAGGTTCTTCCATGTTGTAGTGTGTGACAGGATTTCCTTCCTTTTTAAGGCTGAATAATATTCCATAATATGTACATAACACATTTTGTTTATCCACTCATCCATCAACAGACACTTGGGTAGCTTTCACATCTTGGCTATTGAAAATAGTATTGTTATAAATATGGGTGTGCAAATATCTCTTTGAGACCCTGTTTTCAATTCTTTGGGATATATAGTCAGAAGTGGGATTGCTAGATTGTATGATAGTTCTATTAATTTGGGGAGAAACTGCCCTACTCTTTTTCATAGAAGTTGCACCATTTTGCAATTCCACCAACTGTGCACAAGGGTTCCAATATCTCTACATCTTTGCCCACACTTTCATTTTCTATTTTTTTAAAGTAGCCACCATATTGGATGTGAGGATTTTCCCCCTTTTACTATTTTATTTTATGTTCATTTAAAAATTTCAGATTGATTGAGGGCCCCTCCTCTTTCTTTCTAGTTTATTTTTCTCTTGGTTTGGAAGTTATTCTCAATTTAGTCTATTCTTTTAGAGATTACTTTAGGAATTTTAACTTGTATATTAACTCATATAAAGTTTAAAATTTACCTATAAATTCACTTTCTGCTCCAGATTATGCAGGAACTTCAGAAAATTGTAATTTCAGTCACTGGGTCTTAATTACAACTTGATTTTTTTAAACTCCACTAACTACACATTACTGTTGCTGTTTTACAAAGCCAATGTTAGTTTCTATTTAATTCTATCATTTTTTATTAAATATATTGAAGCTATGCTATTAGGTCCCTATACATTTAGAGTTATTTTATTTTTCTGCTAGATTGACCCTTGTAAATTTATGAATATCCCTATTTTATTTCTCTTTATGCTTCTTGCTGTAAATCTACTTTGACGTTAGTAGCTTCCCTAGGTTTCTTTTTGTCAGTGTGTTCATGGTGAATCTCACTATATCTCTTTACTTCCACTTTTTATCTTTGCGTAACACATCCCATGTCGTCAGCATAAAGTGTGGTTTTCCTTTTTCATTTACTGATTCTTGGTGTTTTAACCAACGTATTTGGTCTGTTTGCATTTTTTAAAAAATTATTGATATATTTGGGTTTTAATCTACCATTTTCCTGCTTTATTTCTAATAATCTTACCTATGTGAAACTTCCCCTCCGTCATTGTCTAATTTTGTATTAATCAAGTAATTTTTAAATGATCTGATTCCACCTCCTATTAGCTTATTAATTGTGCATTCTTTTACTTTTCATTTGATAGTTAATCTAGAAATTACAACATGCTCATAAGAGTTTAATTTAAATAATTACTTTTACCACTTTCAGTACAATGCAGAGGCATTAAAGCACATATCCGCTTTCCACTTTTTGCACTATTATCGTTGTTGTTTTAATTCTACCTGTGCTTAAACTCGTACATGATACTATTATGTACAGTCAATATTCATTTGATTTGGGTATATATTTCTTTTCGTTGCTCTTCATTTCTTCTTAATCTTCCTTTCTTCCACTTAGGATCATTTTCTGCTGCCTGAAGAGCTCTCTTTAGATTTTGGGGGTTTTTCTGTTTTTTGTTTTGGGGGGTTTTTAAGAGCATGACTGCTGGTGATCATTTTTTCCCTGAAATGTCTTTATTTGACTTCATTTTATGAAAACATTTTGGCTGATACAGAATTCTAGCTCATCTTTAAAGAATATTTTGCTTAGTGTAGAATTCTAAGTTGGCAGTTATTTCTTGTCAGCACTTTGAAGATGACATACAACCATCTTTTGGCTTCCTTCATTTCTTTTAAGGAATCTGGTGTTAAAAGTAATGAAAGTATTTTATTATTGAAAGTAATGTGTCTTTTTTCCTCTCTGGCTGTTTTCAAGATTTTCTCATTGTCTTTGATTTCCATGAGGTTTACAATGATACACCATGGTTTGTTTGCTTTGTTTCCTTTTCTGTTGCTTTGTTTTCATTATACTTGGGTTTTGTAATACTATTTGAACCTGCAGTTTGATGCCTTGCAACAATTTTGAAAATTTTTTTGTCAGCATCACTTCAGAAATGGCAACAGTCTCCTACTCTGCTTCTGAGATTCCAATGCACCTACAAGAGACATTTTTTTTTTACCATGCCCTACATGTCTCTTGTGATGATTTTTGGATTTCTTTTTGTTTACTTGCTTTTGTTTATCTTGCTTTTTATACATTTGTTTCTCTGTTCTTCAGTATGGATATTTTCTACTGTCCTATCTCCCAGTTCATCAATCCTCTATTTAGCTGATACTATTCTGCTTTTAATTTGTCTACTGAGTTCTTACTTGTACTAATTATATTTTTCTCTTCTAGGATTTCCTCTTTAATCATTCTTTACAGTTTAGTTAGCCACTAAAATACTCCATTTATGTCCTCGAGCATACAATAATCCTTATATTAAATTCTGTGTCTATTTATTCTAATATGTCATTTGATATGGGATTTGATTTTCTTATCTACTTTTTCTCCTAGTTTTTATTCAATTATTTTGTCTCATGGAACGCATGATAATTTTTGTATGGAAGTCAAACATTGCAATGAAAAATTAAAGAGATAAATTTAAGTTCATGAAAACGTGGTTTTCCTCCAAAAAGAATATATTTTGGTTATTACAGGTGTAAGGATAAAAGCAGACCACCTCATGTACTTTGGTATTGTGTTAATTTGGAATGAGTTTTATTGGTTGTGAAGGCTAATCTATTGTCATCTGGTCAGTTCTCCTAGAGTATAGCTCAGATTCAAAATCTGAGATGTTTTCTGGGGTTCCCATTTTATTGGTAAGTTCCCTAAAACTGCTGAAAACTCCAGGGAAAAGTAGTAAGTCAACCCAGAGGATGGTAAATTTCAAGGATAGAAATAGAGAAAGGGGGAAAGTGGAGTGAGCAGGACAGGAGACTGAAGAAATTCATAGCTGATTAATCAGAACAAATAGGACAAATATATATTAGCTACATAAGAAATTGCCTCATGTGTTTGTGAAGGCTGGCAAGTCCAGAATCTATAGAGGAGGCCAGCAGATTAGAGATCCAGGAAAGCGTTGATACTGCAGTCTCAGGCCTGAAGGCAGAATTGCTTCTCCCTCTAGGCACCACACCCCCAGCCACCTCTCTCTCTCCTCTCTTTTTCTTTCCAGTGTTATTGAGATATAATTGACATATGGCACTGCATAAGTTTAAGGTGTGAGCATTTGATTTATATACATCATGAAACGATTACCACAATTAAGTTTAGTGAATGTCCATCATCTCATACAGGTAGAAAATTAAAGAAATAGAAAAAAATATTCTCTTTTGTGTGTGTGTGTGTGTGTTGAGAACTCTTAAATACCTCTCTTAAGACCTTCACCTGATTGGATGAGGCCCACCCACACTATGCAGAGGAATCTACTTTATTCAAAGTCTACTGATTTAAATGTTAATCGTATCTTTAAAAATACCTTCACAGCAACATCTAGACTGGCATTTGACTAGAAATTAGGTACGATGGCCTAGTCAAGTTGACACATGGAATGGCTTTACGTACTCACATATTCAATCTCTTGAATCGTTTCTGCTTTCTTTCTTCTAATTATGTTCTTTCTCAAATCTCACTTTTCCTAAATACAGTTCTGCAAACCCAATCTCTACTATTCTCACCAGCACTCTCAGAGATAGCTTAGCTTAGCCTTTTCCAGAAAGACCCTGAAACAAAATTCAAAGTGTCCCTTTCCTTTCTCTAACCTCTTCCTTCCTTCTTGTTCTTTTGATTTTTGGGAAAAGATGGTTTTATATATTATCTTGGAATATAAGAGATTTGTAGCAATTTAACTGAAGAGAAATAGAATGAAACAAGTGGAGTAGCAAGAAAGAGATGACAGTGGTAACTTAGAGAAGAACTAACAGGATATTTGAAAGGTGAAAGAGCATTTGTAGATCTAAGAATGTCAGCAAAGTTTTCCTGGGCTCGACCTGTTAGGAAAGGCTTCGAAAGCCTGGGGGTGCCTCAGCATGCACTGGCCACTGAGCAGTTCACAGCTGGGAACTTCTGATAATTTGATAGAAGGGTCAGTGCTAGGGATTCTGAAATAAGGATTTGGCATGTCTGTGGGAATCATTTACTATTACAATATGAGTAGACAATATTCGCCATTCTGTTAGCTTATTTTCCTCTGTGATTAAACAGTGAGATTGTAGCTGGCTCTTTTGAGGACCTAGCTCCTGATGAATTCAACGTCTTCAGTTTTACAGCAAGCACCAACAAAAATAAGAGCTACAATGAGATTGAGTCAATCTTTCAAAATTCCCTGAAACTTTCTTTTCTAGGAAGCTTTTTCATGTTATATCAATCAGGAGCTTGATATAATATAGTTTACTATATCAAGATATACAGATACTACCCAACAAATGAAACTTGCCCCTGTGAAAAATAAATTAATATGGGTCTGATAGAGTGATTATGTTTCATGATATGATAGTCCTTAGGTAGTAATCAAACCTGTATTTTCTTTCACTGTGTGAATGAAGTTTATAACATTTGCTACCAAATTGTGGTTTGATTTGTGCTCCACTGGTGGGGAACCCACTCTTCAATCAGCCCATCAGAATTTTAGACAACTTAGACTGTAACTTCTTTATATGAAACTGGAATTTATCTTCCTGTGGATTCTACTCACTGACCCTAGTTCCACTCTTTGAACCCAATAAAAATAAACCTCACACCTTTGACTCATAAACTCTTAAAATATTTGAAGGGAATTATTATTCCCTCCTCACGCTTAATTTGCAGTTGTCTCTCTTTCAAAGTACCCTACACACAGTATCTTCAACTATGTTTTATTACTAACTGTCAAGCATGTTTGCTTTACTGATTCCTTTCTGATAATAGATCTGAAAATAGACAACTACCTTATATGATCTGACCGGCAGACAATAGTAGGAAAAACTTCTCTGAAATGTTTAGCACTTCTATTATTCCATTATAATATCCCTAACTTTTCGGTTTATTAAAACTCGACAGTCATTTTATCACATGCTGCTATGCTACATACATCACTCCCAACTGCATTTGGGCAGTTGGGTTTTTGGACCCAAGTGTAGGATCTTATGTTAATCCCTGTTAATTTCTATCTTTTTAGAGATTCATCCCATTGCTACAGACTGACAAGATTTTTTTTTGTTGTTTCAATTCTGGTTCTGACATACAATGTGTTCATTCTCTTGCCAGGCTTCATGTCATCTACATATTTGATAAGCATGCCTTCTGTAGCTTCATACAATTCAATCTATAGGATTATACAGTCATAATTACATCTTTTGAGAACTTTCCAACCTTCTAAAGTTGTATTTCCTTTCAAAACTTCATGTTATGGAGTAATATAAACTTTTCACTAAAATTTTAGAAGTTCTACTTTCTAAACCTTGGAGTATATTTTTCCCTTCTTTGGATACCACACATTTCCAGATGACAGGTTCTCAAAAATCACTCATTTTATCAATCCCTAACTGTGATGGTTAATTTTATGTGTCAACTTGACTGGGCTGAGGTTTGCTCAGATAGCTGGTAAACATAATCTCTGGGTGTATCTGTGAGGGTGTCTCCAGGAGAGATTAGCATTTGAATCAGCAGACTTATAAAGAACGTCTTCCTCCCCAGTGCGGGTGGTCATCATCTAATCAAGGTCCTGAATAAAACAAAAAGGCAGAGGAAGGGCCAATTTTCTCTCTTTCCTTGAGCTGAGACATGGTCTTCTCCTGTCCTGGGGCATTGCCACTTCTGGTTTTCAGGCTTTCAGACTAAGATCAGGACTTACATCATTGGCTTCTTCTATTCTCAGGTGTTAGGACTTGACTAAACTACACCACTGGCTTTCCTGGTTCTCCAGCTTATAGACAGCAGATAGTGGGACTTCTCAGCCTCCATAACCTCACAAGCCAATTCCTAGAATAAATCTCATTTTACACATCGCTCTCTCTTTCTCTCTCTCTATCCTATTGTTTCTATTTCCCTGGAGAATGCTAACTAATACACTAACCTGATTTTCACCTGATTTTCATTGCTTACACATAGCTTTATTTCCATTCCTTTATCTCCATTGTAGGATTTGTTTAAAATTGTATTTGGGGCTTCCCTGGTGGCGCAGTGGTTGAAAATCTGCCTGCCGATGCAGGGGACATGGGTTCAAGCCCTGGTGCGGGAAGATCCCACATGCCGCGGAGCAACTAAGCCCATGTGCCACAACTACTGAGCCTGCCAGCCACAACTACTGAGCCCACGTGACACAACTACTGAGCCTGTGCCCTAGAGCCTGCCAGCCACAACTACTGAGCCCACATGCCACAACTACTGAAGCCCGCGCGCCTAGAGCCCGTGCTCCGCAACAAGGGAGGCCACCGCAATGAGAAGCCTGCACACCACAACGAAGAGTAACCCCCACTCAGTGCAACTAGGGAAAGCCCGCGCGCAGCAACGAAGACCCAAAAGCAGCCAAAAATAAATAAATGAATAATAAAAATTATTTTTAAAAAAGAAATAAATAAATAAAAATAAAATTGTATTTGTTTCCTATTGCTGCTATAACAAATTATCATAAATTTAGTGGTTTAAAACAGTATAAATTATGGTCTTATATTTATGGAGGTTACACTCTGAAATCAGTCTCACTGGGCTAAAACCGAGGTGTTGGTAGGCTGCATTCCTTATGAAGGCTCTAGAGGATGATCTGTCTCCATGTGTTTTCCAGCTTCCAGAGGCTGCCTACCCTCCTAGACTGTGGTCTCGTCCACCATCTTTAAAGCCAGCAGCATAGTATCTTCCAATCTCTCTCTGATTCTGACTTCCTCTTCTACCTCCCTCCTCCATCCTAAAGGACCTTTGTACTTACACGGGGCCATTCTCGATAATCCGGAAAAGTCTCCCTATTTTAAGGTCAGCTGACTAACAACCTTAATTCCATTTGCTACCTTAATTCCCTTTGGCCACGGAACACGACATATTTACAGGTTCTGGGGATTAGTATGGGGACATCTTTGAGGGCCATTATTCTGCTTACCACAAAAACACAAGTCCAAGAGTTATTAGATACCTTGTTTAGCAACAAATAAATCATCAAGCGTATGTGCAAATAGTCAAAGTCACTAGTCACGACTTTATTTTGTTACAGGATTAGACTTCCTTATTTGGCTAAATGGCCTAATGTGTACTCTGAGAATACTACCATTTTCCTCCTCTCCTTTCAGTCACATAAATATAAGCCTCTAACTCAAGGTTTTTGAATGTTCCTGAGGACATACATTTTTCCCTAATAGTGTATCATTTACCTTAGATCTCTCTACACTTAAAAAAAAATTATTTCTACTCTTTTACCATTTCCTAGACTTTGCTGGTCCTATCACACTTTTACCGATACGTAACACACTGTCACAGTTCACTATCTGAATAAAGTTAGCTTGATATTTAAAATAAAATGCAATAACCATGAAAAGATCATTAGAGGAAAATGGAAGACATTGGTCCAAAAGTAAGCTATGTGAAGAAGACAGGTTAAATTTTTAGAACAGGCTCTTATTTGTCACTGAGACAAAATTTCTAGTCTGGATCTGGTTTAATCACCTGAAAAATGAGACTATTAAAAAAACTGAGTTTGTCAAGCTCATAAGGGTGGTAGGAAAAATCATTTCATTCTATTAATCTGTGTCTGCATACATATATGTCTACATGTATCTCTAAGGTGAGAAACCGCTTTGGCAATGAAGAATTCAATGGGTTTTTTGTTTGTTTCTGTAGGGATCTTAACGATACTATTTCACCTTAAAAATCACCAGGACAAATGAGCCTGACGTTGGCAAATGTAGGATGGCAGTTCACCAAATGTAACATAGTACTTGCAAAGTTTGGAGAACCCACATGAAATACGTGATAGAGTTGCATTGCTTCTACCATCTACGGGCTTTAGTCAAGTTAAATTTCTACTTTTCAATTTTATCCCTAATGCAGTTCATTTGATCATTAACAGAGTTCTCTTTGTTTGTTGTCTAAAATAGGTTTTGTCCATTTTAGCTTGTATTCACTGGGCTCACTCTATCCAGACCTTTAGAACATGAAACCATCCTCCCTCCTTCATCATTGTGGTGCAGCTGAAAGAACACTTGAGTGGCTTCCAAACACAGAATTTAGTTCCTAGGTTAGTGACTACTAACTCTGTAAGCTTGGAGAACTCACTTTCAACCCCAGTTTAGTTATCTGTAAAATATATCTGTAAAAATGAGGGTATTGGATGCTCTTAGTATCAATCGTTTATGAATAGCATTATGTAGATCCTTAGATCATAGAAATGCCTAAGGTGCTGTTGGGGTGGAGAAGAGTGGGTGAGGGAGATAAATAGAGAAGATGGACTCCCTTGCAGCTCATTCTATGGACAGCAGAGGTCTGATTACTCATAGAAATTGGCATCTTAGATCATTGGTATTTATCAGTACCTCAAGCACCATGTTAGATTTTGCCAAAGTTATCAATTTAAAAAACACAAAAAAATAGGCATGTGAAGACATTATACAAATTGATATTCTATCTGATTCCCAAACTATTTATCTTTGTCATGGTAGGTTAATCAGTGTAGCTCTAGCCTAAATGTGGGTGCATATGGAGAAAGAAAGAAATCCATGGTCTGTAAACCATTTAGCAAATGTTGAACAATTGAGAATTAGCCACATCTTTCTTTAGCTAAATGGTCAATTCCAGGGCTAGCTCATGAAAAAGAAAAGATTAACCTGGAGCACCTTGTGGTATCAGAGAGTAAGGACATGCTCACATGGATGGGGGAAGGCAAAGGACAAAGGAGCCAACCTGGACAAGCTCCCAGTGGTCAAAGCTGGAATAGTTTGAGAAACCAAATAAATAGCAATGATACTGTGTTATAATCCAGAGACTAAAATATCCATGCATCCTCCTTACTGTCATAAATAATTGAATAAATAAATGGGGGGAGGGGACAAGTGCTCCTCACAGCAGAATTCCAATCAATACATAGAAGGAATGAGGGAAATGAGGGAAATCACCATTAGGTAGTAATCACTAGGTAGTAATCATTAGGTAGTAATACACCACAGTAGTAATCACTGCACTCAAGATCCACCAAGGGATGCTAAAATTATCAAATAAAAGTTTCAGGAGAAACAGGATATTCTCATAGTATCAATGCATTGCTCCCCAAATAGTTGCTAATTACAAGGGGAAAAACAGTAAGTTTATGGTGGAGAAATCTGGGAGACTACACCTTCACCAAATGGTTATCTTATATTAGAACCCTGAATATTGTAATGAGCTCCACTATTTCTCTACGTAAAAATGATGTCCAATGCATGTCCAGCCAAAGACTTAATAATATTATTTTAGAACTTCACTTAACATAATTCTAGAATTAGCCCTAATATTTTGGAGGAAACAAAGGAACGAAAAAGAAACGAAATGAACAAAAGAACAAAAAAGGAATCTAAGAGCAATATTAAATTGTAATAATTAAAATTGTAACGAAATTGTAATAATTAAAACAGTATCCTATGGACAATATGGAATAGAGTATATAACCTAGAATCATCTATGAATAGAAAGATAGAAATAGATGGAATAAGTATTGAATGACTTTGTCTGTAATCTTAATACATTACATACCAAAATATTTTCTTTAGAAAAATAATTAGTTCACATAAACAATGAGTTCCAAATATATTAAAAAATTAAAAGGAAAAACATAAAACCATAAAATCCTTGAAAAAAACAGAGGTGTGTCTTTAACAGATGCTTGGGTCAGGAAGGGCTTTTGGGGTGAGTGCATTTACCAAAGAAAAGACAGAATTCATTGCATAACAACTAATTACTACTCCACTTAAAAATACCATAAAAAATTATAAGCCAAAGGTGAAACTATGATAAATGCTTGCAATAAATGTAGCAGTAAAGAGGAATAACTAAAAAGATCCATACAAAACCATGTATTCATTTATTCATCCATCTATTCATTCATCCAATAAATGTTTATTGAGCAACTCTTTGCCAAGCCAGAATATAGTCGCAAACAAACCGAATTTCTCCCTACACGAAGCTTACATTCTAGTGGGGCAGTTTGGGGGCGGACCATGAACAATAAGCCAATAAACAGACGGTACCTAAGATCATGGTAGCATCTTATAGAAAGAGAACGCTGGCTAAGGGGGATGGGGTGTGCAGAGAGGGGACAAGGTTACTTTGTGCCAGGTAGTCAGGGAAGACTCTGATGCCGTGTCATTTGACCAGAGACCCTGGGAACATGAGGGAGAAAGCTGGGGAGACGTCTGCAAGAGGAGCTTCCGAGCAGCAAGAAGGAGACCAGGTAAGGGCTGAGATGGGAGCTGCCTGGCCTGCCCAAGACTGGTGAGGGGTCCAGGGCCAGAGCCCCTGAGCAAGAGAGAGAGAAGCGTGGCCGGCTTAGGGTGGCGAGGTAGCTCACCAAGGGCCTCATAGGCTGTTACAAAGACTTGGGAGCATGCCGAATAAAAAAAAAAAAAATTCATGTGCTTACCAAAGGTTTAGTGAATGATGACTTTGTACCAGGCATTGGTCTGAGAGCTGCTGATACAGAAGTAAATAAATCCCTAACCTCACAGGCTTATATCCTAGTAAGAGAAGGCATGTAAGAAACAAATAAATGAGTGAAATATATAGGCTCTTGGATGGAGCAAGGGATGTGGAATAAAGCAGGCTGGGGTGGAGACGGGCCAGGGAAGGCTTCATGGCGAAGAGATGGCAGGGTCTGACCTGGGCTTTTGAAGGTCATTCTGTCCCCCTGTGGAGAATCGTATGGGCATGGGGGGGCCAGGGGGGCAGTGGGGGGCATTAGGGGGGCAATTGCAATATCCAGGCAAGAGAAATGCTGTCCCGAATCAGGGTAAGAGGGGCAAGTGGAGGTGTTTGTATAAGTTTCTAAGGTACAAAATGTTTGTGCTCATTTTAAAGGGCCTGTTTAGGGACTTCGCTAGGTGGCACAGTGGTTGAGAATCCGCCTGCCAATGCAGGGGACACGGGTTTGAGCCCTGGTCTGGGAAGATCCCACATGCTGTGGAACAACTAAGCCCGTGCGCCACCTGCGCTCTAGAGCCTGCGAGCCACAACTACTGAGCCCGTGCACCACAGCTACTGAAGCCCACGTGCCTAGAGCCCATACTCTGCAACAAGAGAAGCCACCGCATGAGTAGCCCGCACGCCGCAACTAGCGAAAGCCCGCGCACAGCCACAAAGACCCAAGGCAACCAATAAATTAATTAATTAATTAAAAATAAATAAATAAAGGGCCAGTTTAGACAGACGTTAGGTGATTAAAGCAAGAAAGCAGGCAATGGAATATAAGTCTTTAATGTGAATGAGAAACCGGACGTCAGTAAGCTGTTTTCACTGCCAGGGAAACTGAGAGACCTTGCCTGGGTCAGATGTAGAGTCACATGGCTTCTTGGGTCTCTTCCCATCAAGAGACCATTTTCTCCTCAGAATAGATATAAATGAGAGAAATGGGAAAACACTACAGAAAACATTATAGAGAACAGGAGAGCTGGTGGATGTCTCTGAAAATGTGAAAAGAACCAAGGTGAGGAAAAGACTGATGTTGACTCAGCTCTGCCACTTAGCAGCTCTGTAATCTTTGGTAAATCTGCTCTCGGTCTGTATCTCATTCTGCTTTTCTTTCCTCCGTTTCTCCCTCCCTCCCTTCTTTCCTTCCTTCCTTATCTCCCTCCCTCTCTTCCTCTCTCTCTCTCTCCTCTCTCTCTCTCTCTCACTCCAATACCAAGGTCTAACACCACAGGACCTCTCACCTCCCGTCACAGGGAGTCAAGGTGAAGGAAGAAGTCATAGCAGAAATGAGAACCAAGTGTTCGTTTTTGTGTTTGTTTTGTTTCTCCTCATCATTTCCTAATAATGAAAAGCATTGCAGATTTTGATCCAAAGCGTGTCCTATGAAAAAGAGCACCCAGGGCTTCCCTGGTGGCGCAGTGGTTGGGAGTCCGCCTGCCGATGCAGGGGACATGGGTTCGTGCCCCGGTCCGGGAAGATCCCACATGCCGCGGAGCGGCTGGGCCCGTGAGCCATGGCCGCTGAGCCTGCGCGTCTGGAGCCTGTGCTCCGCAACGGGAGAGGCCACAGCAGTGAGAGGCCCGCGTACCTCAAAAAAAAAAAAAAAAAAAAAAAGTATCCAATTTCTACGAGTATGTGACCGTTGGTACACATATGAAAACTATTCCTTAACCTTACATGGTAACCAACCATCCTGGTTTGCCCCGAACCATCTGGTTTTTAACACTGAAAGCCCACATCCCCCAAAACTCTCTAGTTTTAAGAAAATGAGCAGTTAGTCACCCTAGTTACTTGTCGTTAGCCAACACTATGAAAAAGATAAAAAAGGAAGGGAGGGATGGAGGGGAAAGAGAGGGACAGAAGGAAGAAGGAAGATAAAAACCTTTTTTGAAAATTATAAAGTGCCTCAACTTGGATGCTTCTGGCTTCACTGAACACACCTTAAATCAAATTGACTTAAATGAGGAAATGTATTATTTTACAGAACAGGAAGTCCAGAGGTAGGGGTAAGTTTCAGGGCAGGATGAGCCAGGGCCAGGACAATGCATCCCTTCTTTCTGGTTCCTTCCTCTGTTCTCGGGGGCATCAGCTTCATCCTATCATCCTATCATCTTATCCAGTTTCTTTATGGTCCCAAGTTGCCTCTAGCAGCAATGGAGTAATGTGATTTCTCGTTCAGTGTTGTGCTGGGGAGAGGTGGAGGGTGGAATCCCTTTCCTAGCAGCTCAGGGTGAGCCTTTCCTTATATGGCTCTGTCCCAAGCAGGTTTGGGCCGTCTCATCTCTGTACCGATACCTGCAGGTGGATGAAATGTCCCCAGTGGGCTTGGACCAGTTTTATACAGTGAAGAGATGGCAACCACAATGCCCATTACAGAAGGGGACAGGAAGTGGGCCATGGAATATGAGGAGAACATAGGACAAGCCTAAACCAGGGGAAGTCAGTGAGTCTAGGTTTCTCCCCAGGCAGTGAGACTCCAGGAGCAATTAGGTGATAAAACGAAAAGCTGGGTTTGGTTAACATCATCATCATCACCACCATCACCACCTCCATCACCATCATCGTCATAGCAACTGTTGCTAGGAATTTATATGCTAGATCCAAGAATTCTGAAGTGCTGCCTACTTGGAGTATCAGACTGCTTTCCTGCTTTTAGTTGCTCTGTGTCAAATTGTTATACTTACTCATGTTATGTCATTAAATCTTGAATTTGTTTAAAAAAAAAAAAAAACTGAGTTTTGATCACTCAAAAAAGGGGGGAGGGGCCAGTACAATAACATCCTTGTTGTCCATTGATGCCCACGTTGAGCAAAGTTGGGAACAGATGGATGCAGCCAAGCCATGAGGCACTAAAGGGGGCTCCCTACCTTGAAGTAGCATCTCTAGTCTAGGCATCACCGGACCCTGCCTTGTGTGACTTTGAATATGTCCTCTTAATTCATCTGGAAGAAGGTTTGGAGAGGTTTTGACCTATGTCTGTGCAAGTCATTCACAGCTGGCTTCTTTAAATTTTTATATAAAATAACTTCATGGCTCTTTGTTCCTTGTGGTACAACGGGGACAAGAGAATGGGAAAGGATAAAGGAAGCCAAGAAAGAAGAAAGAAGGAGGGAAGGGAGAAAGGGAGGGAGAAACAGAGGAGGGAAGGAGGCAGCCCTGCAAGGTTCCAGAGCTTTTCTGAGACCAGAGAAAGGTCGAGGTCCCAGAGGAGATGATCCAGGTCTCCTTACTCCATGGCTCCTTCACATCCTTACAAGACAGAGGAGCAGTTACAAACTTGGGGTGTCCACGTCTAAAGCAGAAGTGGACTGTCGTCTAGATCAGCGGTACCCAACCTTTTGGGCACCAGGGACCGGTTTCATGGAAGACAATTTTTCCATGGACCGGGGAGGGGGTGTGTGCAGGGGGATGGTTCAGGCAGTAATGTGAGCGGTGAGGATGAAGCTTCACGCGCTCATCCACTGCTCACCTCCTGCTGTTTGGCTGGGTTCTTAACAGGCCACACCCAGTGGTACCAGTCCACGGCCCGGGGATTGGGGACCCCTGGTGTAGACTGAACTGAGAATTCCTTGCTATTTTTTTAAAGTGTAACCTCCTGAAACATAGAGACAGAATCTCAGGGACTCTCCAGGGTTTCTGCGATCAGCGGTGGACTGTAATTATCATCCCCGTGCTGCCTGGGAAATAACCTCCTCTCCATCAGCTGCTGAAGAAAAGCTCAGCAAGTTCACCAACACAGGGGAGCTGTGAATGGGGCGTGCATGCCAACTCCTCTGCAGATGGAATACTTTCATGTCTGTTATAAATTGGTTTCAAATGGCTGCAATGTATAATGACATTAAAGGGGCCTCATTTGTTCAGCACTTTGAGGAATTTCAGACACACTACTCCTATTAATTTGTGGGAGTAGGGTGACTTGCTTCCTCTGGAGCCCTTTGAAAATGAGCCCCTGTGTGTTAATATAATGTTGGGATGGAGAGAATTCATAACAGATTTTATCACACGACTGGCTTGGCGTAAACTTCCTTCCCCAAACAACAATAGAAAGGGCTCGCATCTGCCCTGCTCTCGGGGGCTTAGTTACAGTTTCCTTCATGTCCAACAGCAGGTTCCCTCAGCATAGTTTTAATTCCTGTAGTTTAAAGCACTTTCAGAAGTATTTCTTTTCTTCCCCGTCTTTGGTGGTTCTTTTTCCTTTCATCTTCTTCTTTCTGTGGCCCTTTTATATCGTCTTCTCCTTCCTGCTGGCATCTGCCACTTCCAGGTTGCTGTGCCCTGAGTACTGCTGTCTAGATTTCTATGTCAAACGATGCCCTCACTTTACCCCCAGAGCCTTGGCACCTATGTATTCTAGGACTATGTAAAGGAAAATGGGAAAGCAAGCGTCTACCCAAGAAATATCAAAACAAAGCAAAACATACAGCAGTGAGATTGCTGGGTCATACGGTAGTTCTATTTCTAGTTTTTTAAGGAACCTCCACACTCTTTTCCACAGTGGTTGTATCAATTGACGCTCCCGCCAACAGTACAGGAGGGTTCCCTTTTCACCACACCCTTTCCAGCATTTATCGTTTCTAGATTTTGTGATAATGGCCATTCTGACTGGCGTGAGGACCCAGCAATCCCACTACTGGACATATACCCTGAGAAAACCATAATTCAAATAGAGACATACTGTAATGTACATTGAAGGACTATGTACAATAGTCAGAACATGGAACCGACTTAAATGTCCATCAACAGACGAACGGATAAAGAAGATGAGGCACATACATACAATGGAATATTACTCAGCTATAGAAAGAAATGAAATTGAGTTACTTGTAGTGAGGTGGTTGGACCTAGAGTCTGTCATACAGAGTGAAGTAAGTCAGAAAGAGAAAAACAAATACCGTATGCTAACATATATATATGGAATCTAAACAAACAAACAAAAAATGGTACTGATGAACCTAGTTGCAGGGCAGGCATAAAGATGTAGACATAGAGAGTGGACTTGAGGACATGGGGTGGGAGGGAGAAGCTGGGGCGAAATGAGAGTAGCATCAACATATATACACTACCGAATGTAAAATAGATAGCTAGTGGGAAGCAGCCGCATAGCACAGGGAGATCAGCTCTGTGCTTTTCGATGACCTAGAGAGGTGGGTTAGGGAAGATGGGAGGGAGGCTCAAGATGGAGGGGATATGGGGACACGTGTATGCATATGGCCGATTCACTTTGGTGGACAACAGAAAATAACACAGTATTGTGAAGCAATTATACTCCAATAAAGATAAAAAAGAAAATTCAAATGGGATTAAAAATCAAAAACTTTAAAAAAAAATAGGTAAAAAAAATCTAGGGACTTCCCTGGTGGCACAGTGGTTAAGAATCCGCCTGCCAATGCAGGGGACACGGGTTCGAGCCCTGGTCCAGGAAGATCCCACATGCCACGGATCAACTAAGCCCATGCGCCACAACTACTGAGCCCATGTGCCACAACCACGCGCCTAGAGCCCATGCTCCGCAACAAGAGAAGCCAATGCAATGAGAAGCCCGCACACCGCAATGAAGAGTAGCCCCCGTTCCCCCCAACTAGAGAAAGCCCATGCACAGCAACGAAGATCCAACGCAGCCAAAAATAAATAAATAAATTTATTTAAAACAAAAACAAAAAACAAAAAACCACATACATACACTGTTCGCTTTTGACCATGTCAGAGGCTGTGCTCAGAAAACCATTTCCACTATTGGGAAGAAGCAGTGACTGTTTGAACGTAGTAGCAGCTCTCATTGTCAATTTCCAATGTTCATGCTACCCCAAACTAGCATTCTCAAGAAACAGAATTTGCCTGTCCTTTATTTGAGCCTCCAGCAGCTGTGAACTCACTTCGTTTGTAGCACCCATAATTCATGATTAAATTTACTAGCTTCTATGTCCACATGATGGAAATTCCCTGGGAAGCTGTCTTTTTGTTAGTATTATTACTTTCAATCCTAAAAATCTGTCCAGGCACACTGTAGGTATCTAATAAATATCTGCTGAATTAATGAGTGATTTCATTAAGTAAGTAAAAAGTAATAGGACTGGCAGGCAAAAAATGGGGGGACCACGCTTGAGAAACTTTATAATGGTCTACAATTCAAAAATCTTCACTTTAGTCTTACGGCTCTTACTGCAGGACCCTGTGAAACCTACAGACGGCATTGATCAATTGATACTGGAATTTGCATAAATCATTTCTGTTTTCTATTCTGTTTTTCATGGTGTTTCTTCTTTGGATCAGAACTATTTTTCTTTTGTGTATTATTGAGTGTTTATAAGTGTTTATATTATATGTGTAATATACTAAATAATTATATACAATAGTATTGTATTAGGCACATAATTAAATACAAATATAATTTTGAAAAGAAAAAGGTAAAATGTTATATCCTCCTATCTGGAAGCCTGAGCTCCTCGATATTTCTAAACTATGTTAGTTTCTCCAATGAGAGTGCCTTTCTTCCTAAGGAGACAGAAGTGCTTTAAAGCTACAATTCTGCCATTAACCAAAGGCCTTCTCACGTGTTTTATATATATTAATAGACATTTAAATTACCAGTCGGTGTGGCTGATTCTGTCATGGAGCTTTTGAATTTCAGGGTAAAGTTAGTAAAATTAGCATTTTGTCTCAACAGCACAAGCAAGGTGATCAAAATGCTCATGGTGTTAAATCTGCTTCTGCTGGTTCTGTAAGAGGAAATGAAGAGAACCCTCAGTTCAATGAAAATAAAATTGAAAAGTCATTTGCTCAGTTTCTTTGTTTCTTTTCTTCTTCCTTTTTTTTTCTTTTTTTTTTGAGCATGAACAAATAATATTTGGTGACACTTTCTTCCTCTGTCACCAATGGCAAGGACAAGAGTGAGAGAACACAGCCCTGGCCAAGTCACGACAACAAACTATCAGTCTGTCAAATCTTACAGACCAAGAAAAGGTCAACGGAGAGGATAGTTTTGTAACTTCAGAAATGATTGCTTTGATGGCACATCTTTCAAAGAAAATAATGAGTTAAGAGTCCCTTAGGGAGTCACTGGCTAAAAATGAAGGACCTAACCAAACCATGATTTGAAAAGTGAAAGCCTGACTGAATTAACCAATTGCTTTGGTGTCCACAAAACTCATTTCTTCATCCCTTTTCGCTTTCTCCCTCTCTCTCTCTCTCCTCACACCCATACCACTTAGGTCCTTATGTGACCTGAAGTACCAGGATCACAGGTTCCTTCCTCTAAAACTTATTTGTGCTCAGGTTCCAGGCGCCAACATTACAACATCTCCACCCAAGTCACCAAACCGTCGCCTTTGGTAACCCCACCCCCTCTCCTGCCCATAACCAGAAACAGTGACGGGATCATCTTGAAAACGAGGTAGCTGCCAGATACTGTTAAAGTTTCCAGACCTTGAAAAAATGCATCTTCTCTCCAGATTGTGCATTCGGTTAACAGAAGCATCCATGTGACCAGTTCCATGTGCTCAAGTTGTGAGACATCTGGATGATGCCTGCAAGCTTTCGGTGCTAAGTGCCCATTTATTCATCATAAAAACGAATTTACCATGTTATAAACTCAAGGCAGGCCTCTTCATTATGGTCAGACCTAAGACAATGAATTAAAGGAACTACCTTTTGCCTCCCCATGTATAGGTTTGGGGCCTGGTCTAAGAATCTGGTGTAGCTTGTCAAAGTAAATGAAAAACTGCCCATGGACGAAAAGTTGCTGCTCCCAAAGAAAAGCAACCAAGATGAGACTCTAGGCTCAGAAATAAAGAACTTAAGGGTTTGAAACAAAGGGGTAAAACTGGTTCCAGTTGCTTCCTGTAATATGTTCATTTCCCCTTGTGGAAAATAATGATTTCCAAACACAACAGTCTTTGAATCCAAGAACCTGACTGAATACTTGTTCAACTGTTGTCTGAAAAACAGTTTGGCTTTGACACATCACTTACCACCCATGGATTCAGGAGACACTAAACAGGCGATTCAAAAATAGTCCAGTTTATGAAGGAATAGATTTCACCTTGGTGACTTTCAATCCCTTCTTCCACAAGTATCTTTGCTAAAGGTATATTCCCTTTCTAAAACTTCAAAGAAGTTCACATCTAAAGGCACCAAAATCTATATCAATATACATGGTATTTTCAAAGTCTATTCTGAACAAAAGAAAATCCTATAGGTTTTTTTCTGTTTGCAGAAAATTTGTGACACTCCCTGTTATTTCATGCATAACCTGGAATGCATAAAAGTCAATTATTAGGAATAACTCGTCAATAAGTGACTGTAACATACACTCTTTATTCTGAAATTTATGCTGAAAATTGAGAGTTAAAGGAAAGAATTAAACATTATCCTGCCTTTTCTGAAGAAACTATAGTTCATTTCCAGTTGATAAAAAAGGCTCTTTTCTCATAAGAGAATGCTAGCTAACAAATGAAGATTATGGAATTTAAAAATAATTTCTTCATAATAAATGAAGGAATAGATTTCAACTTGGTGACTTTCAATCCATCTTCCATCTAACAGCTGGTAATTCCATGAACTCTCTGTGCTGGTTCATTATATTAGTAAATGAAGAAATGGAATTGTCTGCAACCTCCAGTGATTCAGGCAAGGAACATCAGTGGATGCCAAAACTATTTGGTGAACTTTGTTGGGGGCTAGGATGCTCACAGGTACCAAAGAATTATCCCAAAGAGTGGTTTGTTCATCACAAAGAGGAAAATGGACCTTACAATAAGAGAAGTCACTCCAGATCATGGAAGCAACAAAATGCCCATCGACAGACAAGTGGATAAAGAAGATGAGGTACATACATACAATGGAATATTACTCAGCCATAAAAAGGAACGAAATTGAGTCATTTGTATGTAGAGACGTGGATGGACCTAGAGACTGTCATCCAGAGTGAAGTAAGTCAGAAGGACGTATATACGTGGAATCTGGAAAAATGGTAGAGATGAACCGGTTTGCAAGGCACAAATAGAGACACAGATATAGAGAACAAACGTATGGACACTGAGGGGGGGAAAGGGGTGGTGGGATGAATTGGAAGATTGGAATTGACATATATACACCAATATTTATAAAATAGATAACTAATGAGAACCTGCCGTATAGCACAGGGAACTCCACTTTGCTGTACAGTAGAAACTAACACTACACTGTAAAACAACTATACCCCAATAAAAAATAACTAAATAAAATAAAATGAGAGCAGTCACTGCCAGAGTCAAGTGATCAAATTTATCAACACTGCTAGAGAGGAAACCAGGAATTATGGAAGCTCCTGCTATGATGTTATATAAGGTACGTAGTGTCACCTTAAATATTCTTGCCAAAAATATTTAATCTGAATCTAATGAAGCCTTTATATACAACAATTACTCCAACAACTAACAGGAAAAACAAGGGATAGAAAAACAAGTTAAGCAATTAAACAAAAGGAAACAATCCAACCAAACCCCAGATGTTGGACCACTGGACTGATCTCTTAAAAGAAAAAAAGTTTGGAGGACTAATCTAGATTTTAAAGACTAAGGAAAGAAAACACATGCAACACAAACCTTAATGGGATTGTGGTTCAAAAAAATTATAGACAACACTTAGGGTTCAACTGAGAAAATTTGAATATAGACTCAGTATTCGAAGATATTAAGGATTGGGGTTGACATATATACACTAATATGTATAAAATGGATAACTAATAAGAAACTGCTGTATAAAAAAGTAAACAAATAAAATTCAAAAAAATAAAATAAAATAAATAAAAGAAGATATTAAGGGATCACTGTTCATCCTCTTAAGTGTGATGATACTGACATTGTGGTTATGTAGGAGAACATCACTTTTGGAGATGCTGAAGTATTCAGCAGTGAAAAGTGAAGATATTTTCAAGATCCTTTCACATGGTCCAGTATTTAGATCAGGGTCTCTTAACCTCACCACTACTGACATTTTGGGTTGGAAAATTCTTTCCTGAAGGAGACTGTCCTGTCCATTATAAGATGTTTAGCAGGACCCCTGACCTCTGCCTTCTAGAGATCAGTATCCCATAGTTCCCCCTCCCCCAAGTAGTGACAACCAAAAGTGTCTTCAGACATTACTAAATGTCCCCTGGCGGGCAAAATTTTCCCTAATTGAGAAACACAGACGTGTATAAAGCAAAAATGTATAGTTAAATAATTACAGCAAATTGTTAACTGTTGTTGGATCTAGGTATATGTGTTTATGGGTAATCATCAAGCTATTCTTTCAACTATGGTACATACATGGGTAATCAGTAGACTATTCTTTCAACTTTTCTATAAAGTTTTCTAATGAAAAGATGTGGAGAAAAATGATGCTTGGTTCACTCCCAGAAATTCTTAATTGGCTTTGGGTAGGGACTGGGCATTTGTATTTTTCAAAAGGTCTCCAAGTGATTCTAATGTGCACCCAGGGTTGGGGACCACTGTATTTAAATGATTTTTAACATGCCATCAGGGTTTTGATATGACTGTAGGAAATATAATAGGGCTGAAACATAATATTTAATTCATACCTCATGTATATGAGACAAGGAAAATACTTTTACTAGTTTGTATCCACAGAAGAATGTGGGATTAAGAGCAGGCAGTGATTTCATACTTGCTACTCAAAGTGTGGTCCATGGGCCAGCAGCATCACTTGGGAGCTTGTTCTAAATGCAGAATCCAGACCACATCCTCAGACTTACTGAATCAGAACCTGCAATTTGGCAACATCACTGCAGGTGATCCTATATATGGTCACATTTGAAAAGTACTAGGTAATACAGCCAGAGATAGCTGAGCTAATTTTGTCTTTAAGTAGTCACATCACCAACAGTTAAAGTAAGAGGCAAACAACTAGTTAAAAGGTGGTAAAAAAAAAAATTTAGTCAAATAACCCATCATGTATAAAGCCTAATTTAACAAATTGATAACTTTGATGTTATATAGTACTAGATGGCTTCCTTCCTCTGGAATGGTACTTTCTCTTTAGACAACCCTTCTCTCCTGACCAAAGATACCCTTAATCATTTTCATTCTCAAAATTCTTGAACACTGTTCTTTTATCCTCCATAAACTATCTGAACTTACTACCAATAGACTCAAATTTTTTTGCTTATTTTTCTAGAACTAGAAATACCTTTAGCATTTGCAGCAGAATGTTCTGTGAAAGGAAACCAAGTAGCAGAAAAAGTCAAGAACGTTTATTCTTTCACAATAGGCATAGAAGCAAGATGTATCTCCAGCACTTCACATGCGAAGATTTGATCTCGTATGATGACACGGTTTACGTGTCCGTGCTGTCACTCTCTCCACCCTATTAGGTGAAGCAGAAATAAAGGCCAGGAAGATGGATGATCTCCACTCTTACCCAACAGAAAATAGCTCTAAGATATACTTTCTATTCCTGCATCCCTTTCTCTGTTAAATGTTTCAAGAGATGAAATATTCATTGCATCCCTTTGACTGCTTCAGAGCACAACAGGCTTCTCGTTAGGAAATATTTTTGGTAACTCTAACAAATTTTTTCCGTGTACAATTCCATCTAATTATCCTGTACTACAACCATTTAGAGTACCCAAGCCAGCCCTTCTTCTTCTCTGTTGCTGCAGCCTCCAAATATAGCTCCTGTAGTCAGTCAGCTATCGAGCCCTCTCTTAGTCATTGCCCAGGGGCTTTAGACAAGGAGAATGTATCTGTCGAAATGAATCAGCAATAGACCTACTGTGTAGGTGAAATACTCCTCTTTTCTCTTTACCCCCTACACTTCATCTGAAAGATGAAGGGGAGAAGAGTTCTCTGTGATTTCTCAAGTAGAAAAGGAATTTACCTTTAACATCGCTCTACATAACTCAATATCTAATCTGCTCTTCCTTCTTAGGGATTTACGGAATTTTCTTTTCATAAAAGCAGCATTATTTGAGTCTACATTTTGCTCTCTACCTCCCACCTTTCCGAAGAGCACTGTCTATTGCACGTAAATCACTCCACTATTGTTATCATTCAAAATACCGGCCATCTTATTTAGCTGGACACGAGTAAATGCAGAGAACGGAGAGCTTCACTTTGTCCATTTTTTTCCCGATTTTGTCTGTTTCTTCCAAAGGGTGCCCTCGTAGGCCTAAGGGGTTAATTTCCTTTGAGAATCTAAAAGAAATGCAAATGACGCAAAGCAAACAGAAGTAAACATTTAAATCTTCTGGTTGGAGAAAGCTGTGTAGTTAATTAAAAAAAGAGGAAGCCACCACTGGTTTGCATGAGAATTTGTGGGAAGGCTGCCCATTGTTAAATTAGGATCATCCATTCAGTGCTGAATTTGATTTCACCACACTCCTTGCTTCAGTTCTTGAGTGGGAGCTAGGCCAGTTTCGAGATTTACAGTCTTTCCCGTCTGCTTGTGCCAACACATGGATATAGGGAAGGTGTTCCACGGTGTTTAAGATGTTTTCAATAAGAAAAACCTGTCTGGGGGGTAAGTGCACTTTTTGTCCCCTCCTTTTAACTTTCATTTGGCTATGAACTTGGCTTCTTTGTTCTTTCATGACTAATATTACCATCTGTGACATTACATATCAACAGAACAATGTAACATATTAAGCACAGGAAAGCTCCGGAATGCTTGAGTTCATCCAAGCATTTGTTGCTCAAAGTTCCGGGCCTGCTTTCTAGCCACCTGAAGCATTTCCCAAGTTCCTATTGACATAATATCATATAATTAGTCAAAGCGTATAATTTTTGCCTCATTAGGAATTGCAAACACAAAGCCTCTGGCATAACAATAATTCCGTGAGCTGTCTCTAATAGCAACGCCTAACTAGGATAGCTTTGACCATCATTGGCTGTCTCAGCAGGAAGGACCAATGAGAAGCGGCTATTGACAGAATCATCTTGATCCCCTCTTACAAATGAAGTTAAAGTTCTACAGGATGATCACCAATCGTGGGTCAGAACCTATGACATCTTTCTCCATAGACCATGGATTTATCTAAAGCAGGTCTTGAGACCAGGCCAGGAGACTGATAGGGAGCATGGTACAACCTGGGAAAGAAAGACACAGGGAGTGAAGGTAAAGAGTTTGAAAAATTAATTTATTACAGTAGATTGAGCTTCAAGGATCCAAATGGATAACCTTGTACTTAGCTATGTATCTACCTTTCAAATTAATGTCATTAATTTACACATATATGACCTAAGCCAACGAAGAAATTAATCAATCTTCTTTTTCATGTATTGACAGCTGGGCACCAAGCACAGGTTTCTGTATGGTTCCTGTGTTCTTATACTAATGTGTTCCTGAACTGGTTTGGGTTTGGGTTTAGGTTTACTCGAAGAAAACATGATGGGAAAGTTGGTTGCCATCTTGGGGAAAAGTTGGTTGCCATCTAGATGGAGACACACAGTTAGCTCTTACTGTAAAAGTGGGTGGGTCACACACCTGTGATGTGACAGAGTCCTAACAAAGCCACTGACGAAAAATGCCAGATCTGGAACATTCCTGAACAGGACGGTGACTTACCATCAAAAATTACTATATTGTGGGGCTTCCCTGGTGGCGCAGTGGTTGGGAGTCTGCCTGCCAATGCAGGGGACACGGGTTCGCGCCCTGGTCTGGGAAGACCCCACATGCCGCGGAGTGACTGGGCCCGTGAGCCACAACTACTGAGCCTGCGCGTCTGGAGCCTGTGCTCCGCAACGAGAGAGGCCGCGACAGTGAGAGGCCCGCGCACCGCGATGAAGAGTGGCCCCCGCTCGCCGCAACTAGAGAAAGCCCTCGCACAGAAACGAAGACCCAACACAGCCATAAATAAATAAATAAATAAATAAATAAATAAAATTACTATATTGTCAAAGATGAAAAATTGCATAGCTATTGGTGGCAAGCTAACATTTTCTATGACTAGACTAGATATGATCAGTGTTCTCGTTTTATTTTTTGTTTTGTAAATGCATTTAATTTCTTCTATGAAATGTTTATTTGCTCTTCAGATGAATGTGATATGTCCGAATAAAAGACATAAATGCCATTTTCTGATCCTGCCAGAAGAGTGTTTTCCAATTAGTGGGTTTTAATTCACTGATGGATCATGAAATCTATTTAGAGAGCCTTGAATAGCATTTTATAAAGAAACAGAATAGAATAAAAAATATTCTTGCGTGTTGCACACACTAAAGATAAGTAATGGGCTTCCCTGGTGGTGCAGTGGTTAAGAATCCACCTGCCAATGCAGGGGACACGGGTTCGAGCCCTGGTCCAGGAAGATCCCACATGCTGCTGAGCAGCTAAGTCCATGCACAACACTATTGAGCCTGCTGTCTAGAGACCGTGAGCAACAACTACTGAGCCCATGTGCCACAACTGCTAAAGCCCGTGCTGCACAACAAGAGAAGCCACCAAAATGGGAAGCCCTGAGAAGCCCGAGCACCGCAACGAAGAGTAACCCCTGCTCACCGCAACTAGAGAAAGCCTGTGCACAGCAATAAAGACCCAATGCAGCCAAAAATAAATAAATTTGAAAGTAAAAAAAGGATAAGTAATATTTTGTGCAAATATTAGTTTAGTTTATTATCTACATACACGCATTTTTAAAAATACATACATATACTGAGTCATGCCAAAAAATGTATTTCTTATGTTGGATCTTGGTCAAAGGTTCAAAAGCCACTGCTCTAAATTATACTCCAAATTTTTCCTTCATTTCTGAGAAAATTTCAACATATGTGTGAATGCATTTTATTGAAAACCAGCCGTAACACCAACTGAGATTCCTACCTCAGACTAGGAAGTCACGCAGATGTAATTCAGCCCGTTCTGCTGCCTTGAGGCAAAACCAGTCCTAACCCTGAGGAAGGACTGTAGGATGTAGAAAATAACATGGTTGAACCATCTTTTCTTTTACCGACCTGAGAGCCTACTATGTGCTTGGCAGTGTGCCTTGAGCCAAAGACACCGAGATTAATAAACTCTCCCTCCAGCCCTGCCTACAACTTTCTGTCCTCAGTTTCTCACTGGAATGAGAAGCCTCAGCATCCTTACCAGTCTGTCTGTCTTCAGGCTGCCCCTGACTCCCAAACTCCACCAGACACCAGGAGCATCTTTCTTAAAAGCAATCAAATTGTTTCATTCCTGTCTTTAAATCCTTGGAATATCTGGTCGGAGAGGCAGAGGGCATTTTCCCTCCCATCACAGGAAGAGGTTTTCTCTTTAAGAAGCCCAAAACACCTAGGAGAGCACTACCACCCACAGCCTAATCCATGCCTATTTGGCTTAAACGGAGGCCCCGGCCCTTGTATCCACCATCAGTGAAGTCAGTCCCCTCTGGCTTTCCTACTTATTTGATAACAGTGTGGCAGAGGCTTCGCAGGACCTCTCGCTTGTGTTGTTATAGTTATTAGCATTAGTGCGCTGGTAAATGTTTAACAGTCAGTAGAGAGGGCGTAGGGTAGAGTAAGGAAGAGCTGATTGGTAGCATTTGCCAATTTCCGTGGTGTAAATACTTCCACTGTGGTTAGTTTCAAGCTGTCAACACCGTGTCATGGAACCTGGAAAAGTTAGGAAGTGGCGCACTATAGCACACCGTTAGATGAGACGTCCATCCTACAGCTAAAATACACAACGGTAAAATGTAATCAAATGATTAGTCGGGGATGCACTTTGAGTATTTATTACCTTTGCCTCTAATATAATTTAATTCTAAGTTCATATAATTCCATTTTTAAGAATGCCTGTGTTTAACAATTAGCTTGCAAACCTCTCTAAATGACCCCACCGCATAATCATCACAATTAATGTTAATCTGCCTTCCACTGGAATCGCCCCACAGAAACAGAAACATTCTTAAAGACAGTCATTTAGAACAGTAATCCTTTCCAATTTATTTGTTGTAGAAATTCAAGAGTCGGAAGAATTTTTATATCCTCTAAAAAAAAAAAGAAACTACAACAAACGAGCTTTCTTCAGGGCCTATTTTGTACCGTATCTACTCTCTCTTCCTTCTCTCACCCTGCAACCCCAAACACACCCTTTTAAAAAAATTAAAGCTTATTTTAGTTTAAGGTCACTTAGGAAAATATTTTTTTAAATATTAGAGAAACAGGAATCTTTATGCAAACAGAGACAAATCAAGTTCATCTGAACATTTAAAATTAAGGATGCACAGTACTCTTGCATTTATAATTTCCTACCCCAAATCTTTGAGACCCTTTCCTAATGTAGGATGAGATTTTTAAAGGCAATTATAATTCCCTGGAGTGGTTTATTTCAGCGGCTGCCATGAAAAGATAGAGAGGATTAATGACAAGAGTGGTGTATAATCTGAGCTTGAGGTGTTGGATTAATGAATGAACAGGGCTGTTTGTTAATCCTACCTCAGATAAACACATGTCAAAATATAAGCAGCTGGGAAACCTGAACAGGTTAGAGTCAGAGATGAAACATTCAAGATCCTTCTAGAGTCTGGCAGTGTTTCCGGATGATGCTCGCTCTTTTCTGACACTTGGTTCCTGGCTATGGCAGCAGAGAAACCCCAGAGAAAGTGGCCTTCAGGAAGCCACTTGTTGTCAGTGAATAAATAATCACTAAGAATGAATCGGACTGAAATGCTAATTTCACACTTTATTCTGAAACGGTTTACAAAACGTGTCCAGCAGATTTTGTAGTTCCCGTAATGCTTACTGTACTCAAATTCTGAATAAGTTCCTAGAGAACAAAGAAGCTGCCTGCTGTCTTTCTCTCTCTCTCTCTCTTTCTCTCTCTCTCTCTGTCTCTCTCTCTCTCTGTCTGTCTCTCTCTCTCTCTCCTAGTTTGACATAATATTTTTCTAGTCTTGGTGGAAAAAGAAGGATGTGTGGGAGGGAGGGAATCTGTCCTTCCTTGATGTTTCTCCAAAATATTTTGTTTATTCCTAAGTTTCCTATAATTCCCCTGAGGCAGGGCTCTGAACCTCGGGGTTATGGACATTTTGGACCAGATACCTCTCAGCTGTGGGGCTGTCCTACACGCCATAGGATGTTTGGTAGCATCCCTGGCCTCTACCCGCTAGATGCCAGTAGCATTCCCTCCTCCCCCAATTGTGACAACCAATCCTCTCCCTTCTACCCAGTTGAAACCACTGCCCTAAGGGCTCGGGTTTGGGGGACACCCTGTCACATCTGTCTCCTGAGGCAGTAAACACAGGACCAACCACCTCCATCAAATAAGAGAAGTGAAAGAGACTATGTAGAAATAAAGAAGGATTGCAAATAAATAAATAAAACACACCTTTTGACTTAAAAAAAAAGTATTGCAGATTGGTATTTCTAATATTTTTGTCGTGACATTTGTCTCATAATTCTAATTAGGTCAAATCAAAATTGCTAACACTGGACCATTTTGACTCTCCAAACAGCAATTTCACATGGTTGAAACTGGTATTTTATAAGAGCATACAGTTATGGACACGTGTCTATTCCCCTTCTGTTACAAACTAGCCCTGGGGGCTGAATACAAGGGGAACAACATAATATAAAAGGTGGACACACAAAAGGGAGTCCTCAGAGATGAGAAGTTACACAAATGAAATAGTCATTAACATCCAACTAAATTCAACAAATGAATATTTAGAAAGATCAATGTACCCCTTTTTTTTCTTATAAAAGAATTCTACATTTATTTACCAAAAATATTACATCCACCTTCTGTACATATAACATGATATTGTTTTTGATAACTTACAAGTTATCAAAAGTACCATATTGTATCACCTTCGGTGGTGGTTTTTACGGAGTGCAGAAGTATATTTACCCAACCTGCTCAAATATATATCACTTTTTGCAAAGGCTGTTAGGGGTTTGATCAGGGTATTGTCTTTTTTTTTTTAACATCTTTATTCGAGTATAATTGCTTTACATTGTTGTATTAGTTGCCGCTGTATAACAAAGTGAATCAGCTATATGCATACATATAGCTCCATACCCCCTCCCTCTTGCGTCTCCCTCCCACCCTCCCTATCCCACCCCTCTAGGTGGCCACGAAGCACTGAGCTGATCTCCCTTATTGTCTTGTATTGAATTTTATTAGCTACTTCAGATAACTTAAGGATGAAGTGACAGAATTTAAATCAATCCAATGACTGACTCATTAAGCTCCAGTAGAAATCTTGTCACTTTAAGTTAGAAACAACATACTCAGGGAATCTTATTAACTAGACTAAGATAGAAATTGTTATGCACCTAAAAATACATATGTAATCCTTTTTTCCAGAAATTTTCTTTTTGTTGAACACCAGTTGCTAATTTAGAAGTTTGAACATATTTTTAGGAAAGCAAAATTTTAGAGTAAAATATGTTGATTAGGTGTTTCAAGCAACATAACTCTCAGCTATTTTATGGTAGAGTTTCGATGCACCTCTATTTAAGCTAGACCTGTGTGAACAGTGAGGATAGCAGGAATATTGGTGGGAATAGAAGGCAGAGACTCTGGTGGCCATTTCCTGGACACAGCCTTGGAACAGGTGGGTGGCAAGACTGCAGAGAAGTCTTAGTTAGTTCCACTAATGCTTACTTTAAACAGTGCAAAGCAGTGGCATTGGGATCTCTGCAAGGTGGTCCAAGCCCCCCTCCTCAGCCTAGTGTTTGCAACAGGTGATGCTGTCATGTGGTCCAGCCACCTCCCACAGTGATATATATATATATATATATATATATATATATATACACATATATATACATTCTTTTTCAGATTCTTTCCCATTATAGGTAATTACAAGACATTGAATATAGTTTCCTATGCTGTATAGTAGGTCCTTGTTGTTTATATGTTTTTTATATAGTAGTGTATATGTATAGTATATGTATAGTAGTGTCTCTGTTAAATCCAAGCTCCTAACTTATCCCCCCTCTCCTCCCACCCACTATCTCCCTGCCCAAGTTTCTTGCCTTCTTAGTTTTGTAGAAGCTCACTCTTTGGGCCACATAAATGAAGTTTTGAAGTTAAAATAGCACAAGGTCCCGCCAGAGTTTCCTCTATCCTAAGGCGGAGTTACCAGTCTTGAATGGCTCTTGGGTCTAGGAACAAGTTCATCTTTTTTTCTATGTCCTCCCGATCAACTTTTCCAAATATTCTTTCTGGCGAATGCTCACTCAGCTAAAACTCCAGCTCTCTACCTTTACTGCGTGGTTTTCCTGAGTCATTCCCCAGGTATCTGTCTTCCCAGCAGCTGCTTCAACACCACCACTGTGTCTCCCTGATGCCCATCAAGGTAAAATTTGAAAATGAAACCGAATCTCAAATCATGAATCTCTGATAAGAAAAACAAACACAACTCCATGCTGTTCTCAGGGTTTTCTTATTGTGTGCGTGTCTTAGAAGGGGGGTTGGGTGGTAAAGGAAAGGATTTATTTTAATGTGTTTTGTAATTGCCTGAGGATTAAACAGTAGTGGAGATACATTATCTCCTTTGTTAAAAAGTCAAACATTTTAACTGATTACACACTACCAGGGTTTCCTACATTGACATTTTCCTGAAGGGCTGCTGGTGGGGGAATAGCAGGACATATTAAGCTCCTGGTGATGTAAGATGAAGAGGTTCATCGGCCTAGCAGTCCAGCCGTGTAATAAATCTTTAGAAAGTGTGTGTTTGGGTCATACCCCTCCCTTTGGAGTACATAATGTCACATTAATGTGGTATGGTAGCTGTTAGCAGAAACATGGTGAAGAAGCCACAAAAAGTGATTTATACCTTATTACCAAAGCAGCTAATAATTACAGTGTTGAATGGGGACACTGGGAGGAACAATGTTAAGGGCAGAGTGAAAACAAGTTAAATGTGAGGTACAACATATATATTCATGAAATATGGGGACTATGGAATGTTGAACCTGACAGTGGGGTTCCATTAATAAAGGAGTAATTGGTGATGATAGTTGTGGGCAATCAGATTTTCCTAAAGGGCAGGTGGACTTAAGTGAAAGTATTAAGAGGGCATTAAAAAAGTCTTAAGGAGTATGCTTGCATCTTTTTTTTTTTTTTTTTTTTGCTACCTAACAGAATCCTTGCTTTAAATGAGTTAGAATGGTCCACTGCTGAGGAAGGATTGGAGGTTAATTATTATCCTTCTACAATTTGGATGCCTACGGTGGGGCTGCCTTAAACAGAGATGTTGATCGCAGTGGCCCTATTACTCACCATGTGTAAAACTAGCAGGAACTGTAGACAGGTTATACTGCCTTCCTTTATCAAAATTCATATCTTTGTGAATTTCATGCTCTGTTTTCTTATGTGGGAGGGTGGTAGAGCCTCCCTAAACACACACACATACACACACACACACACACACACAGACACACACACACGTTCATGTGTTTTTCTTATTATTTATTCTTTTCTTACCTTTCTACTTTCAACTATTTCCTTCCCCAGTTTTTCCTTCACATTGCCACCCTGGGTACAGATTGGATGTCAAAGGTAGAAGATACCACCTTGGGAAATAAGAAGGAAATCCTAACTTCAACAGAGTAGAGGCACAGTGCTCAAGGTCAGGTGCAGGGGGCTGAGTTGAAATCACAACTATTTTCAAAATGACAGCAAAGTGTTACTTACAGAATAAGTGGTGGGTAAGATGGTTGGCACCTAAGCATGGATTAAGGTAGTGGCACCAAACTGCACTCAACACCACACATGATACAAAAAAATAATTTAAAAGTCCTTCCTGATGCAAAAAAATATTAATTTTATATATCTAACATTTAAATATATTTTTAAAATATTTTGTGTAATGAAGTAGGAAGTATACTTTGGTGCATACTTTTTTTTATGAAACACCATTTTTATTTGGAAGAATAAAGGGAGAAAACAGTTATTCAGACTTGGGTATATGGTAGACAGTTTCTCGAAAATACACTTGTCACTTCAAGGAAAAAACTGACAATATTTGTTCATGCCAAAATTTGAGCTTTCAAGCCAAAATCAGAATTTTGGAAAATGTGTATCTGCCACAATGAGCTAGAGAGTGTCCCAATACCTACAGGGGTTGTAGGTAAGATGTGATGGTAATATTAACATATAAGACTTTTTGTTATTGTTTAATGAAACATGGCAACATTAACTCATTACGTCAATACTTCCCAAATGACCTATGCATGATGCTACAAAATCACAAATGCTTAAAGATCTATTTAAAATATCAATTAAATCAGTGGAGTTTAATCTAACAGAAATAAAATTTCACTGCTAGAATTTCAGATACTACATTAGTAGCAGATTCTGCAATTAACCTTCAAGAAACTACCACTTATCAAGTTTTGATACAATATCAAAGAAGAATAGACACAATTATCTGAACAGGGTAAAACACCCCTCTCTTTTCCAACTACCTTTCTGTGTGAGGCTGGATTTTCTTTATATACTTCAACCAAAACAACATATTACAACAGATTAAATACAGAAGTAGAGAGAAAATTCCAGCTGTTTTCTCTTAAGCCAGACATAAGAGGTTTGTAAAAATGCAAAACAATACCACTCTTCTCACTATTCTTTTTGTTTCATAAAATACATAATATTTTTCATAATATGCTATTTTTGTTAGCATGATATGGGTTTCTAATTGTTATATTAGCTGAATTAGTAAACAAATATTTTTAGTTTACTGATTACTAATATTGTACATAGTGATAGATATAGCCCATATAAGCAAAAATTCTTTGAGGCCCTCAATAATATTTGAGTGTAAAGGGGTCCTGAAATTAAAAATTTGAGAACCACTGAACTGTATGAATGAAAGATGAAAATCGAATTTTAACTTGCTATTATTTTTACTTCAGCTCTCATTCATATAAAATGTTTAGGTTAACCTAATTTTAATTTTTAAAACTGCAATAATAATAAAAATTTTCATTGAGCCAGCTCTTAGCTAACAACTTTCTTTACACTGCTGGTATATGACTGCAATAGTCTGAATGTTTGTGTCCCCCCTGCAAATTCATGTTAAATCCTAAGCCCTAATGCTGTGGTGGAGGTGGAGACTTTGGGAGGTGATCAAGTCATGAGGGTGGAGCCCACATGAATGAGATTAGTGCCCTCATGAATGAGATCCCAGAGAGCTCCCTCTCCATCTTCTGCTCTACAAGGACATAGCTAAAAGACAGCAGTGTATGAACCAGGAAGCGAGCCCTCACCAGACACAGAATCTGCTGGTGCCTTGGTCTTGGACTTCCCAACCCAGAACTGCAAGAAATAAATTTCTGTTGTTTGTAAGCCAAGTCCATGGTATTTTTGTTATAGCTGCCTGAATGGACTAAGACAGTGATCCCCACAACATAGCTGAGAACTTACTATTCTATACCCATTGTACAAAAACAACCCTGTGGCTTAAGGAGTATAAACAACTTTAGCAAGCTCACTGCTGGCTGTGGCAGAGCCAGTTCTGAAAACAGTAGGCCTGCCTGGCACCAAGGACTCTATCCTAAATCAGTAAGTCACATGGACAGTCTCCCAGTGACCATATTCCAGCACTGTGCTGAGAGCTCACTGTACTTTATCTCATTTAATCCTAATTTTAAAGAATGAGGCAGTTCTTTCATCACCTTTTACAGATCAGGAAACTAAAGCTGTGAAAGATTAAGTGACTTAGCCATGAAGAACACAGCTGTAAAGGGTGGAGCAATGATTTGGATTTTTCGTTTTTTCTCAAGTACAGAGATTTGAGTTCATCTTACTGCTCAGTTTGTGGTACAGTGAATATCAGTTTAGCAAGAGCTCTCTTGTGCTTTACTAGTATTTTCTCAAGATTTACCCATCCCTGCTGTCATTAATTTCTCTCATACAGTCACCATTTTAATGTATCTCATTGATATAGCTCCTTGGATATATATGTTTCCTAAAAAAAATAGTTTTCTGATGTATATATTTAAGTTGTCTAAGTGCTGTTATATGATAGATATAATTTTATTTTGTTCTTTCTCTAAATTTACTTTTTTTAACCCTACACTGTTTCCATGATCTATCCATGAAGCTGCAGTTTATTGCTTCTGTTTGCTGCATAGTATTCCATCATATGTGTCAACTACTTTTTACCAGATTTCCCTAGGTTTCTCCAAATCACTGCTACCACCACAATGGAACAAACAACCCCAAACATCAAATATTATTAACCACAAATTTTTAAAGCTCTATTTTCAGGAAGAGATTTCTGAATCAGAAGATACACTATTATCAGTGTTATTAAGTACTACCAGAGAGTTTTCCTGAATGGATGTAAAAGTATGGACTATCACCAGTCCATACATAAGGATTAACATTGTTGGCATTTCTCAGCAACACTGGATATTGTACAACCGTCTATTTTTTGCTACTGTATTAGATTTAATCATTGCTTTAACTTGTATTTTGCTAATTATTACAGATGTTGAGCATATCTTCATCTACCTGCTAGCCATCTGGATTTCTCTTTCTTTGCCTTGCCTGTATTTAGATTACATCCATTTCTCTATGGAATTTTCTTTTTCTTGTTGACTTCCAAGTGTTACTTTCACTTTTATATGTGATGAGTTCTATTTTTCCCCATAGAGTGAACCAGTTCCCTAAGACTTTCCACTAAGCAGTCCATTCTTTATTCATGGACTTGTATTGTCAACCTTATACTGGTTCTCATATACACCAGATCCTCTATTTTACTGGATGGGTTCTGTTTACTCCTGCACATTACTTTTTAATCATTTTGATTTTGCAGTATTTCTCAATAACTTGTAGAACAATTATACTGCCTACCCTGTCACCAAACTCTGGGACTATTTTGCTTTTCTTTATTTGGCACACTTATTTTTACATATCAATTTTGAAATCACTTCTACAAATTCCTGTAAAAAATATGCTTGAAGTTTGCCCAGAATTGCATGGAATATATAATTTGGGAAGAACTGATATCAAAACATGTTAACTTGTACCATCCAGGGACATGGTCTGCAGTTCTTTACTTATTCAGGTCTTCTTTTAGGTTTTTAAATAGGAGCTTACATGTTTGTCCATTAAATTTTTTTTCTCCTCTGCTTTTTTAATAGGTTAATTTCTAGGTATTTTATAAGTGCTATTGTTTTTGTGGAGCAAGTCTTCTTTTCTGTTAAGTTTTCTACTCAATTATTTTTAGTATGAAAAGGAGCTATTGATTTTCATGAGTTGATCTTATATCTGGCAACTTGATTTACACTCATAATATCCAATAGTGTTAATTTTGCCAAGGTTTCTCTACAAATAATTTTAGTATCTGAAAATAATAAAATACTTGTGTCTCTTCTCAATCTTTAATCTTTTTATTTATTTTTCATGTCTTGTTGCTTAGGCCAGGACTTTTGGGGTCTATAGTAAGGCTAGGTGTGAGAGCAGACATGCTTGTCTTGCTCCCTATGTAAAAAGAACATATCTAATATTTATTAATTAAAATTGGTATTTATTGTAGCTTTTTAAATAAATAGATTTCATCAGGTTTGGAAAATATCCTTCTAATCCTTTTCTGGAGAATCTTATCATAGCCATTGAACTTGAACAATCTCTTTTCTATAACTATTGAGATAATAATGTGAATTTTTTTCCCCATTGGCCCATATTTCTGGCTTTGATAAGGTGAGTTAAATTGATAGATTTTCTGACATTAAACTGTTTCAAATTATTGTGATAACCCCTTCTTTTTAAATTAATAAGCTTTATTTTTTTTTATAGCAGCTTTAGGTTCACAGCAAAATTGAGTAGGAAGTACAAGTTCCCACAAATTCTCATCTCTATACCCCCAAACCTCCCCCATCATGGACATCCTACACCACAGTGGTACATTTGTTGCAATCAGTGAACCTACACTGGCACATCATTATCACCCAAAGTCCATAGTTTACATTAGGGTCCACTCTTGATGTATATTCTATGGGTTTTGACAAAAGAATATGTATCCCCCATTGCAGTATCATACAGGGTAATCTCACCACAGGGGTGTAGCTCAAGTGGGAAACTTATAGCGTTTCCAACCTGGTCCCATCCTCTCCCCATTTCCCTAATCCCCAAGGAACCTCCCTTTACATTTTCTTGAGAAAGATCAGCCTTTCCCTGTAACAGGAACCTTCTCCAGGGTGCAAGGGGTGGCACCCAGAGACTGACCTCATTATTTTCTGCTCACCCCAGCACCCAGAGCTGCTGTCTTGCACCCCTCAGAAGTAGAATTCCTGCTCATTTTCCTCCCCTTGGGAACTTGGTCCACTTCTGCTCCTGCCTGCTGTTTCTTTTCCCTTCCATTTTTGTCTCTCCAAGAGTTTTTCACAGTTCTTAAGACCTGAGAGCAGTCAGCTCCTGTCTTGTTTTTGTTTCATCTCCAGAGTTGGTTTTGGCATCAAGAGCCAGCATCTTATATTAGTTGTCTTCTTGTCAGCTAAAGTAGAGATTTAAACCTGAGTTTGTTTGACTCTAAAACCCATGCTCTATAATGTCATAAATAGAGAGAGGACTTGGGGCATTATTAGAACAACTAGAATTCCAGATGCTATCTTGAAGTGAGAAGCAAATAAGCTTCTGAGCAAATGACTCTCCTAGAGAAATTCAAGGGCACATATTTTTATTCTCTGACCCACAGGTAATAAAACTTCATTGCAGAAAATTTTGAAAACATGATCTTATAAATTACAGATAACCATGATTTCATGGTATATTTCCTTCCAGTTTCTTTGTATCAAACTTTTAAGGCAGAAGGAAAATCAGTTTACATTTTTTTCTCTTAAAAAAAAAGAACATCATAAAAAGAAAAGAAAAATCTGAGGACAGTTCAAAGGGAATCTCACTTCATCCTCAAATACAGAGTGATATTCCACTTAGATCTTGGCAAGAATAGCATCCAGCTCCTCCGAAAAGTCCTTCCTCATGCCAGTGATTAAAATAGTCATTCAAAATCCATGTCCTATGACAGTCTAAAATAAGTTTAAAAGTACCCCCAAAGTTTGTATACTGTTAGGATGGCCTTCTAATTTCCCCCCCAGGTACTTAGACCACGCCAATTTTATATCTATATATCTACAGTCTGTTGCCTCATGTTTTTGAATGGATCTCCTCCATCAGAACCTAATTTCTTAATACAGTTGCACCTCCCATCATTATACTTAGTTGCTTAATAGATAAATCCTACTTTAAAAAAAAAAACAAAAAAAACTAAACAGTGATTTGAGAAACTTTTTCTACTTTAGAAGAATCCTGATTCAATATGTAATTAAAATATAGAAAAAGCTGCTAATGCTTGTTGGCCTTAACTTGTATGGCAGTCACTCACTGAACAAAACCCAAAGGGAAATTCAAGCCTCGGTTGTATGCTAGAAGATTCACTGACAACTAAGGCTGTTGAACGCCTTCTGAAAGTGTAGATGATTGTACCTTGTGCGTACCTTTACACATTTTAAAATTATGTGACTCCACCTTAATCTCCCCTGTGGCTATGATATAAGCACATAACGAGGGAGAGACATGCAAGACACACAAGGCCAATGATTTTATGTTAGGCTGACCTGTTTTTTTTCGCAGCTAAAATGACATGCAATAAACTGACTTGAATGATGTAAAATTTGATTAACTTTATTCTCATTTTTCTACAGGAAAATGAGTTTCCAGGGAACCCAAGGCAGAGGAAACCAACTCCTGCTACTTTTTCCACATGCCTCAACCAATGGACTCTGTGTCATTAATGAATCTCCCAGAGTTGCTCCCTTTTCTCTTTTTTTTTTAAAATATAATAGCCTTATTGAGATCCACATACCATACAATTCAACCACACAAAATGTTGAATTCAATGGTTTTTAGTATATTCACAGTGTTGTGCAAGCTATCATCATGGTCACTTTGGGGACATTTTCATGACCTCCAAAAGAAACCCTGTATCCTTTATTAGTCACCCCATTTCCCCCAACCTCCTCACCCCAAGCCCAGACAAGCTTTCTGTCCTTACAGATTTGTCTATTCTGGACATTTAATATAAAAGGAACTGTACAATATGGCCTTTTGTGTCTGCCTTCTATCACTTAGCATAGTGTTGTCAAGGTTCATCCATATCCGAGCACATGTCAATACTTCATTACTTTTTATTGCCTAGTAATATTCCACCATATCATAGCATATGATTTATGTATCCAGTCATCAGTTGATGTGCATCTGAATTATTTCCACTTTTTGGCTATTATGAATAATACTGCTATGAACATTTGGGTATAAGATTTTGTGTGGATAAATGCTTTCATTTCTCTTGGGTACATACCTAATTGTGGAACTGCTGTGTCATACAGTAATCTGTTTAAACTTTGGAGGAGCTGCCAGAGTTCCTACTTTTTTGATCTAGTTAATTCCCCATCCTTCAAAAGACATTCAGAGATATCCCTGCCCACCCCCATCTACTTTAGTTCTCCTGTACTTTAGTTCTACCTTGACACAGCACACAGTACTTCATAGCCATTGTGAAATTTGTGATTCTATAGTTACTTGGACATGAGCTCCATAAGGGCAGGGATAATATCTGTTTAGTTCACTACCAGCTACCCAGCCTGTGGCTCAGTGCCCACAGGTATTTAGTGATAGGCATTCAATACATATCAATTTAATGAATGAATGAATGAAATGAGAGTTACTATTTTCTCTAAGCTTAAGGAGCTGATACACCAAATTTCATTTCTTAACACATCTGATTTTTTTAGCCTGAAATTTCCCAATAATGACATTTTCTAATTAAACTTGCCCAATAATTCTGAGACACATCATCCAGGAATCATCAGCTATACTGCCTTAGAAAATCAGAATGTGTAAGGATATCACAGAACTGAAGAGTGGAACTCATGGAAGATAGAAGGATCAGCCCCAGCCTACACCAGCAGTTAAAAGAAAAAAACAACTTAAAAAAAAAATTTACTGAAGTAGAGTTGATTTTGCATTTACAACCTTTGGCCCCACCATGCTATGTGCCTACTTCAAGGACAGAAGAGAACACAGAAAACCCTATGCCATTAAGTTCTAAAGTGGTAAATCAAGATAATTAGATACATTGCCTTTTATGTTGCGTTTGCCCATGGTAGACAGTAATTAAATATTATGTAGTCAAAGTATAATTTATTCACGTAACTACTTCTCTCAGTTAAAAAACTGGAGCTTATTTGCTGTTGTTTGCATAGACTGGTACGATACATAATCTTGCAGAGTGATTTGACTAAATAGCTATTCTTAAATGTGCGTGTCTTTTGATCTGACATATCCACTTCTAGGACTTGGTTTTGGGGAGGCAAACCAAGAGTTAAGTGTGTGTGTAAGTATGTATATACATAAAGATTTTTGCTGCAATATTATTTTTAATAAGGGAAAATTAGAAATAAGCTCTCATTCCAATAACACATGAATAAAATAAATACTAATTCACCTCTCTAATTGAATATCTGTAGCTTCTGTGACTGATGCTCTAGAAGTAGATGTGTTGACATGGAAACAGTCACCATATTGTTTTTTGTTGTTGTTGTTTTAACATCTTTATGGGGGGTATAATTGCTTTACATTGTTGTGTTAGTTGCTGCTGTATAACAAAGTGAATGAGCTATACATATACATATATTACCATATCTCCTCCCTGTTGCATCTCCTTCCCACCCTCCATATCCCACCCCTCTAGGTGGTCACAAAGCACTGAGCTGATCTCCCTGTGCTATATGGCTGCTTCCCACTAGCTATCTATTTTACATTTGGTAGTGTACATATGTCCATGCCACTCTCTCACTTTGTCCCAGCTTACCCTTCCCCCTCCCCTTGTCCTCAAGTCCATTCTCTACGTCTTTGTCTTTAGTCCTGTCCTGCCCCTGGGTTCTTCAGAACCTTTTTTTTTTTAGATTCCATATATATGTGTTAGCATATGGTATTTGTTTTTCTCTTTCTGACTTACTTCACTCTGTATGACAGACTCTAGGTTCATCCACCTCACTACAAATAACTCAATTTCCTTTCTTTATATGGCTGAGTAATATTCCATTGTAGATATGTGCCACATCTTCTTTATCCATTCATCTGTTGATGGACACTTAGGTTGCTTCCATGTCCTGGCTATTGTAAATATGGCTGCAATGAACATTGTAGCACATGACTCTTTTTGAATTATTGTTTTCTCAGGGTATATGCCCAGTAGTGGGATTGCTGGGTCATATGGTAGTTCTATTTTTACTTTTTTAAGGAACCTCCATAGTGGCTGTATCAATTTACATTCCCACCAACAGTGCAAGAGTGTTCCCTTTTCTCCAACATTTATTGTTTGTAGATTTTTTGATGATGGCCATTCTGACTGGTGTGAGGTGATACCTCATTGTAGTTTTGATTTGCATTTCTCTAATGATTAGTGATGTTGAGCATTCTTTCATGTGTTTGTTGGCAATCTGTATATCTTCTTTGGAGAAATGTCTATTTAGGTCTTCTGCCCATTTTTGGATTGGGTTGTTTGTTTTTTATTATTGAGCTGCATGAGCTGCTTCTATATTTTGGAGATTAATCCTTTGTCAGTTGCTTCATTTGCAAATATTTTCTCCCATTCTGAGGGTTGTCTTTTGGTCTTGTTTATGGTTTCCTTTGCTGTGCAAAAGCTTTTAAGATTCATTAGGTCCCATTTGTTTTTGTTTTTATTTCCATTTCTCTAGGAGGTGGATCAAAAAGGATCTTGCTGTGATTTATGTCCTAGAGTGTTCTGCCTATGTTTTCCTCTAAGAGTTTGATAGTGTCTGGCCTTACATTTAGGTCTTTAATCCATTTTTAGTTTCTTTTTGTGTATGGTATTAGGGAGTGTTCTAATTTCATTCTTTTACATGTACCTGTCCAGTTTTCCCAGCACCACTTACTGAAGAGGCTTTCTTTTCTCCACTGTATATTCTTGCCTCCTTTATCAAAGATAAGGTGACCTGGGCTTCCCTGGTGGCGCAGTGGTTGAGAGTCTGCCTGCCGATGCAGGGGACACGGATTCGTGCCCCGGTCTGGGAGGATCCCAAATGCCGCAGAGCGGCTGGGCCCATGAACCATGGCCGCTGAGGCTGAACGTCTGGAGCCTGTGCTCCGCAATGGGAGAGGCCACAACAGTGAGAGGCCTGCGTACCACAAAAAAAAGACAAGGTGGGGCTTCCCTGGTGGCGCAGTGGTTGAGAGTCCGCCTGCCGATGCGGGGGACACGGGTTCGTGCCCCGGTCCGGGAAGATCCCACATGCCGCGGAGAGGATAGGCCTGTGAGCCATGGCCGCTGGGCCTGCGCGTCCGGAGCCTGTGCTCCGCAACGGGAGAGGCCACAGCAGTGAGAGGCCCGCGTACCGCAAAAAAAAAAAAAAAAAAAAGACAAGGTGACCATATGTGCATGGGTTTATCTCTGGGCTTTCTATCCTGTTCCATTGATGTATATTTCTGTTTTTGTGCCAGTACCATACTGTCTTGATTACTGTAGCTTTGTAGTATAGTCTGAAGTCAGGGAGCCTGATTCCTCCAGCTCTGTTTTTCTTTCTCAAGATTGCTTTGGCTATTCAGGGCCTTTTGTGTTCCCACACAAATTGTGAAATTTTTTGTTCTAGTCCTGTGAAAAATGCCATTGGTAGTTGATAGGGATTGCACTGAATCTGTAGATTGCTTTGGGTAGTATAGTCATTTTCACAATATTGACCCTTCCAATCCAAGAACATGGTATGTCTCTCCATCTGTTTGTATCATCTTTAATTTCTTTCATCAGTGTCTTAAAGTTTTGTGTATACAGGTCTTTTGTCTCCTTAGGTAGGATTATTCCTAGGTATTTTATTCTTTTTGTTTCAATGGTAAAAGGGAATGTTTCCTTAATTTCTCTTTCAGATTTTTCATCATTAGTGTATAGGAATGCAAGAGAGTTCTGTACATTAATTTTGTATCCTGCTACTTTACCAAATTCATTGATTAGCTCTAGTTGTTTTCTGGTAGCATCTTTAGGATTCTCTATGTATAGTATCATGTCATCTGCAAACAGTGACAGCTTTACTTCTTCTTTTCCGATTTGGATTCCTTTTATTTCCTTTTCTTCTCTGATTGCTGTGGCTAAAACTTTGAAAACTATGTTGAATAAGAGTGGTGAGAGTGGGCAACCTTGTCTTGTTCCTGATCTTAGTGGAAATGCTTTCAGTTTTTCACCATTGAGGACGATGTTGGCTGTGGGTTTGTCATATATGGCCTTTATTATGTTGAGGAAAGTTCCCTCTATGCCTACTCTCTGCAGGGTTTTTATCATAAATGGGTGTTGAATTTTGTTGAAAGCTTTCTCTGCATCTATTGAGATGATCATATGGTTTTTCTCCTTCAATTTGTTAATATGGTGTATCACATTGATTGATTTGTGTATACTGAAGAATCCTTGCATTACTGGGATAAACCCCACTTGATCATGGTGTATGATCCTTTCAATATGTTGCTGGATTCTGTTTGCCAGTATCTTGTTGAGGATTTTTGCATCTATGTTCATCAGTGATATTGGCCTGTAGTTTTCTTTTTTTAACATCTTTTCTGGTTTTGGTATCAGAGTGATGGTGGCCTCGTAGAATGAGTTTGGGAGTGTTCCTCCCTCTGCTATGTTTTGGAATAGCTCTTCTCTAAATGTTTGATAGAAATTACCTGAGTCACCATATTGTTAATTGAAAAACATAAGTTACAATGAAGTACACACACATTTATGTAATAGCCTATAAAAATTTTAATTTTAAAAAATCCCATACGAATTTTACTATGAAAACTGACATCACAACATTCTTTTATTCATATGACTTTTGGAATATCATGGTTTTATTAGCAAAATAAATCATGTGAAAAAATGAGCGTGAAATTTAGAATGCAACAGCATGCTGTTATATAGGCAGAATAGAGCATTTGGTTCTCAAAGCATTGCTCCTTCCTGATTATATCAGCAAGGTTTTGGACGTTTCTGAAGATGCTTCTCTGGCTGCTTAGAAAATTATCTTTAATTCTGGTATTTTGCTTTCTGGAAAAAAAATGTGTTTTTATTGAAGATGTGTTACTATTAAGACTAGAATAAGGAATTTGTGTATTTTGATGATTTTTAAGTCTTCGAATCTTGAAGGGAAAGAATCTAACAAGGTTTTATTAAGAACTCAGTTGAGATTTACTGGTTGGAGAGATAACTACGAGTTGTGACGATGGAACAGGGATCAAAGATCTTGTTATGACTCCAACTGCCCCGCCACCCTAATTTCGCCCTTCAGGGAAGAGTGAGGACGAGGCTGAGGCTGCCTACAGGGGATTTATGGCAATCTGACTCTCTGACTGTCCAGTTGGTTGGGCTGTAGGGAGCGGAGGGAACACACATGCCCTCAAATTATCAGTTGAAATGAGGCAATGCACCTTAATATTATTTAAACGAACAGGAAAAATAGAGTATTTGCAGAATTAGGACCGGTCTGAATTCTCACATAACCTGGAATCCACGGAGGCCATCCGAATGCCTCTGACGTAGATTCGGTTGGAAAATGGAAACATACACTTCAACGGCGAATAATATTTGGGGACTCGCTGATTTGAGATTAAGTTGCCACTTAGATGAACCCTTACCCCAAAGCTATCAGAATGGTGCAGCCAACAGATTTGTCTGTGAGGGGGAAGCAGAGGAAATGCATTGGGTCATTTGAAATTAAATCCCTTGCAGCTGACCCATGAGAGGTGCTGATGGCTTCCAGATGGGGTTTTGTCCAGTTCCCATTGGCCAGATGTCTGGGTCTGTCCGGCAGGATTGTTTTGTATGTCGAGTTGGGGAACCATGGAAATAGCATCAAGATTGACCAAAGTTTTACCCTTGACATAAGAGCATTCCACTCAGAGGTGTGGTCTATAGCTTGAAGCTTATTCAGTGCACTGACTGGCTTCAAACTCTGGCTCTATCTCATCAGAGCTCTGTGCGTTTGGACAAAGTATTTAAACTCTGAGGATGAGTTACCTCATCTGTAAGACGGAGGTAATGAGAACACTGCTTCACAGCAGCATTGTGAGGAGCACAAAGATGATCTGTGTTATGAGCTGACTCAGTAGGACTAAGAAATGCTAGCCATTTCTAATTATGAATATCATCATCACCTTTCTACAGACACTGATTGAGCACCTTTTATGTACCCATAACCGCATTAGGTGCTGAACATACAAAAATGCGTAGAGCGTCATTCTGACCTTCTGGTTTGTTAGTCAATTATGGAAGACAGGTGAATAAAAAAAGTAATTGTCCAAAGCAAGCGAGTGCTGATAGGAATCCAAACACAGTGCTGCAGGAGAGAGGAGAGGAACGGGACATTTATGCACACCCACCACTGCCATTCCCTGGCATCATACTAGACAATGCCATCTTATTAGGTTTAATGCAGCCCCATAAGACAGCCAAGATTTCCCCCACTTAACAGGGAAGAAGCAGGCAAAAGTAATTTACCCACATTCACATAGCTGGTAAATGGCAAAGTTTTGTTTGCCTTACTTTGTCCCCTCTCTGCTCCACAAGGCTGCCTTCTGAGTACCAAGAATGCCCGGATGACAGGAAGTGACAAAGAAGGGTCAGAAAATGTTTCATAAGCGAAGTGAAAATTTTTATTCTTGAATAGATGAGTTTTCTAAATGGGTAAAGGGCAGAAAAACATAAAGCAGTGGGAATAATATGTTTAAAAGTATGCAAGTATGAAATAGCAACCTATCGAGAGAACTACAGTTCCACTAGGTCTAGAAAACAAGCTTTGGTGTGAAGGTGGAGGTCTGTGAAGAGCCAGAAAAAAATGAGTGTGATACTGTGAATATCAGTGGGAAGTAGATCACAAAAGGATACTGTTGGGTGCTCAGAAAGCATGTGCTTCTTTGCTATGATTTGTGCCTTTCATCTAGTTATCTCCTGGGCTTAGCATAAGCCATGGGGCAGCCATTCAGTGAACCTACAGCAGAAAGGAGGGATGAGCCGGAGTTGGTGCAAATTATGCAAAGATCTTGACACCTCCAGTGGCCCCAGAGGCAAAGAAAATTGGGTTATGGATTTGAATGCAGTTCTTTTATAAATGCAATCAATTCCAAAGATAGTTATTGAGCATTTACTATGTGGCATGCCTGGTTTTAAGTGCCAGAGGTGTATATGCATGACCAGAACTACTTTCTGTCTTCATGGACTGCACATCTTAGTCAAGAGAGACAGAGACTAAAAGCCCCAAACAAGTAACTCATACAGGATGGTGACAAGTGCCATAGAAAACACAGAGCAGAGTAAGTGGGGTACATAGGGCCAGATGGGGAGGCAGCTTTTGCAATTTTAAAGGGGGTGGGTGCGGGAGGCCTCATGGAGGAGATATGGGAGCAAAATTTGAAGGATGCAAGAGAATGAGGTGTAACTGGGAAAAGGCAATTCTAGGCAGAGAGAGAATTCCTGAGCTGGGAATTCCTGAGGCAAGAACATGCCTAGTGTGTTTGAGGAACAGAAAGGAAGTGAGTGAGGGAATGTGAATATCAAGGGGTCGGAGGTGCCTCTGAGGTAAATGGGGAAGGCACTGGAGGGATCTGAGCAAATGAGTGACGGGGTCTGGTTTAGGTCTGGAACCGTCACATTCTGACAGCTATGGTGAGAATAAACATAAATAACAATTTAAACCAGGAGTAGCTGCATGTCTCAAAGGTCGTACTTGAATGTCTAAATCAATGACTCTAAAACTTTTTGACTGTGATCCATGGGAAGAAGTACATTCGATATGATAACCAGTAATAAATACACACACCTATGTAACTGACACAAAATTATATACTTAACACTGGTTACTCATGCTATATAAGTTGGACTGATGTTTCCCCTCCTAGTTAAGTTTATTCTGATTCATCCTTGAATTTTCTGCTTGTCACTCAATAAACTGATTTTATGAGTTTATCTGTTACAACCTGTAGACTTAAAAAATACTTGAAGAAGAATCTTTGCACAAAATGTAACGTCATGTATCTCAAGGTGGTTAATAGTAATCAGTCTTGTTGCCTAACACCTGGGTAAGGCTGGGTAATATTAACACATTAATTTTAATGTAATTGAAATAATATTAAAGTTAAGAGCAATATTCCTCTGGTGGAGGCAGCTGATGACAATATTTGTGTTAGGTAATTCACAAAGCCACAACCTATAGATTAAACTATCAGATTAGACAAATTGATGTTGCATATTAAGTGGAAAATGAAATAATACAATACTGCTGCTCATTAGAAATCATGTGTGTATACAGTGGGTTAAAAGATGAAATAAAGAATGAAATTTTAGGACTTCCCTGGTGGCGCAGTGGTTAAGAATCCTCCTGCCAATGAAGGGGACACGGGTTCGAGCCCTGGTCCAGAAAGATCCCACATGCCGCAGAGCAACTAAGCCCGTGCGCCACAACTACTGAGCTTGTGCTCTAGAGCCTGTGAGTCACAACTACTGAGGTCCGCGTGCCTAGAGCCCGTGCTCCACAACAAGAAAAGCCACCGCAATGAGAAGCCCGCGCACCACAACGAAGAGCAGCCCCTGCTCTTCGCAACTAGAGAAAGCTGGTGCCCAGCAACAAAGTCCCAACGCAGCCAACAATAAATAAATTAATTTTTTTAAAAAATTATTTTAAAAAAATGAAATTTTAGCTTTTCCCATGACCATGCCTGGCTAGATATTTGTACTCAACCAAGTTACTGGATGCTGTTTTTTGTTTTCTTTTTCTTTTGTCATGGAAGGAACATTGTCAATTACAACTGACATTTTTTGTAGCCTTGGAGTATCATGCCTATTGAACCAAACCGCACACCCAGTGCCATGCTACTGGGGACAGCCAGGCAATAGGAGAAGTCGATGCTCACATGGCTGGACCCATAATCAGTCACTTTTTAATTTATCCTAGGAGCACATTATTTATGTAACGTTGAGTGACCCTTTTTCAGGCTCTTAGCCACCCTTTGAACCTTTGCCCATGTATATTATCAACCTTCGGTTGATATGCTGAAATATTTGGATGCAGAGTTTATAGCAGAGACTAAAGCTGGGGGTGTCAAAACACGACAAGAAAGGCTTTTTCTTGTTTGATTTCTGGCAGGGATCAGAGTGGAAGTGATGGAAGGCTTGGGAAAGAGCCCAATCCTGTCAGTGATTCTAGCCAACTTGGCCGACTCCATAGGTTTAGAGGGTTCATATGAGCTTTGTGTCCATAAACCTTTGAATACTTGCAGAGGAACTAATCTTACTGTCTGAACTTTTCTGAGGTTCAACACATCTAATTGCTCTGGAGCCAAACTCCTAGCTCCAATCAGACTCTCTACCACCACCCTCACCCCCCTTCCCCCCCACAAAGGCGTTGAACTCTAATCAACTGTGCCAAACCTAAACTCACATAAAACGGCAAGAAAGTTGACCGAGTATAAGTCTGGGCCTCACCTGCATTGAGATTGTTAATTACCTGCTCCGCTTTGCCGCACACATACCTTAAAAAATATCTGGCGGCACTGTCTGTCTGTTTTTGTTTTGTCTTCATGTTTTTACAGGTAGTAGAGCTAGGCAAACTAAAAATGGCCTCTATGCCACATATCCTTTAAATACAGAAATTTCTACTCTTCCCCTATTAGATTTAGGCTGATTTTTATTATTATTTCTAGCAGATGAGGTTATCAGTTCATATTTTATAAGTGAAGTACATGGGTATAAAATTACTTGTGATCGACATACACCCTACATAGGAAAATAACTTGTGATCTACACATACTCCACATACTCAAAAATTTCACGATTCAATTTTTGATAACTGTATTATAATTTGTCCTAGGCAAACGCTTAGTAAAAACAAGATTTTCCAAAGAAACCATGCTATCTGGCAGCGTGTCGCGCTGAGAAAAGGAGATGGTCTCGGAAGGAAGATGAGCTTTTTTTTCCCTAAATTTACTGTTTTACGTTACGCAGATCTCAGATATTCATCTCAGGGCTTTGCAGAGGTCTGTGCAAGTCTCCACTTAGATCTAAGTTATCTCCAATGCACACATTTCCTTGAGAGCGTTCTTACTGAAACCACATTTCCATCTTTTGCGTCCCTGGCATTACTGTGCCCACGAAGCTGGCTCAGGATCAGAAATATGTCTCACACATTCCTGCCACATTTCCTGAGTGAATTCAGGGTTCCAGTTGCAGCTGCAGTTCCTCTCAATTGCAGACACACTCAAGAAAGATCATGTCCGATGGTCGGAGAATAACCGCCAATAATGTCCTCTTATTCTGGCAGGTACTTCCTTAAGGCATGTCTTATATGCCCAATACTGCCAAAGAGTCCTCTGGATTTGTGTATCTTCCAGCCTTGGTCAGCAGGGTGGTTGGCCTTCATTTCCTAACACATCCCAAATGTAGAAGTAGGTCACCGGAAGTGGCCCCTCCTGGCTAAAAGCACAAAGCATTTACTAGAGAAGAAAAGTAGGCAGGGTAGGCAGATTACTGGTGCTTCCTCATCTCCCATATCCAGGATCTCTGGCCAATGTCTAGCATTGAACATCCATCGTATTTCCAACACAGTATCAATAATGTGAAGAGTTTATTGGAACTTCCAGCAGGTAGGTAATAAGCTTCAAATACTTAAGACAAACCGAGCCAAAGAATAAGAATAAGAAAAACACTGTATTTATTTCTGCAAAGCTAGTTTTTTGTTGTTGTTTTTTTAACCACTCTATCATTGATTCAACAAGAGGAAGCCTCCATTTTACTCCAGTCATTTAGCATTAGTGTTTGTTTCCTTCTGTTTCTGCTCTGAGATAGCTTTCTAATGTGCTTATGGATTTCAACCATATTTGGGACCACATCCATGGAGCTCACACACTTTAATTTTAATTTGAAATTAGATTTACCATATGAAACAAAATTGCCAAAATAATTTTTTAAATCAGAAGAACTTCTGTACTTTTGAATGAATTTTAGTGTACTCCAGACACAGATAACTATTAGAAGGTATTTACAGCCTCTTCATAAAACTTTACATCTCTAGGGTTCCAAGAGTCACTTATAGTTACATAGTGTCTTGTGAACATTCTTATTCTGGCCACTGTACAAATAAAAGAAATAAACACACTGCCTTATAGAAGATAACATTTTAAAATTCATACTTAACTAGATAAACTCAGAATATTTACTAAAAAAAAAAAAAAGTAAAAAAAACACTGACTCATCCATAACTTAGGAAACCTAAATTTCATTTCTATTGGTCTTTGATTTCACTGAACTGACCAATCTCAAGAGAATCGACATGTCTACATTTTATTGTGGGAAGAAAGTAATACAGAGTCTTTGCAGATTAAAGGCTTCTGGACCCAAAGGAATTCATTTCTAACGGTGCCATTTCTGAAACTGGGGCTGGCAGCTGGTACATCAGCCCAGTGGAAAGGTCAGCCATGTGTGTTCCTTGGCAGAGAGAACCATGGCTTTTCCCCTGCCCCCAGCCCATTCCATGGAACCAGCGCCAGCTCCTAGGAGCATACCAGACAATTAGTGAACAATTTCTCCATTATTCTTTCAGGAGGCACTAGCCACCAACCTAAGAAGTTTGGAGAGGAATTTTCCTTGGATATATTTTAGACCTTCCAGACTTAAATGTAGATAGACAAGAGGGTCCCAATCCATCTAGAGCACGTGTATCAAACCACAAAAGAGCGTCAGTGTTGCATTCTTTTCCTACAGGCGAATGCAGGTTGGGAAGAGAGAGTCATGTGGGCAGAGACCATCTTGCCTGAGGGAGGCCTGAGGAGTGACTGCCTTCCCTACTGCTGGTACTTACTCAGCAGATAACCAACTCAGGTTACGTGATGAAGAAAAAGAATCACTACGGAGGTTTTAATCTATGGATTTGCCCAGGTGAAATGAAGAAGATAAGGCTCTCCAGAAGGAAAACGATACTGAGGTTCTCTGCAAGTAGCAAGGGTGTGTTTACCCTGTCTGTACAGACTATAACGCAGGGCTCAGCTTCCAGCCAGAGCCTGGTAGGGAATCTGGCTCAACACACACGTTCATTCAATCAGACTGAGCGTTATGCATTTAGGCGTATATAGTAGAATATGCTAATGAAACCTTCCTAAACTCCCTGCTCTCAAGAAACAAGCTGTCTGTGGAGACATCACGGGCAAACTTCTATGATCTACCATTTGTAATTTCACTTCCTGTTGAAAGTAAATAGTGACTGAGAGCAAAAGAGGCCATGCAAGCTACCTGTTAATATTTTACATTTATTTGGGCTTAGATTTCTCAACCACTCCTCAGCTTATTTTATTTTGTAAGAATTTTGCTTTTGAAAGCATTAAGTAGTTAGTAATAACTAGTAGGTTCTGCATCAGATTCTACATCAACCACTGGAGAAAGAGGGAGAGAGAGAGAGATCTTTAGAAAACTCATGAAACAGAGAGCGATCTCCTCAATCAAAATCCTATTCCCGCAGAACACTCTATGACATAAATCACAGCAAGATCCTTTTTGATCCACCTCCTAGAGAAATGGAAATAAAAACAAAAATAAACAAATGGGACCTAATGAAACTTCAAAGCTTTAGCACAGCAAAGGAAACCATAAACAAGACCAAAAGACAACCCTCAGAATGGGAGAAAATATTTGCAAATGAAGCAACTGACAAAGGATTTAATTTCCAAAATTTACAAGCAGCTCATACAGCTCAATAACAAAAACAACCCAATCCAAAAATGGGCAGAAGACCTAAATAGACATTTCTCCAAAGAAGATATACAGACTGCCAACAAATACATGAAAGAATGCTCAACGTCATTAATCATTAGAGAAATGCAAATCAAAAGTACAATGAGATATCATCTCACACCAGTCAGAAAGGCCATCATCAAAAAATCTAGAAACAGTAAATGCTGGAGAGGGTGTGGAGAAAAGGGAATACTCTTGCACTGCTGGTGGGAATGTGAATTGGTACAGCCACTATGGAGAACAGTATGGAGGTTCCTTAAAAAACTACAAATAGAACTACCATAGGACCCAGCAATCCCACTACTGGGCATATACCCTGAGAAAACCAAAATTCAAAAAGAGTCATGTACCAAAATGTTCACTGCAGCTCTATTCACAATAGCCCGGAGATGGAAACAACCTAAGTGTCCATCATCGGATGAACGGATAAATAAGATGTGGCACATATATACAATGGAATATTACTCAGCCATAAAAAGAAACGAAATTGAGCTATTTGTAATGAGGTGGATAGACCTAGAGTCTGTCATACAGAGTGAAGTAAGTCACAAAGAGAAAGACAAATACCGTATGCTAATACATATATATGGAATTTAAGAAAAAAAAATGTCATGAAGAACCTAGGGGTAAGACAGGAATAAAGACACAGACCTACTGGAGAACGGACTTGAGGATATGGGGAGGGGGAAGGGTGAGCTGTGACAAAGCGAGAGAGTGGCATGGTCATATATACACTACCAAACGTAAGGTAGACAGCTAGTGGGAAGCAGCCACATAGCACAGGGAGATCAGCTTGGTGCTTTGTGACCGCCTGGAGGGGTGGGATAGGGAGGGTGGGAGGGAGGGAGACGCCAGAGGGAAGAGATATGGGAACATATGTATAACTGATTCACTTTGTTATAAAGCAGAAACTAACATACCATTGTAAAGCAATTATACCCCAATAAAGATGTTAAAAAAAAATTCTATTCCCACAATGAATGTCCTCCCCACCACGATGTTATGGACAAGTCGGGGCACACAGATGTGTGGACAATTCTTTTTTGGGCTCACCCCCTACGTGGACAATCTTGATGTCCACTTTATCAAAGGTCAGCTTTCATTCAGCCAGTCTGGTGGGCCAGGCAGGTGGATTTGCCATTTCAGAATGGAGGAGTGCATGGGGACTACCCTGCTTGAGAGAGAGAGGCCCCCACCTTAGAAAAGGGGTCCAGGCGGCCAAGAGGAGGTTGAACCCAAGAGTCCAAGCAGGGAAACAAAGGGTTTTAATTCCAGTAAGACAGAGACGGAAGACGATCTTTCATGAATGAGCTAGGATGTCTTCATGGTCAAGACAACAGAAAATTGGTTTCACAGTGGGAAAAAAATGAGATGAAGAGGTGATAATAGGTTATGGAGCAAGCTCTCTGATGACGTAAATTGTGGGTGGGTGGACAACAGAAACATGTAACTATTTCTCCCAAGGGTGAAACTGAACTAACCTTAATAGTAGACTCATTAAGATTACATAATTTAGGGAAAAATGACACACTAAACCTGTAAAATTACAGTGAAGAAAAAAAAAAGGAAGGAAAGAAGGGAAAGAAAGAGTGACAGCAGAACAGAACAAAAATATGATATGAAATCATTTCCTGGGCCTAAAGCAGCGTTTCCCTGATCGTCATGGTAGATGAGTGATTTTTTTAAACAATGTTTCAAACAATTGTTTCCGTAGTCTTAAAATTCTTCCTCAGGGGACCCCAAGGGAGGTGGAGCTGGGGTAGAGGATAAGAGGAATGAGTTTCCAGGTCCAGGGCTCCACTACCTCTCAAAAAACAGTTCCCACTGGAAATATAAATGGTTCCCATAAAATATTTGGCTTCTGGGGCATGAAATAGTTTGAAAACAACCTTCTAAATGGTCATAACTTATGGTGGCCATTTAACCTTATCCTTGAGATAACATCCATGATGGGGCTTCCTTGGCATTCTTTCAGGTCAAGTGAAAAAAAAAATTGGAAGGCTTAATTCACCTATCAATTTCTCTCTCATCCCCCATAACACCCAGTTACAAGAGTGTATTAACCCAGGCAACCAGCATGGTGTCAATTTCCTTGCCTCTCTTGGAGTGGCGTTAACTGTCAGTGGAAATAAGTTTAGTTATTTTAGTAACTTTGCAGGGAAAAGTATAAGAACCAATGAATCCAAACCCCTGGAGTTCTACCCTTGCCTGTCTTCAACTTGCTTTATTAAGAGATGGTCTGTGGGTTGTTTTTATATGTCTGGTTCCTGAAAGAACCCCGCCACCATCACCAAATTCCCGTCTTTGCATTCTCTTTGGAAGCTGTGCCCAGCCCCATAAAGCAACCACTTGTTGTCTAAATTCTAAACAAACGGAAAAATGGTCGGCAGCTTTCTATTGCACTTACATGGGAAATTTCAGGCAATGCCACAAGGGTTTAGTTACTAAGTGAGGTTTAAATGAAAACAGTTTTCGTTGTAACTCAGACCTAAATCAGTGCAACTGAACACAGTCAAAAATATTGGTCAGAATTAATTCACATGGATGGGAGGGGGGTACTCCAAATCTCATTTCTTGAACCAGATAGGTTTCTAGTCCCTTGTAGAACATCCCTAATCCACTATGTTTAAGTGTCATTGAGACATCTCAAAATCCTACCCATTCTGCCATTTCTAATTCTTAATAGATTTATAAGTTGTTTCTGCACTATAATTAGAGTATTATACTTCTAAATCAAAAACAGTCATCAATTTTCCTGACCTTGTACCAGAATGTCTACCTATAATAGAATTGCTTAGAAACTCCTAGATCTTTGCTAATCACATTAGTGAATTCTTCCTTGGTACCCTATCTTATTATGGCAACAACATGTGCTTCAAATTTTGGCCACTCAAAAGTTATTTCTTACAGAAGAAGGAGTGCATTGCACATGGCTAAATGATGAGCATATGTTAGCACAAAGACACACACATGAACATACTTTGAGTCAATGTCTGTTATTGGGACCATAACCCATCTGGCCAATGAAAGTTACAGATTTGCATTTGAGGGCTGCCTGTACTAATTCACATAATTAATAAAGCTTATTCAAAATGGCAATCTCATATTGTTATATTTACTTACAGTATCTCTATCTTAACTAATAGATTCATTTGCTGTTCCTCATTTCAAGCTGTGGCTTTCTGTTCCTTGGAAGTTTTCAGTCTGAATCAATTTCAGTTTATGGTCACCATGCCCTTGTATTCTATAGCCATCATGTGCCCAGTTACAATCCTTCTTTGAAGTACTGAAGGCATCCAACCAGAAAATATTTACTTTCAAAGCAGTTTCACATGCCCTTGGACACCTGCTAAATCTGACCACCTGTTGCACAACGTTGAAATTTCAAGTGTTTTCTGCTCTTATAAAATAGGAAGTGTAAAAAGGGGAGTCTACTCAGGAGTTGGTATCACTCTTAAGTGAACTATTTAGCACACTATATGCCGTTGGTCTATAATTTTACAATGAAAGAATATTTGTGTTTGGCCTAAGATGGTTTAAATACTTAGTGAAGAACAGACTCATACCACAACTGCTCGTCCCGGAACCCAATGAAGTCTGTTTCTTGATGAAATTCACATTGGCAACATCACTTTTGATAACCAACAACCACTGTGGTAACAAAAACCTCTGAGTAGAGAACAGTCCCCCATGACCAAGTGTAGTGAGTTGAACTGTGGCCTTTGAAGAGATATGTCCATGTCCTAATCCCTGAAATGTATGAACGCGACCTTATTTGAAAAAAGGATCTTTGTAAATCTAATTAATGACCTTGAGATGAGTTCATCCTGGATTATCAGGGTGGGTCCTAAATCCAGTGACAAGTGCTCTTTTAAGAGAAAGGCAGAGGGAGATCTAAGATAGATGACACAGACACAGAGCAAAAGGCCATGGGAAGATGGGGTCAAAGACTGGAATCATGTACCACAAACTGAGAAATGCCCGAAGCCACCAGAAGCTGCCAGAGACTGGAAACATTCTACTCTTGAGTGTTCAGAGGGAGCGAAGCCCTGCTGACACCTTGATTTGGGACATCTGGTCTCCACAACTGTGACAGAATACATTTCTCTTAAATCACCAAGTTTGTGATAAATTGTTACAGCAGCCCTAGGAAACGAATATACTGTGATTTGCTATCCCTCTGAAACAGCAGATAAAAATATAGGATCATTTAAGTGTCCATAAATGTTACCTTTCATTTTAGGAGGGAAAAAGCAAAGCCTGGGTATAGGTGTGAGGCTGGAAAGAGGAGACTTTTGTTGAATGATATAGAATTGATGGTATGATAAGCTGTCCCATTTCAAAATCAAAATGACATATTGACACCTGGAGAGGAAAGATAACTGACGTGGAAGGAAGTTTAACATAATAAGTTAGACATATTCAATCATCAGGTCAGAATAATTTTTAATAGATTTTGGGTTGCAATTTAAAAAAAAAAAAAGCACTGCAAAGAGAAGAATCTTATAAAAATCTCCAGATATAAGACTGAATAAATAGCCTACCTCCAAGAAAGTATGAGAAGGAGCTGAGGGTCTCCCAGTGTGTCTTGATTTTGTCCTCAGACAGGGTTTCCTTAGATGGACATACACTTTCCCTGTCACTTGATCCCTTTTGCATCTCCTCACAGACTGCACTTTGTGTTGTCTACCAAAGTTGGCACAATACTCCAAAGTTCACCATGTATTTTATTGTTTGTATTGTTCCCGTTAATTTTTAGAAATACTGAGATTTTTAATTCAAGTCGTTTTATTTGGGGTTGCGTACTGTTATTTCTCACTAGTTGTGAAATAGGTCAGGTGTCTTCTTGACTGTACTAGTCTGTGAGAACTCACCACTCGAGGTATAAAAGCACCAGCTTCCCTTCAAAAGGACCGTGGGATTTCCAGGCTCTACCTGGGGCTTCCCTCTCCAAGAATGAGCTGTGGTTCCATCCTGCTGCCATTTTCATCTTGAGGAGACATCTTGCTTCAAATCAATTGGTCTAGTCTTCTCATGAGAAGGTCATGGCAGGGTACCTCTTGTTGCCTAGAGCCTGGATTCCTTCAAGACGGTGTTAGTATTTTCTGTGTGGTTTTGTCTAAAGTTTGAGCCAGGCTCTGCCTCAATTTCCCAGAGTAATATGAAGACTGGGCTCCAGCCTCTCAGAGACTGCTGGAATTTGGGGAATAACTGAAAGGAAGAAAGACTCAGCAAACAACTTATGACTATGACCAGGGGCTCCTGGACCAATAAGGGTGACATCACTGCCTCACTTGCAGGTTTCCATCATCTTGAAGAGGCTAGTTGCCTCCCCGCCAAGAATTTCTCTTGAACTCTGGTCTCAAAAACCAGGCTCCAAAGAATTAGGAAGGGACTTCCCTGGTGGCGCAGTGATTGAGAATCTGCCTGCTAATGCAGGGGACACGGGTTCGAGCCCCGGTCTGGGAGGATCCCACATGCCGCGGAGCAACTAGGCCCGTGAGCCACAACTACTGAGCCTGCGCATCTGGAGCCTGTGCTCCACAAAAAGAGAGGCCACGATAGTGAGAGGCCCGCGCACCGCGATGAAAGAGTGGCCCCCGCTTGCCACAGCTAGAGAAAGCCCTCGCATAGAAACGAAGACCTAACACAACAAAAATAAATAAATTTTAAAACTCCTACCCCCAACATCTTCTAAAAAAAAAAAAAAAAATTAGGAATATCTCAATCAAGTCCTCCTAGTCTTCTCTGCCCCAGCCTCTTGAGAAAGATGGCAAAAAATACATTGAAAGAAAAACAAAATTTAGTTCAATTCTGTGGCAACTCCTCCCTCTTTCCAGGTTACCAGGCCAGAAGTCTGGAGTCTTCTCTCAACTATCCCTTTCTCTCAGAACCCATATCCAATGCATCCATAAATCTTGTTAGTTCTACTTTCAGTATATATCCAGAATCTGGACTCTTCTCACAAGCTCCAACATTCTCACTTGCTCCAAACACCCATTATCTTTTTCCTGGATTAATGAAGGAGGCTCCTACCTCACCACCATTTTTTTTTTTTTTTTTTTGCAGTACGTGGGCCTCTCACTGTTGTGGCCTCTCCCGTTGCAGAGCACAGGCTCCGGGCGCACAGGCTCAGCAGCCATGGCTCACGGGCCCAGCCGCCCCGCGGCATGTGAGATCTTCCCGGACCGGGGTACGAACCCGTGTCCCCTGCATCGGCAGGCGGACTCTCAACCACTGCGCCACCAGGGAAGCCCCTCACCACCATTTTTATACCTTGCTTCTTCCATCCCTAACAGCATATTCTCCACTCAATAGTTTAAAGGGACTCTGTTACCATTTAGGTCTGCTCAGAACCCTCCAAGCCTTTTCCAGTAACCAGTCTTAGAGCTTGTGCCCTGGTCCCCACATGTTCAAGCTCCCCTCCACCCGCAAGTTCTGGTTGACAGCTATTTTCAGGGGCCCAAAAAAGGTAACCACACAGAGCCTCTCCTCTCCCCTCCCCTCCCCCACCCCCATAATCACTGTTATCTGAGTACCCTGAATAGGAATCCTCTGACCAAATAGCCCCAGACTACTACTCTGTCTATCATCTCTAGGATAAAGTATGCAGGACCCACGCACACCTCTAAGCTTGAGGGATGGCCAAGAGGTGGGGTCGAGGGTGTGACTGTGGACTTTCATTTGTCCTCTTTCCCTAGCCCCAGAACTGTGAGAGGCTGGCCTGCTCTTCTCATGTCATTCAGAGAAAAGCCAAAATCTTTTGAAGTCCTCCAAGGTTATACGACACCTGCCTCCCCTGCTACCTCTCCAAGTTCATCTGGTCCACGCCCTTGAGTGGTTCCTGGGACACTTAGAGGGGTTTGCCTTTCTGGGCCTTTGCACTGGTGATTCCCTGTGCCTGGAATTCTCCTCCCTCCATCTCTTTTCCTGGATTACTTTTCTTCATAGCACAGATCACCTTATCATATTCCACATTATATACTACCATAATATTTTATATAACTGTGTATACAGATTATGCTAATGTATAATTTTTTAAAAGGTAAAATCATAATTCTCGTACAAATATAAAATGAAAACAAATCAAAGATTTTATTTAGTTCTAGTGAATGAATCAGTAAGATTTTAAAACTGGTTCACTGAGAATTCATCTTGCAGATTTATATCCTTTACTTACCAAAATTCATTTGCATTGCCATGCACAGGAAGCATTTTCATGGCTATAGGTAGGCAACTTATAATTGTATCAGTTTCTACAACTTAAATTCTATCCCTACAGTTGTAAGATAGTCTATCAAACACCTTATAGATTCATATCATCCCCTGAGGATCTCCTAGACAAGATTTTCCACTGAAAGGACACTCAGTGATCTCTTTTGCCCATTTTCAACTCTTGAAGATATTCAATCCTGCCAATAACTACGTACTCATATTCTATATTAATATACTGACGAGTAAATACTATGTCTTCATATATGACTATTTCCCATGGTAGAGTATAATTTCCTTGAGGACAAAGATTTTTAGACTTTCTTTCATGGCTGTATCTCTTGTGTCTAGAATAGTAGTGAATACATAGTAAGCATTTAATGAATTTTTTTGAGTGAGTGAATACACAACTCCACCAGGATATGTAATAACTATATAGGCATAGAGGAGTCTAAACCTACATAGAGAAAAATAATGGTTATCCCATAAAAGTAGTATTATTCTATGAGGATATCATTTACATGACTCCTGCTCTCAGTTAAATTGTTAAGTAGAATGCTTAACTGCCGACCTTCAGCCTTTTTCAAGGCCACAGTCAATCCCCAAAATAAATATACCCTAGTGCTGTTTAAAAAACAAACTATACACCCAAAAGGTAAATTTAAATTTTTACTGATTGGAAGCAAGAACTGCTGGCTTGTTTTCTTTCCCATCTTCAAAATTCTTGGGATCTAGAAGACTGGGGTGCCTTCTACATATGTGGATTTTTTTATAAATTTCAGTGGATATTTAGGAAAATGAAATATTTTCCATAAAAGTACTTTTTATTTTGATTTTCAGCTATCCCCATCTTACTAAATTATTGGCTATTCCAGAGATAGGACACATTTTTTCCCCTCTAATAGAGCATGAAAAAATAACCATTGTAGTTCTCAACACATTTGATTTCTTACCAGAAGGCCTCTTTAGTTCAGCTCCTTGGATTTCAGGTCAGACTTTCAGTGGATCTGTTTTTCCCATTCTTGGGTTGTCTCTAGGACAGCCTAGCCGTCTTTACAGATCTCATTAATAAGATTGTTTTAAAAAGAAAGCAACAGACTAACTAAGCCCTCTTCCAAAAGCTCGTCAATGCTCTAAAAACCTCAAAAATGTTAAAGACATTCTTATAAGGAATGGTCACAGCAAATTTTTCACTCAGCTAAGTGGCTTGTGCATTCATTGAATGCTAGACACAAACAGGTCAGTCTAGATAAAATCCTACTTCATAAGGAGGAAACCCATGCTTCCTAAGATTCCACCAAAACTGAGATTCTGTATATTGATTTCAGCCCAAGAAAGATGTATTGAAGACAATGTGTGGGAGGAAAGGAAATAAACAAACAATGTTTATTGAGTGTTTATTATGCCCCTGACAGTGGGCTAGCAATTTTCAAACACTATTTCCTTTAATTTTCTCGATATTCCTGGGAAGTAGTTATCATCTCCTCAATCTATCACCATCTTTATATATTAGGAAATTGAGGCCCATGAGGTCGATGACCAGACCAAGGTCACAGAGCTGGGGAGTGACAAAGGCAGAATTCAGAACTACATGTCATGTGCTCCCAAGTCCCTTTTTTTTTCTCACTATGGCAGGCAAGCTACAGCCGCAGTTATGTAACTCCTGCTTTAATCTGTGCATTTGTAAATTGGTAATGATGCTTAAAGTACAGCAGGAAGGAGAACGGCAGAAAAAACAGCTTTTAATCATACTCATACTTTAATATCTACGTTTTCAAGGATTTTATGGTGATCCACTGTAGAAGCAGAGAAATGGTACCCAGTGAACTTCAGATGAGGGCTATGAAGGGTTCATGGGTGCCATAGTCAAAAGTTTCTTTCCTGGGAATTGCTTAATTCCTCTTGTTCAATTGAAAAGGGCTTTGCCAGTAGAATTTGCTTTTCTATACAACTTAACCACTATATATACAGTATAAGGAAGGTTCTTGACTTGGCTATAAACAAAATAGCAGTATGGATTTGGGCATCTCTTTTCTGTATATATAATATTTTGCTTCAGTCACAGGGGACTGATCATAATACTTTCACCTGGCCTCACCGGGCAGTTGAAAGGATACAGTGAGATGGGAGATGAGAAAATGTTTTCAAAAACCTGGTAATAAATTTATTGAGTAACACCATAGTAGGAAGTGATAGAACACAAAAATCAGTGCTTTGAACTTGTCCTTCTCTTCAGTGGACGAGCTTGGTCAGTGAGTCCCCTATCTCTCTTGCTGTTCCTACCTGTAATAACAACAGTCATCGTAAGTGTGCAGAGAGCCTCCTCAACTAATCCTCACAAAACCAGGGAACCTGACATCATTCCCACGTTCTAGGTGAGAGGACTAAAGGCCAGAAATCTCACATAAATGGTTCAAGATCACGTAGGTGAGACTCAATCTTGTATCACCTAGCTCTAAACTATATGCTTGTTTTCCACACCGTAACACTGGAGATGATAGTGGTTTATTCCACACAGCTATGAGCAGAAACCCTCATTTAAGTGATAGGGTTTAGGCAGTGCCTCAGACTGGGAGATCACCCTCCACCACAGCCGGGCCTCGGCGCTGGAGACCTTGAAGGTCTCAGAAAAAGAATTCCTTTCTTTTGGAACAGACAGCACATCATTAAACCTCTCAGCTACTTTAGCTATTCTTTAGCTGCTTCGTTTAAATGGTTTGTCTAATTAGTTGGTTGCTTCCTACTGTCTCAAAGGAAAGAAAATGAGACATTTAGTTTTTAATCAGTACGAAGTTCAAAAAGGCCAGAATTTTAAATAACTTCTGAACTTCACCCAACCCCTTTTGTTAAACAAGAGCCTACGTTCGCTCCTAAAGCTTATTATTTCATGGTTGCGATAGATGAATTTATAGGAAGTTCAGTGGAGAAAGAAGACTCTACATTAGACACTTAGCTGGGAATCACTTAGCACAGACGTTGAAGAAAGTCTGAAAATTTGGTTTGGATGAAATCAGCCTCAAGTTCTTCTTTCCTTTATTTTAACAAATGAATCTCATGACTTGACAAGGCAAGAATGTCCTAGTCATAATGGATATGATGAAGTGTGATAAGACAAAAGATACTATGAATTGAGAGAAAATGTTTTCCGTTCATAAAAATATAGTAAAAACAAAGGGAAATGAATGAAAAACAGCGCGGCCATTTGAAAATCTGGTTTTGTCTATAATGCCTGTGTGCGTAGATCCATATTTTAAAATAAACCTGAATATTTACCCAAGCCTAAATTTAGGTCCTCTATTATTTGTTCTGCCTGTCTTTATCATGATTCAAGCTTCATATTTCATTGTGTGAAAGAAGTATGTGGCAGGCTAATGGTCTAAATACCTAAGTCTCATTTCATAAATATTTATTGCCAACTGATGTGTTCCTATCTTTGAAGTCATATGCATGGCTCACTGTAAGCCTATACTTTCCTCCTCTTCTTGTGAAGAATAACTACACAGCACTCTTGTTTACATGAGGATCGCTTTAACACAGAGTTGATTTTTTTAATCCACATCTTCTCACATCACTCATCTTTGCTTTGTTATATTTTCTTCCCCCTTTCACCTCACATTTCATGTAGCAAAGGCCAGAAGTAATAAACCAAACAACATGATCTGTGCTGCTGTTGAATTAAAGCAGTGGTACAGGCTAGGCTGACCATTCATAACCTGCCTGGAGTTGCTGCAGGGGACCTACCAGGTCCAGGGGAGAGAAATAAACAAAACCCAGAGAAGAAACTCAGAATAAAAGAAGCGAGCGTGGCGGATCCTGAACATCAAACCAAAACCGCTGGACATGATTCAATAGAGAGTCACTGGAGGTCTTGAAGCAAGAGAATCAAGTTAAGAAACAGAGCTTCAGGAAAATTAACCTACCTGCATTGTACCTGAAGGACTGCCACAAACTGGAGGAGAGACCAGTTAGGAGGCAACTGCAATAATATAGATGAGATGGGATGTAGAACTGGACATAAACACAGTTCCACTAAAATTGAGGCGTTAGATGATGACAGTGGAAACATATAGGAAGGTGCCGATGGGAGCGGTATCGGCACCACAGAATTGACAAAATTTGGAAATATTGGATACAGGGCAAACTTGAGTAGAAAATGCAGTAAAATTTTTAACTATAGGGAATAGGAAAATGAGGGAGGCATTAATTAAAATTGAACAAGGAAGAGAAGCATGATTAGAACAGAAGATGATGTGAATTGATCATTTTTGGACATTATAAATTTTAAGTTTTACTGGAGCCTGAATAAAGAGACATCCACAGAAGTAGTGGGTGAGAGAGGCAGGCGTGAGCTAAATATTTGGTTGGATAAGACATGGCAGATGAGGAAAAGAAAGGCATGTAGGAATGATTTCTGGTTTCTGGCTTGGATGGCCATATGGTGATAATAACCAGGATGAGTTATTGAGAAGGAGAAGCGTTGAGCAACCACGGGGGAGCCCATATATTCATGTTGAATTTAGGTTTCTCACGGGATATACAGGTGAAAACATTCAGAAAGGTGAACTCACCTGCCTGGAGCTCAGTGGATGGGTCTAGTTGAGCAATCTAGATTTGGGAACAGCAACAAGAATTTAAAACACTGTTAAGGGGAGCAGAGTTCCTCTTCTGGGAAGATGAAGTAGACATACCTTTCCTTATTCCTACATGAAGTAGAGCTAAAAACCCTGTACATTATTTATAAAACAAACTTAGGAAGATTCTTAGAGGTAGAAAGAAGGCAGATCTATCAGGACCTTAGAATGAGAGGAGCAGTATGTTGGGAAGTTTCCAGGGTTTTCTTTGTTCTCATACATCTCAGACTTGGGGCTGAAGAAGCTGGCCACCTGGAAACAACAACAGACACAGACAAAAGAGCCCAACAAAGCCCGCTCTTTCCAATCAAAGGAGCAGGAAAGGGGAAACCTATCAGGTCAGAAAATTTTAGACAATGACTGGTCTACTGCATCTAGTAAAGTACCACAGAAAAAACTGTAGCCCCTCCTCAACTCACGCTAGCTAAAGCCAAGTGGAGAGCCTAGACTTTTACTTTCATGAAGTTGTAACAAGGTGCCTCAATACCTTTGATCAGAGAAGGCCAAGTAGGGAGCTAGGACTTTCACCCCCACCAACCAACAGTGAGCTCCATCCAGTCCTATTGTATCAGTGGACACCACATGGGTATCCTGGACATCCAACCCCACTGGGCAGTAATGAGGCACCCCTCCCCTTCCCTGATATAGGGTGGTGTCATAGGAAGCCTAGTAGAGAGTGAGGACTGTCACTGTCACCCAACAGTAATAAGGCCACCATGCAGTGGAGTCTCAGTGGAGACTACATGCAGAGATGGAGCTGTCACCCCACCCAGGAATAACCAGGAATTTCCACCTTGGGTATCAGGGTGACTGGAGAACCTGGACTCACACATCCACCTGGCAGTAACAAGGTAGCTCCCCTTCCTCTCCTGCAGAATGAGTGTCAGTGGAAGCCAGCAAAAGTAGAAGGTTTAATATCCAGAGTCTTATAAGACAATATAAAAATGTCCACATTTCAACTGAAAACCACTCATCAAACCAAGAACCAGGAAAAGCTCAAACTCAATGAAAAAAAGGCAATCAATATATGCCAACATCAAGATGGCAGACGTGTGAGAAGTATCTGACAAAGATTTTAAAGAAGCTATGTCAGATAAGCATCTGACAAAATTCGATACTCATTCAGGATAAAAACTCTCTGAAAAAATAGAAGCGGGGGGGAACTTTCTTAACTTGATGAAGCATATGAAAAAAAAAACCCTATAGTTAACATTATAATTTTAATGGTGAGTGAATGCTTTCCCCTAAGATCAGTAACAAGATACAAATGTTTGCTTTTATTTGACTCTAACTCAACTAGCTTACTCTTGCCAGTGCAATAAGGCAAGAAAAGGAAATAAAAGCATACATATCATAAAGAAAGGGGGGGAAAACTGTCTTTACTTGCAGATTACATGCCTGTATATGTAGAAAATCCCAAGGAATCTACCAAAATATCCTTAGAACTAAAATGTATGCTCATCAACATCACAGGATACAAGATAAATATTCAAAAATCAATTGTGTTTCTATGTAGTAGCAATAAATGTGTGGACAATGAAATTAAAAATACAAAACCATTTACAGTCACTCAAAAAAGAAAATCTTAGATAAAATCTAACAAAACCTGCACAGGACTTGTATGCTGAAAGAAATCAAAGAAGATCTAATGAATGGAGAAACATATTGTGTTCATGGACTGGAAGACTCAACAGAGTCAAGATGCCAATTGTCCACAAATTGATATACAAGCTTAATGCTATACTTAAAAACTCCAAATAAAATTTTTTTGTGGATATAAATAAGATTATTCTAAAACTTATATGAGAGGCAAAGAAACTAGAATTGCTAAATCAGTTTTAAAAAAGAATAAAGTGGGAGGACTCAGTCAATTCAATTTTAAGATATACTGTGTAACTACAGTAAAGAAGACTGGGAGGTATTTGCAGAAGGAAAGACACATAGACCAATGGAACATAACAGAGAACCCAGAATAGACCCATAAAAATATGCCCAACTGATTTTTGACAAAGATGCAAAAGTAATTCAATGGAGGATAGTTAACCTTTTCAACAAATGGTGCTGGGACACGAACACAGGCACTACTCAACCTAAGTATTGTGTGTTATACAATAATTAATTTCAAATGGATAGTGAACTTAAGTGTACAATGCAAAATTAGAAAATTTTTAGAAAAAAATATAAGAGGAAGTCTTCAGGATCTAGGGCTAAAGAATTCTTAGACTTGACACTAAAACCATGATCCATAAAAGGAAAATTTGATATCTTGGGCTTTATCAAAATTAAAAGCTTTTGTTCTGTGAAAGAACCCATTAAGAGGATGAAAAGACAAGCTACAAAGTGGGAGAAAATATCTGCAAACCATGTGTCTGGCAAAGGGCCCTCAAAACTCAAAAGTGAAAAAGCCTATACAATCAGAAGACATGAAGAGACATTTCATCAAAGCAGGTATATCCATAGCAAATAAGCACATTGAAAGATATTCAACATCATTAGCTATCAAGAAAAAGCAAATTAAAACTACAATGAGATACCACTACCAATCTATCAGAATGGCTAAAATAAAAAACTGACAACACCAAATGCTAGCGGGGATGCAGGGAACCTGGATCACTCATATACTTCTGGTAGAAATGCAAAATGGTACAGTTTGGCAATTTCTTATAAACTTAAACAAGCAAATACCATATGACCCACAATTGCTCTCTTGGGCATTTATTTCAGGGAAATGAAGGTTTATCTAACTACAAAATGAACATTTATTGCAACTTTATTCCTAATAGCCAAAATCTAGCAACAATTCAGATGTGCTTCACTGGGTGAATGACTAAACAAATTGTGGTACATTTATGCAATGAAATAGTCCTCAGCAATAAAAAAAAGGATGAACTACTGATACCCAGAAGAACCTGAATGCAACTTGAGAGAATAATACTGAGTGAACAAAAGCCAACCTCAAAGGGTTGCATCCTGTGTGATTCCATTCTTATAACATTCTTGAAATGACAAAACTACAGAAATGGAGAATGGGCTAATGGTTGCCAGAGGTTAAGGAGGCACAGGAATGGAAGGGAAGTGGGTGACACTATAAAAGAGCAACAGAAGGGATCTTTTTTTTTTTTTTTTTTTTTTTTTTTTTTTATGCGTTACGCGGGCCTCTCACTGTTGTGGCCTCTCCCGTTGCGGAGGACAGGCTCCGGACGCGCAGGCTCAGCGGCCATGGCTCACGGGCCCAGCCGCTCCGCGGCATGTGGGATCCTCCCAGACCGGGGCACGAACCCGTGTCCCCTGCATCGGCAGGCGGACTCTCAACCACTGCGCCACCAGGGAAGCCCCAGAAGGGATCTTTTTGTGAGAGAATTGTTCTGTATCTTGTCTGTATCCATGTCCATATCCTGATTGTACTATTGTCCAGAGTTGTGCATACCCTTGGGAGAACATGGGTAAAAGGTACATGAGATCTCTGTACGATTTCTTAAAACAGCATGTGAATCTATGAATATCTCAAACTTAAAACTTTAATTTAAAAAATACTGTGCAAGTCAAGAAAAATGTTGTATTACCTGGACATGATCTACATGGTGATGGTTTACAAGTCTCTGGTAAGGAGCATAAAACAGAAGGCAAACATGGCCAACTGAGAAGAACCATTATTCAAGGGGCTATTGGAAGAGGAGGATCTTATGTTCATAATATTAATTATTATTATAATAATAAGGTCATGTATGATCAAACCCAAAGATGACTGAGCAAGGATTTTTCTTTAGTGTGTAGAACCAAGAAATAGCTAAAGAAAGAAAGAGACTCTTAGAAAGTAGAACTTAAGCTTATTTTGGAAGTAGAAAATGGATAATAGCTTACATTCAACAATACCCCTTAAATGACCCCAAACTGCCAACTTTTATAGATTTTAACAAACTTGAGGAGGGGCTAAGTTTCCAGTCTGGTCAATTCAGTGACGGCTGAGGAAGCTAAGGAAAAAATGAGGTCAGACCATAAGAAAGTAAGCCATCAATAATCCCCACCCCAAGCAGTAACCACAACAACTACTTGAGGATGGACTTCAAGTCAATCTTGTTTTGATCACAAGAGTCACGGGGGGAAAAAAGGAGTCTGGGAAGTCCAATTTGAAATTTGGGTTAAAATTTCAAACAGGCAGAAATCTTTCATTTTAAAAGCTATCTCTCATTTTCTGCTCCTCTCTTAGGGCTGTCTGGTGGCTTTCCTCCCCTTTACAGTTAAGCTCATTGAAACAACACTTTCACTGTATTCACGTCTTCATTTTCCATTGCCTTAAGTCAGAATAATCTGATTTCTGCTTCCATTACTCCAATGAAATGACTCTCCCCAAAGTTACAGATGACCTCCCTGTTGCTAAATCGAACAGATATTTTTCAGTCAGTATCTTCCTGGGTCTTTTTATTATTGGGGCATTTGTCCCTTTTGAGCACTCCTTTCTTCTACACATGATTTCTCCACCATTCTTTCCTAGCACTATTCCTGCCTCTACAGCCACATCTTTAGACTCTTCATGTCCTCTCCTTTTCTGCTCACTCCTTGAATTTTGATGCCCTGTAGGTTCCTGTCTCTCAGTCTGTCCTTGGAATTGTGTTCACAGCCTTGATTTAATTACTCCCACATCTACACTGAACCAAGATCTCTTTCTCTTGTGATCAGACATACGTACCCAACCCCATATTGGACAGATTCATAAAATGTGCTATTCGTTCATTCATTCAAGTGTTTATTGGGCATTTTGTGTCAGACACTCTTCGATGTTAGGGCCAGGTGGACAGAGCTCCTGTCATCAGGAAGCTCGTACTCTGGAGTGGATACAGCATTTATTGCATGTCATTTCTGCTTCTCAGTTGGGCTTATGAAAATCTTTGCACTCTCTCTTCTTCTTCAATATCTCATCGAAGTGTCTCTCTGTTACCTATCCTGCCAGGTCCTCCCAGAGAGGACCATCCCCACCAGGTACAGCTGTCTTCCCCTGTGGGCTGTCTTCTAACCCTCAGGACACCAGAGTGAACTGTGGTTGCTGACCAAGTACAGGGGAGGAAAAAATGGACCTCTCCCAGATTCTGTACCACTGACATCAGATGCCTCTACCTCAAGTCTTGAGGGCTATCTTATCCCATTCAGCTCATCCAATAGTTTAAGCACACAACTTAATTTATTTTTTTTTACCATATTTAGGTATATGTTCCTTAAAACCAAAATAAAACAACCAGTCTCCTGAGACTCAGCTCACAACACCAAGTATAATTATTTAGCAACTCCTCGTGGGCTTTTCATGTTGTCTCATCCTTCTGTTTCTTTCAGCCTTTCCTCTGATCTCTCCCTGTTGGGAGCACTGCTCATTTGCTCCACTCACCCCATTTCCACCTCCCAGCTAAGATGAGCTCTTCCATCTTCCTATCAACACTGGTCATGTGTTTCTGGCTCAATTTTAACAACTTCCCTAGCTCTAACTACCTCACTGCAAAACCTGGCCACCACCCACACTCTGGGTTCAAATCCACAGGAAGGAATCCACTCTGGTTGATCTTTCTCCTAGTGATGTACATCAAGAACTTGTCCATCGACTGAGGAATAGATAAAGAAGATGTGGTACATATACACAATGGAATATTACTCAGCCATAAAAAAGAACCAAATAATGCCATTTACAGCAACATGGATGGACCTAGAGATGACCAGACTAAGTGAAGCAAGTCAAACAGAGAAAGACAAATATCATATGATATCACTCATATGTGGCATCTATCTTAAAAAATGAACTTATTTACAAACCAGAAACAGATTTACAGATATCAGAAACAAACTTACGGTTACCAAAGAGGAAACGTGGAAGGGAGGGATCAATCAGGAGCTTGGGATTAACATACAGACACTACAATATATAAGATAGACAACCAACAAGGACCTACTGTATAGCACAGGGAACACTACTCAATAGTCTGTGATAAACTATATGAGAAAAAAATCTGAAAAAGAATGAACATATGTATATGTATAACTGAATCACGTTGCTGTACACCTGAAACTAATACAACATTGTAAATCAACTCTACTCCAATAAATTTTTTTAAAGATCTTTATCCATGTTGCTAATCAGAACCACTTCCCCAGAACAGCACATCTAGCTTCTCTCTCCTTGCAACTGTTCACCTACCCCCCATCATTCCACCCCCTGCTTCTTTATTCGAAAGCTTTCTAACATGGCGTTTCCTCCATTCTCTTCACTCTGAGTTGACATGTACCATATTTCTTTTCTTTTCTCTCTTTCTTCTTATGAGTATGTAACCACAGAATTTTCCCTGTCCTTTAGTACTCTGCTCCTATGTTCTCATGCACCCCCTTGACCCAACTGGAGGTCCCTTCTTTGCAGGAGTCACTGGAGGAGAATTATAGGGATACCTGTAATCCACACAAATGTATAACAAAAAAAAGAAAAATGTACCCAAATTTCTTATAGGCATCAGTTGACACTAGTGGACAGCGGACAGGCAACGGGTTGAGGATGCAGATATAACTGTTCTGAAATCCTATCTCTGCCACATACAAGCTGAATGACTTGGATAAGTTTAATAAATATATCAGTAATATTAATGATAAAGTCAGCTATGATTGAGGGTCTATTTCTTGTTTTGAACTTTGTATATTTTATATCTAAACTCCACAATGACTCAAGAGGAAGGTATGATTATCTAAACGTATAAAAAAGGAATGAGACTTAAAGAGGTTGGCAGCAGGCTTTGGTTCCTCACCACCCGTGCCTCTCCATGGGGCTTCTCTTGACATGGCAGCTGGCTTCCCCCAAAGTGTGTGATCTGAGACAGACAGAAAGGAAGAGGGAGACGGAGACAGAGAGACAGAAGCCAAAGGCCCTTTTATAACTGATCCCCAAAGTGACATACCATCACCTCTGCAGTATCCTTCTGATCACACAGATCAACCCTGGTACAATGTGGCACGTGGGAGGGGATTACACAAGCGTGAAACTATCAAGACGCAAGGTTCACTGGGGGTGATATTGGAAGTTGGCTGCCACATCAACAATATCAGGACAGGTAGGTGTTCCTGGTTAATATTTTTATATTCACAAGAGTAAAATTTGCATGCCATTAAAAAATCAGAATAAGTGTATAACGCAAACATCACCTCCCTGTAGGTAGCCCCCTCCTCTCCAACTGTTACAATTCTACTGTCCAAAGATACATGCTCTTCAACATTGTTAGCTTTTTTGAGTAGTTATTCTAAGGTGATACACAACATACATTTATATGATTTGTGATCACCTCTAGAGATTGTCTTGCTACTTTGGGTGAGGATGCAGCGTTCCTACCCCCGTAACCCAACAGCCGCCCTCCTGCCCCACCGTGCACATACGCATACCTCCACAATTTCATCTCTCCAATAGACCGTAAAAGCCTTCTCGCCTGATGTGGAGTTGGTTAGTTAACAGAAAAAGCTGGTTAAAGAGAGTAATTACACAAAAGGATATGTACCTTTAACATTTGGTTTTAACTTAAAGTACGTCATTGTACCTGAATTCCCCAAGCTTTTGATACACAGCCAAGGTCTTTTTTTTTGCGAGTGGATCTACTGATCGGAGGTTGCCACCATTTTCTTGTATGAATTGCATTTATAATGCATCTTCTACCATTTCCAGTTTGGGAGTCTTTAAAGTAGAATAAGAACTTAACTTAAAGGTCCCTGCACAATTTTATGACTGTAGAATCTTTTCATAGTTTGTCATTTTTCTTCATTCTTCTGCAGCTGTCTCTCCCCTGGCTAATTTAGCCACAACATGTTTTTAGTGATTTTCCTTTAACTGTATAGAAGATTTCCAGTTTTTATGTAATACAATCACAACTACAACTGGCATAAACAGATTTGGGAACAAACACAAGTTTGTAAGCATACAACTCAACCAGTGAGAGCAAATATCGCACAGGTAATGTACAGAGTGACCCACGAGCTGTAAGTACTCAATATTCTGAGGATATCAGACAATGTATTTTATGCAAGAAATTGGGATCATCTTTCAATCCCAGAGTCAGTTAAGTGGAATCCATTAAAAGATTTTCTGTGTTATTTCTTCTCGTAGAAAGAGTAAAGTAGGGACTTCCCGGGTGGTGCAGTGGTTAAGAATTTGCCTGCCAACGCGGACAGGGGTCCGATCCCTGGTCTGGGAAGATGCTACACGCCGTGGAGCAACTAAGCCCATGCACCACAACTACTGAGCCTGAACACCTACAGCTCTTGCTCTGCAACAAGAGAAGCCACCGCAATTAGAAGCCCACGCACCTCAATGAAGAGTAGCCCCCGCTCGCTGTAACTAGACAAAGCCCGCGTGCAGCAACAAAGACCCAACGCAGCCATAAATAAATAAATATTTTTTCAAAAGAGTAAAGTTGGGAAAGGAAGGCCATCTGCCCCAAGAACTTAAGTTAACATCACAGCAACTGAAGAGACAAAATATTCAGAAGAACAGCCATAAGATTCCAAAAGAACCGTGAACTAGTTAAAGAGCAAACCAGCTCTGCCCACCTAAATAGTAGTTGATGAGATTATCACTGAATAATAATCTCTACCTCTTCATCTAAAAAAAAAAAAAAAAAAGGCTAAATTATGATCAGTGTAGTCTATTTCAGGATATGGAGAGTGGGGACACGGTATAAAGATTTCCATCCAGAACATGGAAATAAAAGTTTGGTACCTGTGATGTGTAAGTCTCTACCGTTCACCTTAGGAACCCCACATATGCAGCAGCAATGCAATTTAAGGAACTGATCCATTCTCAGAAAGTTGGCTCTGATTTGTCTTAGTCAATCATAGTCTCCTGTCCTTGTGATTGGCCTGTGCCCACTTGGGCCAGAAAGTCATCAAGAAAGATTTACTCACCCTAACTTCTCTGAAATTTCTTCATTGCTTTTAAAACAAAGCCATGGGAAGCATTCTATGCTGAACGCAAATGAGGATGAATAAATAATGCCCAGGTTTTTCCTAAGGGCTTTGTTGAGACCATGAACCTGATGACAAAGTCAAAATACCGATGAGGGAAGTGATTAGAGAATTATAAAGAAATCGAGCCATGATCACCCTATGGCAGAAAACTTGGTTCCAAGTTACATGAGCAACAAATGTCCTTATTATTTAAACTTGTTTGGTCACATGTCTACGCCTTATATCCAAACCTGCCCTATTTTCTTTCTCAGTATTTAAAAGACTCTTCTTCAATTATGAAAAAGAATTCTCTATAGGGGGCACTTCAGTTTCTATCAATTCAACAAAACTAGGTATTACTTTAATTTATATATTAAACTAATAGAATTTGTTACCTCAAGAGGTAGACTAAGCTGAAAAAGACAGTTATAACAGGGTTATTAAAGAAAGCCCTTTGGGTCAAAAACAATAACCCTCTATGTTTGACGTCATAGCAGGCAACAACATCAACTCTCAAAATATCCTGTGGGGAAACTGTCAGAACTCAAGTTCTAGAATCCATGGGCCAAGGGTCTAACTGGAAGACATGTTTCTGCTCACTCTTGGAGGGTGAAGCCATAAAAACATAATTAGATATTTCTAGCTGGGGTCAATGGTAAATTCACCACGCCAGACACTAAGCTCTACCAACCACATGTCTTTCCAGTGGAAAAATATCTACCTAATATTACTTTTATCCTAAAGTAAAGGGGAGAAAGGAACATGGTTATTGAAGTTAAATAATTTGCCCAGCGTCACAGTACCACTACATAGCTGACCTAAAATTTCTGTTACCTAACCTAGAAGTTATTCTATTCACCACTATGTTATATGTTTAATTGAATTCATTTCTTTAACTCAAAAGCTAAAAAAAAAAAAAAAAACAAAAAAACTTGGAAGCCAAGTATTACAGGGCATGCATAACTATAATGATTAGAAATATCTTCCAACACTTTCCTTTACTGACAGTTAACTCAGCTTCCTTTGTACCCTCTCAATGGGCCAAAGGGGTCCTTCTGCCTTTTCAAATAAAAGAGCTTTCTGTTGTGGGTTTCTGGAAAGTGGTACAATAAATGCGTTTGCAGTGACTTTACCTTGGAGTGAGATGGTAAATGTATAGCACATCAGTCCAAAGGGCTTCTGAGGCTGATTCCACTATTTTATGGAGAAATAGCTTTTCAAGTTTAGAAAAAAACTACTATCAAAAATCCAGCTTGATGAATAGTCAATATCATTCTTTAAAAACTATATTCAAACAGATTGTGCTTTTTCATCCACTCATCTCACAGTGGTGTGCTGAGTGGTTTAGTTATGACATCAAGTTATTGAATGAAAAAAAATAAAGGTTAAAAAAAAATGGATGCCTTGGGAAGCAGGCTGGAATTGCTGGGGAAGATGGCGGAAGCGTAAGACGCAGAGATCACCTTCCTCCCCACAGATACACCAGAAATACATCTACACATGGAACAACTCCTACAGAACACCTACTGAACGCTGGCAGAAGACCTCAGACCTCCGAAAAGGCAAGAAACCCCCACATACCTGGGTAGGGCAAAAGAAAAAAGAATAAACAGAGACAAAAGAATAGGGACAGGACCTGCACCAGTGGGAGGGAGCCGTGAAAGAGGAACGGTTTCCACACACTAGGAAGCCCCTTCACGGGCGGAGACTGCGGGTGGCGGAGGGGGGTAGCTTCGGAGCCGCGGAGGAGAGCGCAGCAACAGGGGTGCGGAGGGCAAAGCGGAGAGATTCCCGCACAGAAGATAGGTGCCGACCGGCACTCACCAGCCCGAGAGGCTTGTCTGCTCACCCGCCGGGGCGGGGCTGGGAGCTGAGGCTCGGGCTTCGGTCGGAGCACAGGGAGAGGACTGGGGTTGGCGGCGTGAACACAGCCTGAAGGGGGTTAGTGCGCCACGGCTGGCCGGGAGGGAGTCCGGGGAAAAGTCTGGAGCTGCCGAAGAGGCAAGAGACTTTTTCTTACCTCTTTGTTTCCTGGTGCGCGAGGAGAACGGATTAAGAGCGCTGCTTAAAGGAGCTCCAGAGACGGGCGCGAGCCGTGGCTAACAGCGCGGACCCCGGAGACGGGCATGAGACGCTAAGGCTGCTGCTGCTGCTGCCGCCACCAAGAAGCCTGTGTGCGAGCACAGGTCACTATCCACACCCCCCTTCCGGGTAGCCTGTTCGGCCCGCCACTGCCAGGGCCCCGGGATCCAGGAACAGCTTCCCCGGAAGAACGCACGGCGCGCCTCAGGCTCGTGCAACGTCACGCAGGCCTCTGCCGCAACGTCACGCCGCCTCTGCCGCCGCAGGCCCGCCCTGCATCCGTGCCCCTCCCTCCCCGCGGCCTGAGTGAGCCAGAGCCCCCGAATCAGCTGCTCATTTAACCCCGTCCTGTCTGGGCAAAGAACAGACGCCCTCCAGCGACCTACACGCACAGGCGGGGCCAAATCCAAAGCTGAGCCCCGGCAGCTGTGAGAACAAGAGAAAGGGAAATCTCTCCCAGCAGCCTCAGAAGCAGCGGATTAAAGCTCCACAATCAACTTGATGTACCTGCATCTGTGGAATACATGAATAGACAACCAATCATCCCAAATTGAGGAGGTGGACTTTGAGAGCAAGATTTATTATTTTTTTCCCTTTTCCTCTTTTTGTGAGTGTGTATGTGTATGCTTCTGTGTGAGATTTTGTCTGTATAGCTTTGCTTCCACCATTTGTCCTAGGGTTCTATCCGTCCGTTTTTTTTTTTTTTCTTAAAAAATTTTTTTTCTTAATAATTAATTTTAATAATTTTATTTTATCTTACTTTATTTTATTTCACTTTAATCTTCTTTCTTTTTTCCTTCCCTCCTTCCTTCCTTCCTCCCTCCCTCCCTCCCTCCTTTCTTTCTTTCTTTCTACTTCCACTAATTCTTTCTTTCTACTTTATCTCCCTTTTATTCTGAGCCGAGTGGATGAAAGGCTGTTGGTGCTGCAGCCAGGAGTCAGTGCTGTGCCTCTGAGGTGGGAGAGCCAACTTTAGGACACTGGTCCACAAGAGACCTCCAAGCTCCACATAATATCAAACAGCAAAACTCTCCCAGAGATCTCCATCTCAACACCAGCACCCAGCTTCACTCAACGACCAGCAAGCTACAGTGCTGGACATCCTATGCCAAACAACTAGCAAGACAGGAACACAACCCCACCCATTAGCAGAGAGGCTGCCTAAAATCATAAAAAGTCCACAGACACCACAAAACACACCACCAGACGTGGACCTGCCCACCGGAAAGACAAGATCCAGCCTCATCCACCAGAACACAGGCACTAGTCCCCTCCACCAGGAAGTCTACACAACCCACTGAACCAACCTTAGCCACTGGGGAAAGACACCAAAAACAACGGGAACTACGAACCTGCAGCCTGCAAAAAGGAGACCCCAAACACAGTAAAATAAGCAAAATGAGAAGACAGAAAAACACACAGCAGATGAAGGAGCAAGATAAAAACCAACCAGAACTAACAAATGAAGAGGAAATAGGCAGTCTACCTGAAAAAGAATTCAGAATAATGATAGTAAAGATGATCCAGAATCTTGGAAATAGAATAGAAAAAATGCAAGAAACATTTAACAAGGACCTAGAAGAACTAAAGGTGAAACAAACGATGATGAACAACACAATAAATGACATTAAAAATACTCTAGATAGGATCAATAGCAGAATAACTGAGGCAGAAGAACGGATAAGTGACCTGGAAGATTAAATAGTGGAAATAACTACTGCAGAGCAGAATAAAGCAAAAAGAATGAAAAGAACTGAGGACAGTCTCAGAGACCTCTGGGACAACTTTAAACGCACCAACATTCGAATTATAGGGGTTCCAGAAGAAGAAGAGAAAAAGAAAGGGACTGAGAAAATATTTGAGGAGATTATAGTTGAAAACTTCCCTAATATGGGAAAGGAAATAGTTAATCAAGTCCAGGAAGCACAGAGAGTCCCATACAGGATAAATCCAAGGAGAAATACGCCAAGACACATATTAATCAAACTGTCAAGAATTAAATACAAAGAAAACATATTAAAAGCAGCAAGGAAAAAATAACATACAAGGGATTCCCCATAAGGTTAACAGCTGATCTTTCAGTAGAAACTCTGCAAGCCAGAAGGGACTGGCAGGACATATTTAAAGTGATGAAGGAGAAAAACCTGCAACAAAGATTACTCTACCCAGCAAGGATCTCATTCAGATTTGATGGAGAAATTAAAACCTTTACAGACAAGCAAAAGCTGAGAGAGTTCAGCACCACCAAACCAGCTTTACAACAACTGCTAAAGGAACTTCTCTAGACAAGAAACACAAGAGAAGGAAAAGACCTACAATAACGAACCCAAAACAATTAAGAAAATGGGAATAGGAACATACATATCGATAATTACCTTACATGTAAATGGACTAAATGCTCCCACCAAAAGGCGCAGATTGGCTGAATGGATACAAAAACAAGACCCATATATTTGCTGTCTACAAGAGACCAACTTCAGACCTAGAGACACATACAGACTGAAAGTAAGGGGATGGAAAAAGATATTTCATGCAAATGGAAACCAAAAGAAAGCTGGGGTAGCAATTCTCATATCAGACAAAATAGACTTTCAAATAAAGACTAAAACAAAGAAGGACACTACATAATGATCAAGGGATTGATCCAAGAAGAAGATATAACAATTGTAAATATTTATGCACCCAACATAGGAGCACCTCAATACATAAGGCAAATACTAACAGCCATAAAAGGGGAAATTGACAGTAACACATTCATAGTAGGGGACTTTAACACCCCACTTTCACCAATGGACAGATCATCCAAAATGAAAATAAATAAGGAAACACAAGCTCTAAATTATACATGAAACAAGATGGACTTAATTTATATTTATAGGACATTCCATTCAAAAACAACAGAATACACATTCTTCTCAAGTGCTCATGGAACATTCTCCAGGATCGATCATATCTTGGGTCACAAATCAAGCCTTGGTAAATTTAAGAAAATTGAAATTGTATCAAGTATCTTTTCCAACCACAACACTATGAGACTAGATATCAATTTCAGGAAAAGATCTGTAAAAAATACAAACACATGGAGGCTAAACAATACACTACTTAATAACGATGTGATCACTGAAGAAATCAAAGAGGAAATTTAAAAATACCTAGAAACAAATGACAATGAGACACGACGACCCAAAAACTATGGGATGCAGCAAATGCAGTTCTAAGAGGGAAGTTTATAGCAATACAATCCTACCTTAAGAAACAGGAAACATCTCGAATAAACAACCTAACTTTGCACCTAAAGCAATTAGAGAAAGAAGAACAAAAAAACCCCGAAGTTAGCAGAAGGAAAGAAATCATAAAAATCAGATCAGAAGTAAATGAAAAGGAAATGAAGGAAACAATAACAAAGATCAATAAAAGTAAAAGCTGGTTCTTTGAGAAGATAAACAAAATTGATAAACCATTAGCCAGACTCATCAAGAAAAAAAGGGAGAAGACTCACATCAATAGAATTAGAAATGAGAAAGGAGAAGTAACAATTGACACTGCAGAAATATAAAAGATCATGAGAGATTACTACAAGCAACTCTATGCCAATAAAATGGACAACCTGGAAGAAATGGACAAATTCTTAGAAATGTACAACCTGCCAAGACTGAATCAGGAAGAAATAGAAAATATGATCAGACCAATCACAAGCACTGAAATTGAAACCATGATTAAAAATCTTCCAACAAACAAAAGCCCAGGCCCAGATGGCTTCACAGACGAATTCTATAAAACATTTAGAGAAGAGCTAACACCTATCCTTCTCAAACTCTTCCAAAATATAGCAGAGGGAGGAACACTCGCAAACTCATTCTACAAGTCCACCATCACCCTGATACCAAAACCAGACAAGGATGTCACAAAGAAAGAAAACTACAGGCCAATATCACTGATGAACATAGATGCAAATATCCTCAACAAAATACTAGCAAACAGAATCCAACAGCACATTAAACGAATCATACATCATGATCAAGTGGGGTTTATTCCAGAAGTGCAAGGATTCTTCAATATACACAAATCAATCAACGTGATACACCATATTAACAAATTGAAGGAGAAAAACCATATGATCATCTCAATAGATGCAGAGAAAGCTTTCAACAAAATTCAACACCCATTTATGATAAAAACCCTGCAGAGAGTAGGCATAGAGGGAACTTTCCTCAACATAATAAAGGCCATATACGACAAACCCACAGCCAACATCGTCCTCAATGGTGAAAAACTGAAAGCATTTCCACTAAGATCAGAAACAAAACAAGGTTGCCCACTCTCACCACTCTTATTCAACATAGTTTTCAAAGTTTTAGCCACAGCAATCAGAGAAGAAAAGGAAATAAAAGGAATCCAAATCGGAAAAGAAGTAAAGCTGTCACTGTTTGCAGATGACATGATACTATACATAGAGAATCCTAAAGATGCTACCAGAAAACTACTAGAGCTAATCAATGAATTTGGTAAAGTAGCAGGATACAAAATTAATGCACAGAAATCTCTGGCATTCCTATACACTAATGATGAAAAATCTGAAAGTGAAATCAAGAAAACACTCCCATTTACCATTGCAACGAAAAGAATAAAATATCTAGGAATAAACCTACCTAAGGAGACAAAAGACCTGTATGCAGAAAATTATAAGACACTGATGAAAGAAATTAAAGATGATACCAATAGATGGAGAGATATACCATGTTCTTGGATTGGAAGAATCAACATTGTGAAAATGACTCTACTAACCAAAGCAATCTACAGATTCAATGCAATCCCTATCAAACTACCACTGGCATTTTTTACAGAACTAGAACAAAAAATTTCATAATTTGTATGGAAACACAAAAGGCCCCGAATAGCTAAAGCAATCTTGAGAATGAAAAATGGAGCTGGAGGAATCAGGCTCCCTGACTTCGGCCTATACTACAAAGCTACAGTAATCAAGACAGTATGGTACTGGCACAAAAACAGAAAGATAAATCAATGGAACAGGATAGAAAGCCCAGAGATAAACCCACGCACATATGGTTACCTTATCTTTGATAAAGGAGGCAGGAATGTACAGTGGAGAAAGGACAGCCTCTTCAATAAGTGGTGCTGGGAAAACTGGACAGGTACATGTAAAAGTATGAGATTAGATCACTCCCTAACACCATACATAAAAATAAGCTCAGAATGGATTAAAGACCTAAATGTAAGGCCAGAAACTATCAATCTCTTAGAGGAAAACAGGCAGAACACTCTATGACATAAATCACAGCAAGATCCTTTTTGACCCACCTCCTAGGGAAATGGAAATAAAAACAAAAATAAACAAATGGGACCTAATGAAACTTAAAAGCTTTTGCACAGCAAAGGAAACCATAAACAAGACCAAAAAACAACCCTCAGAATGGGAGAAAATATTTGCAAATGAAGCAACTGACAAAGGATTAATCTCTAAAATTTATAAGCAGCTCATGCAGCTCAATAACAAAAAACAAACAACCCAATCCAAAAATGGGCAGAAGACCAAAATAGACATTTCTCCAAAGAAGATACACAGTCTTCCAACAAACACATGAAAGAATGCTCAACATCATTAATCATTAGAGAAATGCAAATCAAAACTACAATGAGATTTCATCTCACACCAGTCAGAATGGCCATCATCAAAAAATCTACAAACAATAAATGCTGGAGAGGGTGTGGAGAAAAGGAAACCCTTTTGCACTTTTGGTGGGAATGTAAATTGATACAGCCACTGTGGAGAACAGTATGGAGGTTCCTTAAAAAACTACAAATAGAACTACCATATGACCCAGCAATCCCACTACTGGGCATATACCCTGAGAAAACCATAATTCAAAAAGAGTCATGTACCAAAATGTTCATTGCAGCTCTATTTACAGTAGCCCAGGGATGGAAACAACCTAAGTGTCCATCATCGGATGAATGGATAAAGAAGATGTGGCACATATCTACAATGGAATATTACTCAGCCATAAAAAGAAACGAAATGGAGCTATTTGTAATGAGGTGGATAGACCTAGAGTCTGTCATACAGAGTGAAGTAAGTCAGAAAGAGAAAGACAAATACCGTATGCTAACACATATATATGGAATTTAAGGGGAAAAATGTCGTGAAAAACCTAGGGGTAAGACAGGAATAAAGACACAGACCTACTAGAGAATGGACTTCAGGATATTGGGAGGGGGAAGGGCAGGCTGTGACAAAGCAAGAGAGAGGCATGGACATATATACACTACCAAACATAAGGTAGATAGCTAGTGGGAACCAGCCGCATAGCACAGGGAGATCAGCTCGGTGCTTTTTCACCACCTAGAGGGGTGGGATAGGGAGGGTGGGAGGGAGATGCGAGAGGGAGGAGATATGGGGATATATGTATATGTATAGCTGATTCACTTTGTTATAAAGCAGAAACTAACACACCATTGTAAAGCAATTATACTCCAATAAAGATGTAAAGAAAAAAAATGAATGCCTTGGGAGATTGTATTTATTGACCAAAGAAAATGGAAAGAGCACTTTGACATAAGCTCAGTCTTATAGCACCTCAGGAACATAAGCAGAATAGGTATCATCAGCTCCCACATACAGAAGAATAAATCTAGAATGTGAACATCTGGTCACTTCACCAAGTCCAAGGACAGCCTGGACCAAATACATTTAGTGTTCACTTCATGATCCACTGATCTTCTATTTCTCCATGCATACACAATTTCCAGCAAGGTGAATGCAGTGTGCAACCAGGTTAATTTTTTTCAGATATGAATTTATATGATTATTAAAATTGCCTTCATAGTAAATCTAAAGGGAAAGCAAGGAGGTAGGAACATATCACTATATATAGAGTTTAAACCCTTATCCATCTCTAATTAGATAACAACTACTAGTAATCCATTGAAGAAAGTGTCTCCTTCCTCAGTCTTTACACCATGGGCTCGTATTTCCTACCCACATTTCTGGAAAAGACTGTTGGAACAGAGAAAAAAACCCAGACTGGGCAGGTATAATTTTTAGCCACACCACCTTCTACTTGCTCCCAGAGAGGAAATCAGGGTTACCAATACAGTATGGCATGTCACAACTTTTCTAATTTGGCTACCTCCATTCACTTGGAAAAACACCAAAACCAAAACCAAACCAGTAAAACTTCATCCTCACTGAGCCCTTCCCCTTTATTGACTTGTTGAATAATTTTAAAAGTGGAAAGCAGCAAGCTACTACTCCAGAACTTTTATAAAATAGATTCCTGGTCCTGTTCCAGACCCACGGTCTCAACAAGCTCAGTGAGTGGAACATGGAAATATGTATTTTTAAGAAGGTTTCCAGGTGATTGTGTACGTTAAATTTGGAGAATTTCTGGCCTTGGGCATGAAGCCCCATTTGAAACTTTCTCTGCCTAAATGTTTTACTCTTAATGACCTTACCTTGGCTTTCAGAAAAAGCCAGAAGAATACTCGAAAGAAATAAAGAATGATTGAAAATAAAAACACAGAAGCAAAAACTTACACTCTCTTTATAGTGAAAGAGAAATCCAGTGATGTGCAGAGTGAAACACAGTCCAGAAATATATAAATGCATTCAAGAAACAGCCAGATAGGCTAAAAAGAACATTAAGTTGTACATAAATACATCTGCCGTGTAGCCAAACTTCATCTCTTTGCTTTGACCTCTTCTTTCAAAGCAACATGAGTAATTCTGAAGCAAGTCTTCTAAGCCAATTTGGTTGAGTGTTTTTGACAATTATTTTTTCCACAAGAAGTAATTAAGCCAAATGTTTCACTGTTGTTCCCGTTACAACAAAAGCACTGAATGGGACATCAAAAACAGAATGACAATCAATTTAAAAATATATCTCATAATTAGGTATGTCCTTGGGGGTAATATCTGTTACAAAGGGGGAAGCAGGGCCTTTGGCCAAAAGATATGTGTCTAACCCAGATCTGGACAGTTTGGATGTTAGAATCTTGAGGCTGAAATGCACTTGGGGAGATTCTAACTCAGTTCTTTTTATAGACAGGGACAATTTGAAATCCAAAGATGTGAACGGGACTGAACAAGACAGAGTTCTTTCATGACAGAGGCTGTCTGAAGCTTGGATTTCCTGACTCACGCTCCAGCATTTTATTTCTCCTCACTAAAATGTCTCTGCTCCGCAGGTTACCAACTGAAGAAGTAGTTGGTTGTATCAGCTCTAAACACACAATCCACAGGCAGAAGTAGAATAAGGCAGTTGTGTGTAATCAGCAGAATCATAGGGGAAGAGCAATCATGCTCTTGGAGGAAAGGCAATAAAGCATACAGCTGAGGGTGCAGTGGTGGGTTCGAGGCTTCCTGGGGTTGAAACCCTACTTCTTGTCACATGCTAGGTGTTTCACCTTGAATGGGTTATTTAACTATTTTGTGCCACAGTTTTCTCACCTGCCAAATGGTGGCTATGGTCCATCTTTGAAAAGGAAGTCCCACCTCCTAGAGTTCTTATAAGGAGTTGCTTTTAAAGACTTTCATCAATAAGACCAATACCTTTGTGACTTGTTTGAATTTGTGTTCAAAAATATTTCCTGAGGACCTACCACACTTTTCTGTGTCACCATATATAATGCCAATGTGAACCCAGTTGCCTCCACCCTTACAAATCTGTAGAAGCAGAGATGGTAGCATTGAATAAAACAGGCTGAATTTCATCAGCTCTTGCCCCACCTTTTCAAAGATGGAACTGAGTCAAGTCCATAGCCCATCCCTAAATTTTATCCAGTTCTGCCTAGGAAACTTCAGGTGTTTCACATGTGCCCATAAACCACCCAGTCAGCTTCAGTTCCTACAAGGTCTCTCTCAGGTTCTTCCATACCTCCAGTGGGGATCCATCATAATGCCACTGCTTCCAGAGGCCACCTTGACAATGCCAAAATCTGGTGAAGGTCCTATCTCTCACGGCTCCCAAAGCCGTTGGACTATTTTCTATGCATCACCCATAGTGCTATTTTCAATGCATAATTTGGGAATATGGTCCTCTTTTCCATAGAGTATCGCAGTTTGTTTCTTGGGTACCAAAGGAATAGCCCCTTTACATGGAGTCATTGATTCTTCCTTTTCTGCCTGCAGCCTCTTCTCTCCACTGGTCTAGACCCAAGTCCTGGAAGTCTGACAGGTGGAGGGTGCAGCTTACCCCACCTTACTTTCCCCTGGGCACCTACTCCTCCTTCAGGAAAACACAAAAAACCCTCAAGCAATCTGATTCCTAGGGGTCAGCACATGTACTGATCAGATCACTTCCTGATGAGGCTAAGTCACAGTTGACCTCATCCTTACCAGCCCTGGGTTTCATCTCCTTTCCCCACCCACCACCCACCATTTTTCGATCATCTGAAAGGTGTTTTTTTAAAGGGATTTCCATAGAATGTACTTCCAGGGCCTAATCCATGTTCTCCCAGTTCTGGGATGACTGCTCTGAACGTCAGTTTTCCAAATGATGGATGGATCGAATCAGAAGCATAATTGGGTACTTGTTCCTTATAAAATGGGTTCACATTACATTTCCTGTCTTGTGAAGTGGTTAAAGCCCAAAGATAAAAGCTGCTCACCTTCACCCTATGATACCTGGTTGCAGGAGTGATCTGGAGGGGCCCCAGATACAGGCGTGAGAACAAGCTCTCTTGGGAGAAGGAAGCCATGCTTATCCTGATTCTCTGTACCCTGTTGACACTTGGCTTGCTGGGACATTGATGGGGCCATGGAGCATTTGCTTTCGAGGAGTCACAGGGCCATCCTACCTACTGGGCAACATTTAACTTGGAGAAAACTCTTTTGAGTCCTCTGCCCAGACTGCTTTTGTAAAGCAGCTAAATGAATGATTAAATCAACCAAATTAGCTAGAATCTTCAATGTAATTCAAATCTTATCCCAAGTCCAAAAGGAAGAGGCTGTATTTGCTTGCTCCATGTTTTTAATCTGAGGCCATTAGTAGTAACTTCCTGGCAACACGGGCCTGTCCATGATCTTATGGAGACTGGTGATTTAGTTAGTTGATTTCATAAGGGTTAGTTGATTTCAGGATTGTGAACCCCCATAATAATTTGGCATAAAAATAGCTACTAAGTGTATTATTGCGATACCATTTCAAGCCATTTCATCTAGTTGGCAATTTGATCGTGTTTGGGATATGAGTACTCAGATGGAAAATTAGTTTTATCTTCTAAAATAGCCTACTTAATGACAATTTTACTTAGAGTCTTTGAAGGATTAAAAAAAAAAATTGACCATGAAACACAAACATTTGTTATTGAGATCAATGGTGAGAAGCCTCCCTGGTTCCATTTAGAAGGGTTTGATGATTGTCTTCAAAGTGCTTGGCAACTCTAGGACAATAAACACTTTGAAGACCAATGCTTTGTCATTCCCCTGCCTCAGGCCTGCCCTTTCTGGCATAGATTAGCAGGGTTTGCTATTTCTTTCTTTCTCTCTTTCACAATGGAAGAGTTTCCCCATAATGAATGTTTTTCTCCCATGTGAGTACCAAGCTTTTCAAACAGCTTAAGCTATGGTCCTGAACTGTGTGGACAACTTCATTGATGAGAGGCGTACTCCCTGGGATCTTTGTTGCCACATTATTGTATTTGTCTTAAAACACTGTGTCCCCCACATGACAATGACGTGGGCACCACCACCACCATGACAGTCAGAATGACAGTAGCAAATTAACTCTTGCCCTGGGTGGCTCTTTCGATGCTCTTTTCTAACAGTGATTAGACCTTCTCTCAACACTTCCTCTAACTGCTTCCCGAGCAGAAATCAGTTTCTTAAAAAGACGATCTTTCGTCGTCTTTATTCAATCAGTTGGCCTAATATTTCGCAAAACTGTTTTCAGATTTTATCTGCCAAGTCTTCTGCAAGAAAAGTACTTCTCTGGTATCCCGCTAGTGAATTGAAGGCGTGGTAGGATTCATAGGATGACAGGCTCTTCTCAAATGTGGACACCGTCAAGTGGGGCAATCGTCTATATCTAAGAAGTCTTGAAACAGCTCTGTGAGACTTGCTTGTGGATAAACAACTTGTCTTCCTTATTTTTTCTTACTGTAGGCACTGGTGACATGACAATTAAAGAAACCCTGAAAGGGAGTTATGGAGAATTTCTATGGATCCTGCCTTTTCATGGACCAAAGAGAAGAAAACATCGGATCATAGAAGAAACACCAAAATTCTTTTAAGGGAGCAGACACTTGATTTGATGCAGGAAGGAATTACTGCACTGCTCTCTTCCCTTTTGTTTGAACACATCCTCAGACAACTGTTTTCTGAGAAAGGATCAAACCTCTAAATGAAATGGATTTAGATGTTTCCTTTAAATGATGACAAATTCTCTCTCTCTCTCTCTCTCTCTCTGCCCCATAGATATGTATATATACATCACATATGTTAGATGTGTAATATATGTATTACATGTACATATATGTGTTTTTACACATACACGTATTTTTCTATAACTGACTTTTGTTTTCTTTTAGTCATTTTTTCTTACTTATGATAACATCTGTATAAATTTCGTAATAATGTTACTCATTGGTAATTCAGTGGGATTTTTACTTAGTTCCTAATTTGCATTCATTATTAAACTTGACAGGAAATGAAGGCTAATGCATGTGCTAATGTATGCACATACACACAATTACACACACACACAGCTCACTGAGCCCATAAAGTAAAATACTTCGGACGAAAGGTTTCCTCTAGCAAAATCTAAGCATAGAAAAGACAAATTAATAAATATAAAGCAAAACTATAACAATTCTCTTTTTCTAATTTTAAAAAATTGTAACTTTCCTACCTAAAACAGATAAGAAGGGTTTGGTATGAATTTACATAAACTGGGCATTTCACTTGGAGATAAGTAAACCGTCTGGTGAGTATAAATAAAGAAGTACCTGTGTTAAAAAGTTAGAAGTGTGTTCAACACTTAACCCTCACCTCCTCCACCACCTTTTTTTCCTTGGAACTAACAAAGAAAATGGAAGTATGGGACAGCAAAAAAAAAAAAAAAAAAAAGAAATTAACTTGAGACTTGAATACAGACCTGGCTTGGAATCCTAGTTCCAATTAATGTTACCTAACCATGCCTCAGATTCATCTGTAAAAGCAGGGTTGTCAATATCTACTGTTCTGGTTGGCTGAAACAACAATGTGGGAACAGCAAATAAGATGATGAATGGAGACATGCTTGTTCATATGGGCATTTATGGAAGTTAGTTTCTCCATATAACCCCTGGGATGGGCACAGATTAAAGAAAATCCTGTAGAAGAAAAGGGTGTACAAGCAATTCATTCTGGACTGTACTTGTGTGATTCCAAATTGGTCTAGTTGGCCCCAGTACTTTTCTTTCCTATGTATGTAGTTCTTGAGCCCCGGTTGTTCCATGCAATTCCATTTTTTATCCAGAAAGAAAAGAAGGAAGAAAAAAGAGAGGGAAGGAAGAAGGAGGGATGAAGGGAAGGAGGAAAGTGGGAGGGAGGGAGGGGAAGAGAGAATATCTTTTTATTTCATGTTACTTGCCACTACAAGAATTTTCCCATTGAGAAATGGGAAATTTAAAAAAATGAATCGAATATAATTATTGCTGGTCCAAGTACCTGCAGTTCATTACAAACCTCTACCACAGCAATATATATTCTTTTTCTATATGCGCTCTCTCAATTTAGCTTTTGTTCTCTCTCTCCCATGCGATCTATTTTTCTCATACTCTTCCAGATAATTACAGTAGCAATGAAATTATCACCCAGCAAACGACGTGGCAATATGTGTGCGAGGTTGATCTTGGGAAACCAATAAGACAAAAAAATAAAAATAATAAATCCCAAACAGGTCTTTTTATTTAACATAAGGCCAAAGAAGCTATCAGGCGTTGCTGAATACTGTCCACTAACTGTACAAAATATTAACTGCATGCCTCGCAAACACCAAAATATCCGCTGGAATGCCATAGAAATAAATAACTTCTGCTATAAACACATGAAAACATATCAAACTGTTATCTCTTTAAACATATTGTAAATAAAAAAATTACCAGTACTTCTACACAATAAATATTAAGAAACCATTGACATAGTTGAAATGCACTCATATAAATTAACAACTTTAATTACATTAGCCAAACAGACATTGGTTAAAGAACTGCACGTGGTATGCCAAAAAAAAAAAAAACCAAAGGAAAAAAAACCAAAATAAAACAAACAAACAGACAACATAAACCACAGAACATAAAAGGTTTTAAAACGAAACAGGCTTCAGATTATCTTGGCTTTCATAATTATATTTTTCTTTTAAAGAAAAATATCAACCCATTGTCAATGCACTGTTTTTCAAAGCATTTAAATAGAGGGTAAACCCCATCGGAAATTAATACAGAAGAAATGATTCATTTTATGCATAAAAAATAAATAATAATGTAGCTGAGACATGTGGTTTGCTTCTGCTCTTGAAGACGTGAACAGCTTCTAAGCATTCATTTTTCTCTGACCCATACAACAGCTTCTCAGTGATAAAGGGTTTAATTTAAACACACACAGTGTCCACCCCCAAGACTTCTGCCCGCTTCTACAAGTTCCATTTATTGTGTAGGTTTTCAGGGTGACTAAGTTTTCTCTACCTTGAAAAGGGAAGTCGCCAAAAGGCCCACAGGAAATCATTTTATGGAGTGAACATGATAATTTGAATCTAAGCTTAATACCTTCTCTGATTTTTAGAGTCATCTTGATGTCCAATCCCACGAGGGTGACCAAAAATTCACTTGCTCTATCTAAGAGGAGAAGGCAGGTACTCTCCTTAAAATCAGAGTGTGGAATCAATCTTAAATAAGTATGAAATTGGTTGACCTTCAGACACAAGAAAATCCCAACTCAGTGAAAAATATTTGGTAATAAAGGCTTTTCAGAGCTTTGAAGATTGGTGTGGGTAGATTTTTAAAAGCCTAGAGATGGCCCTACAGAAACAGTAGAGAGATGCAAAGATCAGAGGAAGCCACACTTGTTTTAGGAAAACAGACAAGGAAGACCCAATCTGGTAGAATTTAAAAGCTTTTTCTTTTGACCTCATGCCATTCCATGAAAAGTGTGGCTGTTCACAGAGCTGCATAACTTCCAAGATTATTAAAGATAGTAGCAATTTATCATTTTATTTCAAGGCCGTATACACTTAATAAAATATTTTGGTTGAAGTTCAAAGATGTGTAATTTAACGTAAATGAAATCTTCCCATTAAAATATCGTCGTATGGAATATCATTTAGCTCTGCTTCTAATTACTGTGGCCACTCATCAAACCCCATCGTACCTTCAATACGTCCAGGACTTAAAGGCTTTAGTAGATGGCATACGTATTTGAGATGAATGGAAGCCACAAAGGGGGATCAGCTGTTTTTTTAACCTCTTTTTGCTTTGGCCATCGCCTGGGCCAGCTCTGTTATCACACAGTGAACTACGACTGGTTTTCCCAGGCTATTTACAGGTTCCCATTAGCTCCAGTGCCAAAAAAAGAGGCAGTTCAAAAAGCCCTCCAACCTCTAGACTTTAGTAAATATAGCCAGGTAACGACATTAAATCTGCCTCCATACAGCCTAGTGTGATAGCAGACTGATCCAGTCTATTTCTCAAGAAGAGCTAAACCACCTTGAGTAATATTTGGTTTCTCACTGCTATTTTATTTTCCTACTATTAATATTTTTTAAAAATCTATGAATTGACATAGGGCTGAAAGCTTCAATATTTTGCAAAATGCTAATAATGTAATTTTCTGAATTAGACTTTGTGTTTCCAATTTTTGCAAACTTCAAACAAGTCAGTACAAATAAGGTTCTGTATTTTAAAAAGCACATAAATGAATAACTTCTGATCTAGGCAAGCTAAATACTGTAGAATAAATTAGTAACAATTTAGCTTTAAGCATGTACTTTGATATTTATAAAACACAGTGGTTTTTGTTTTTTGGGTTTTTCCCTTCTTGCATCCGAATCAACGCATACCAGTCTATACATCAAGAGTTTTGGCTGTAAATTAAAATCTTCGCAATTTTTACTACTGCCCCCCCATCCCTGCTCTCCATTCTTTTCCTTACTCCTACTCTCTTAAACACCTTCCCCCGAATTATTTTTCATTTTACTAGTGACAACATGATTATTGAGCCTAGCTGTGCAGGTAGTATATCTCACAACCAGGCCTTAATCATAAAAAAAAAAAATTTTTTTAAAAACCCCAAACACAACCACCTCTTTTATCCTGGCCTAAAGGTTAATTTCTGTCTGAAAAGCTTCTGATTTAAGATTGATTCCAACAGATAATACATATGTTATCCGAAAATAATCAGCCTAGATTGAACATGAGTTTCCTGTTTTGTTTTCCCAGCAGGGAGTAAATAACTTGTAGAATGGGGGTGAAAGACAAGAGAGAGGAGGGAACTGGATCCCTGTACCTCGAAAGAGGGTCTTGTTGAATATTCACTGGAATTCTGAGGCTTTTTCCCATCCAAATTTCTGAAATGTGCCCACCTAGTTCAGAGTAAAAGCAAAAACGATAGCCTATCCTTCTTAAAAATACTGTGTTTTGCACACAAACATTCATTGCTTTAAGAACATTAAAAAATGACAGCCTGAAGTGCTTAAAATGTGTATGGACACGATGCGCCACATGTATACATACACACAGACATGCATGTGCCCAAGCACTGTATATATACACATACAAGCATGGAGCGTTCCATGAATCTGATTGAACTTGATAGCCAACAGTGTACAACTACTGTACATCCAGTATGAAATGTCCTGTTTCATGGACGTAAAAGGAGTCAAAAAACCAAACGTCTCAGGTCTTTCAAGCCTGAACACAATCCACCTTACTCAACCTTGGATCCCAACCCCTGACTCATCGACGGTGAATGATACCAACCACAGACAGACTGTTTAAAGGCTCACACAAATGTCTTTGGTGTATGTGTCTATTTTTTAAGGTACAAAATAATAATAATAATTAGAATTATAATAATAAAAATAGCTATTTTGTGTGCTGTAGCAGTTCTTTTATAGCTCACATTAAGTGCAGCTCAGAACCCGCCCCGCCCCACCCAAAGAAAATACTTGTTAAATAAGGATTAGACAGGTCGAACACCATTGTAGTGCAAATAGTAAACGATTAAAAAAAAAACACAACATTTACAAAATATAGAAATGTTTGGATCCAACAGATGGACAAACATATTCCTTTCAAGTATCTCTCCTTGAAGAAAATAAAAATTAATCAGGTTACTTCCAATACAAAAAAGTCTCTCTTTTTTGTTCTCTCTCAGGTAAACAGTTTCAAACCTATTAGGTTGCATAGTTCTAAGATCATAAGCACCTTAACGAAATGTAACTTGGTATTCTTTTTTCCTTGATCTTTCATGCCTCCCATTCTTGTTCTCAATTTTTTTTTCATGTTGGTTTTTGTTTTGTTGTGGAAGTGGTGCAGAAAAAGGTGTGACCACCTGCACACTGGTGTTCTTTTACCAGAATGTGTGTGTGTGTGTGTGTGTGTGTGCGTGTGGTGTGGAAATGCCTCTGTGTGTGTGGTGTCTGTATGGTGTGTGTGTCTGTGTCCGTGTGTGTGTGCTGTGTCTGTGTGTCCGTGTGCGTGGTGGGCTGTGTGCGTTTGTGTGTGGTTGTGTCTTTGTGTGTGTGCATGGGCTGATATACACAGAGAGAGGGTCACACAGACATACCTTACGACCTGGGTTACTGGGTGGGAAAGTGCCTATAACTGGCCCTTTCAAACTCATGGCTTTCTAGATGCTACTTGGGTAGTGTCAGCCCACATTACTGCAGACCGGACAAGTTGACTTCGAGGCTCATACCAAAAGGGAACCGAAAAGGAGAGGACAATATTCCCATTTGAGCAACTGCTGTCACCCCTTGAATGCTGGAGGGAGAAGTGAAGGGCACCCCATTTTCCCTCTCCCCCCAAATTCCCACCTCCTTCACTGTTTCATCTCTGAGCCCTGGCTAAGGAATTTCCCCACATCTTCCTTCATCTGCTTCAGGGTTTGTTTTTAGTTTATTTTTTTAAAAATTTCTATTCTTCTGGTTGTTTCAGTCGGAAACCTTAAACATGTCTTCATGTCACCACTGTCTTCTCTGGACCATCTTGCTCCCATCCCCCCTGGGCTGAGTGCTCTATGAGCACCCACACTCCTCCACAATCATGTTCTGGATGTCCTTTTTGATGATGTTCTGCCCATCATCATAGTACAACATGGACATGGGTCTCAGCTTGGTGGGCACACAGCACGACTTGAGGTTGGCAAAGGGGCTGTGACCCCGCATGCGGTAGTGGTTGATGACCGTCGAGTGAAAGGACAGGGATGAGCCCGACGTGCCTGCTATGTGGCTGGGGCACTCACCCTCGCAGTAGTTGGCGTGATAGCCAGAGGGAGCGATGATCCAGTCATTCCAGCCAATGTCCTTGAAACTAACAAAGAACTGTTTCTTACAGCAGATGTTGACCTTGCCGTCACACTCCAAGCCCCGCCGCCGGCGCCGGTGAGGGTGGTCTTCAGACTGGCGGGCCTGCAGCATGAGGAAAGGTCTGTGCGACTGTTCCTTCTCCTCGTCCCCTCCTGCCCCTCCTTCTCCGTCCCTTTTCTTCCCTTCCCCCTCCTCTTCTCTCTTCTTCTTCTTGCCCAGCAGCACCAGGCTGGCGCCGGTCTCGTGGCATTGATCACAGGCAATCCGAATGTCCAGGGAGCTCTTGCCCTGGTCCAGCAACCGCTGGATGCAGCTGGAGACGGGGAAGATGTGCCAGGTGCTCTTCCGAGCATCCACCACCTTCTCTGATATCAACACTTCATTCCTCTCCCCCATTAAGCCCACTTCCTCGGCCTCCTCCCCTGCGTCCCAGCCGCCCTGCGGGTGCTTCTGCTGCTGAAAAAGATGGATGGTGACTTTGGTCCGGGTCCTGTTGGCCTTGGGGACTTTCAGGAAGAGCCAGATTTCTGCACGCTCCACCACGGACAGGTCACTGCCTTCTTTGGAAATCTCAAAGTGCAGCGTCTTCCTGGCTGTGCCTGAGGACGAAACAGCCCAAGAGAGAGCAGGGATACTGTTAGTTCTGGGGTTCATGGCCACTCCCTAATTTCAGGCAAGCATGGGGGCCTCTGTTACAGACCCTCTCCAACCGGGCTCCTGAAATGAAGGCCCACAGATCTTAAGGACGGTTTTGACATTTTTAAATGGTTGAAGAAAACTAGGATGCTGTCACATGTGAAAATTATATGAAATTTAAATTTCAGTGCCCATAAAGTTTTACTGGCCCACAGCTAGGCTCATTTCTTTATAGGTTGTCTACAGCTGCTTTTGCACTAGAACTTGGATTTGAGGAGCCGTGACAGACAGCGTCCGTCTGGCCCACGAAGGTTAAGTGATTTACTCTCTGGCCCTTTCCAGAGAAAGTTTGTCAACTCTTGCTCTAGAAAGAAAAGAGTCTGGATCTGAGTGTGTCTGGGACACTGGGTCTGTTAACTAACTAACTTAACCTCAGTTTCATCTTTTATAAAATGGGAATGACATAGTGACATTTGACCCATTATCCCATAGGTTTGGAAGGACCCAATGGGATAACATAGATGAAGACACACTATAAACTCTAGCAAGATGTGGAAATACTATTTTCCCCAACGCAAATATGCACACACACCCCGCCGTGTAAGTCTGCATGGCGTGTACCCACAGAGCTAGCCTACTCTTCCTCCTTGGCCACAACCCAGCCTTTTCTTTTATGTGCAAGCAGCCAGGCCGGCATGGAGTCAGGGCCCCTCTCCCATCATTTCTCCATGAAGCAGGTAAAGGGATCTTTCCCACAGGCGTATGTGTTTGTATCACTTGTTCCTTCCAATCCTTTACTGAGTTCTTTTTGCCCTCAGTATAAAACAGAAACTGCACAGAACTCTGGGCTCTGCCTGAGCTGCTCCCGCCTTCCAGTTCAGCTGTCTCCCACTGCCCCATCCTCATGGTACAGCCACGCAGCGTGAGCATCTCATACAATCTCACACCTCCAGGCAGTGACACTTGCTGTTCTTTCTGCCGAGAAGACTCCTGCCCCCAAAACACCATCCTCAGTGGCTGCCCTTAATAAGGTTTCATTTTTCAGATGGGACGACCCTCTTCCTAAGCCACCTCTGCCATCTCCACCCACACCCTCCTGCCAGTCTAGCTTAGGACGCCCCAGGTCTGAGGTCCTGTCTGCGTCATTCACTGTCATAGCCCAGAATTTAGCAGAAAGTAGGCAATTACTTGCTTCCTTATTAACACATGGAGGCGCCCTTAGCAGTGAGTTAGATGAAGAGATCCATCTCCTACCCCCGACATCCCCCAGACCACTGCCGGCATGTACCTGCTTCCCACTCTCCCGAGTCCAAATCTGACAACCATCTGAAAGTTCATCTTAGAACTCACAACTCCCTGGGGAGTGCGGTGGGGTGGGGGGGTCTCCCTGCCTGGATGTCTATAGCTAACGGAAATCCAGCCATACTTATCACTCACAGCCCTGAGATGTTTAGGGTACTATACATTTTAGGCCCGGTTTCAAGTTCTCTGCGGCAGAAAGCAGGCTCTTCTGTGCATGGCGAGCTGTAGATTCTGTTCTTAATTTAACACACCCTGCACAGTGTGACTGTTCTAGTGGTAAATTCACGGAGGCCGGGGCCGAGAAGGTTTGCATAGGAAAGGTGCCCCTCCTGCATCTCTGTATAAACTTGGGAGGAGCACTGGCCCTGATGGCGGTGGTGGTGAGGGGCAGACCTCGCATCTCTGGCGGGAGTTGAAATGAATCATGAAGTTAGGTTTATGATTAGATCACCAGAGCGGGGAGCAGTCAGAGGAGGAAACTGTCTTTTTTTAGGAAGCATGATGACTTTTTTTTTCCAAAATGGGAATCCAGTACTCCCCTTTGCTAAAAAAACGGCGGGGTGGTGGGGGGTTGGGGGGAGGGGGATGGTCGTTATTGTTTGTCTTCTAAGAGAGCAAAAGAGGAGAGTCCAGGAGACCGAGCTTCATCATTTCAATCTAAAAAGACGGTCGGCTGTAGACTTAACGTGGTAGGGTCCTGCCGAGACCGGAGGAAAAAGCTGCCGGAAGCTGCCCTAGGCTCTGCGAACCGGCCCGGAGGAGAGTGTGGTCCCCTCCAGCTCCTGCACATCCGCCCTGCTCCACCGAGGGTGTTAACAAGCTCGCCGCTGTTCTCCCTTCTGCTTCCGCCCCCGGCCGGCTTCTGAAACCCTAAACCGCACAGGGTGCCACTCTAAAGACAAAGAGGTAGTAGCTGCAAAATTAGAGAAGCCAGAGGCCACAAGGTTCTGTTTTGTTTTTCTAGGAAAGCGTGTGAAACGGGAGAGTTTGTCCGTCCCCAAGCTGGGAGAGCCCTCTGGGTTTGACGTAACTCATTCCCACAGGCTCTGCTCTGCTGTAACCCATGTTTGCCAGCGGGGCGCTGAGGGTGAAGGGAGATGGTCCCCGGGTAAAGAGAGGGTCCAGGCGGCAGGGTGGACCCACCCACACTGGACTTTCCTGGAATAAAATCCAGAGAAGTCTACACATGCTGGGAGGAGGTGGTGAGATGCTCAGTGGCCGACCTGTACAAGCGACGGCGCGTGCAAATTGCCTTTGGAGGGTCAGCCAGGCCGAGGCCCCTTGCTTCCAGGAACAGCCTACAGGGCGGCCCCTCATTTCACAAGAGCTGGTTTCTAATGCAAGATATGCCTCCGCCCCTTCTTCGCAGGCAGCCTTACTTGGAAGCAAATGATTTAGTGTTCCTGAGAGAGGATTGTACAAAGAGAGTACTCATTAGAGGGGGCTCAATCTGTCAGGTGCTGTTATATTAGGATCAGAGAGTCATCATAAAATGACTTTCATCCTGGTCCTGGCTGGTAATTAACTGCATGGCATCGCCTGCGTACTGGGAAGAGGCACCGTGCTGAAATATGCATTGGTTTAATGATCTGAGCAGAGAGACTCGGTTCCCTGTATTTGCCTCCACTGCCTGCGTACGGATCTCTCCCCCATATTTCTGACATTTGGATTTTCCCCCTACTAATTGACATGCCTGTCGCCTCCTTCTCCTGGTGTCCATTTCTGGAACTGCTATTTGTATATTGCATGAGGTTTTATCAGGGAAAAAAATAAAACAGATCCAATTTCACGAAAATGCTGTTGCCATAATGCTCAGGAGAACGGGGGGAAGAGAGAGATTCAAGGCTTCCTAATGTCTACCTTACATGCAGGTACATTTTCAAAGTTCTATTGTATTCTGACTTATTAAGCAGTGCATATTTTTTTTCTTTTACATCTAGCTTTCATTGCAGAAGGGGGTTGGGAGAATGAGACAGCGAGACGCTGGATGGAATTCATATATACCAGGGCTGTAGGTCTCCGAAAGATATTACAACCCTCAAATTTCTTAGGCATGAAAAATATAAGTAGTCACTTGATTATATTTGCTTTATCTGTGTTTTACCTGAGACAGATGGTTATACGGCAGTGATGCTTTCAGGCTGCTCCAAGCCTCAAATCTCTACGCACAGCAACTCGAAAAATGGAAGGAGGTTGCCTAAGGCTGAGGTGTTTAGGATCAATTGCTAGTCAGTTTCAGGTTCGACTTAAATATCTCCTGCTATAAAATCTCAGAATGGAAGTCTTCCCATAGTGCTTTGTGGTACAGCATCAGTGTATACAGGTGTGCACTGGGTTCCTACACTGTTACCTACCTATCTAGATATCGCTGGAGGCTTTGCTAACCTTTCATTACCTACTCTCTGATAATATTCTTTTCATCCTCTGTGCTATTTTTTCTCTCCTGAGGCTTGTGAGCAAGGCTTGTATCACAGCCTGCTCCGCCTGAGTTATTCACTAAGAAAGTCCCACGCAAACGCATGTGGGTGATAATATCTCATCACTTAAACCCCTCTTGATCTCGGTGGACACATACCCAAGGGAGAGAAAAAAAAGGGCCTAAAAATGGGTAGGAGGGGTGACTACTGCACCTCACAGGGAACACCTCAGAAATGTTGCCGGACGGGAGGAAAGACTTTGGAAGGCTGGAAGGGAGAACACCTGAAAGCACGTTTTCCTTTGCTTTTGTGCTTTCAGAATTTTTCAAGTGTTTTTAAGAACTCACTCACTGAACCGGCATGCCAAGGGTTAAGCGGTCAAGCTCCTGGCTGTTCCCCTCCACCCACATCAGGATACAAAATGCTGCACATCCTTCCCACAGCCCCTCTCCAGCATCTCAGGTTCACGGGCGCCTGAACAACTCCAGTGAAACAAGCAATAGTAACAAGCAGTGTTTCATTTTTGATATGGTTTTTTCCTCACCGGGGTCCTGCTCAAAGTATGCTGCCCTTCTCCATGTGGGTAATGATTAAATCCCTAATGTTAATGTAAAGAACCTTGTTGTTTATGGAGAAGTTAAAGTCACCATGGCGGGTGGAGGGAAGCCTCGGCGTAAAACGCGGCTATGACTTTAATTTTCCGTCCTTCACCAAGGTTTCCCTGTGCCTAGACGTGGTATAGTCGTTGGTGGGAGAATACAGAGCTAGCATGTGTGTTCCCTGAAGCACTAATTTTGCATTTGGACTGTTTCCAGGGGTTTCTGCAAAAAGCAGCCAGTGAGGCCTTAAAGGTTATGCCTCCTTTAACCTACAGGAGAGGGTCTTGCCTGTAGCAGAGCTACAAGTTTGGTTATAAATTAGCTTTTGATTTTTTTTAGCCTGAATATCTTTTCTTAGGATGTGCTATTGAATTGTAAATGTTCAGCCACATTCCTGCATCTTTCATTTAAAGGGCGATGCAAAAGTTTAAATAATTAGAGAGAAAGGGATCTTAGGTTCCTAAAGGAAGTAGAAAAAATTCGGAAGGTTCAACCCACAGTCTTTCAGAGACTTCTTTCAAAGTTCCTGAGAACTCTTACAACTATGGATTTTGGAGCTAGGAATCAGTTGGGTAGGAAGCATTCTGAACTACAGCTAAGAGATCGTGCCTGAGTGTATTTTAGCAGAAGAGGGGGCAAGACGAATACGTGTTTTCAGGAAAAGTCCTGGGAATGTACGATTCCTGGCTCACCAAATATGAAAACTGCATTTCTACCCTGACGCTCTACTCCAATGCACCTCCTCCACCGGCCCAAACCACTAACACATCTCTTTTCCCATCTTTTCCCAACCATTTCTCTCTAACACTCCCGGTTCGATAACAAACACATACTCCAAAGCCATAAGCTCTGTTCCCACAAGGTGTTAAATAAATAGACTTTCTCCTCCCTGTTCGAAGTCACTTGTCATTTGTCGCTGTTGAAAGCCGTTGATAAGACAGGACAACTAGGCAACCACATCAGGGGAGATGGAAGAGGTTTTTTTGTAAAAGCCCAGGCGGCCGTATTAGGGAGAGATGTGTGAGCAAAGCAGTCTCGCTGATGATTCATGGTCACATTTCTCCCCGCTCTGCTTTGTTTGCTTCTGAAATTTATCATTCCTCTGTCTTCCATAGAGCTCCGGAATGTTCACTTGTATCACTAGAATTCCCATTTCCTTTCCTTCTGTCTCATTTAAAATGTTACAGGTAGTAGTCATGTCCCTCCCAACCCATAAAATCCTAACTTTTCCTGCAGAATGATAAGAAGGAGGGGATAGCTGATAATCACCAAGATTAGGGCGATTCAGGCTAGGGCTTCCAGTAGGTGAAATTGTGTTTCCCTAAAAGATTAACTGGTTAAGGAGCAAAAGTCTTTGGAATGCGCCCTCTTGTGGCCGATCATTTCCCATTATTCCGCGAAGAAAGCGTGTAACCCCTAAAGACACCCTCCAGTGAGGGTGAACTCCCAGGCAAGTTCAGAAGACTGGCGTGGGGTGATGGGAGTCAACTCCACCTTGAGACGGCTTTCTTGGGGTGGAGGAAAATAGTCATCCCAGCAAGCTGCCTTCGACCCGTTTGGGAACATTTGTGTACATTTCTAACTCAAAGCTTCTGTACCTAGTATCTTCCAAGGGAGGAGCTTTATGTGTTGCTTTCAAACCCACATGGCTGGGCTATGTGAGCATTTTCTATTTCTTGGTGCTCGATTGTCTTTCTTCGCCTATCCATTCTTCAACAAGTGCTATCAATTGCTAACTTCATTACCAGAATCAGAGTATAAATTTGGCCTCATAGGAGGACTCAAGGATACAAGGGTGGAGGGATCAAGGGTGCTTTTGACCAGCTATTGTCACAAATGAAAAAAAAAAAAGAGAGAGAAATTAGGATAGAGCGGTCAAGAAGACCAGTGATTTTGACTTCAATGACAATTATGGTGAGAGTTGGCTTGGGCCTACCCATCTCTTCCTCCTTTCCTTTAAGGCATTAAAGTAAACAACAGAGGATTATTCTGTTGCCAGCCTTGCAAAGAATACAGTCACCTCAGTGAGCAACCTGGGGTGACAGACTTGAAAATCATTTTTGTTTGTGGGAATACATGTCAGAGAGCCTGAGGGCAAGGCTTCGCTGCTCAGTCAATAACAACTCATATCAGCTTTACCAAGATGGGGTGCTTTCCACTTAAGCACAAGGGGACAGACTCAGTTCAACAAGTCCCTGGCCCTTGAGTTTTTGGAGTTCCTCAACTGCGGTGGCCATGTCTTGGCCTTATTCAACCATCCTGATGAGAAGAGGCCACAATTAAACAGGAATCCCCAAATGAGGAATCTTGAGGCTGAAGGATGCATCTAGGGGTGAACATCTGTGACATGCATGCAGGTGACAGATGACTTACTGACTGGATTCTATGCTGTACAGAACAGTTTCTAAAGAAAAGAAAAATGAATGCCCTTTGCTACCTGCCTCCCTCAGAACCTTGACGTTTGACGTCCTTTGAGCATTGCTAAGGTTGAATTGTTCCAAAAGTAACACGACATTTTCATATATTCACTACAATCAACCTGAAGATAAATCTCTTTCCTGGGTCAGCAAAAGAACAGCAAAATACTCACATGGTACTTACTCTATTTGGAGAGTAGGTTGTCCACAGAGCAGTCGTTTTTGTGAAATCATACAAAATCGACTTAAAGTTGAGGCGTGAAACTTCTCAAACGAGAACAAGCAAGTGTGTCATAAACCTTTTCTAAGAATCCAGCGGCTCACCCAAAGTCAACTTGTAAACTCAACCAGGAGGACTTTTGCATTACAGACCTTAAACTTTAGTCAACATGTGAGTCAAATGGATCCACCTTTTCAAAAAGTAGCTCAATTTCTTTCAAACTAAACACCTACCGGAAAAGATCTTTTTAAAAATGACGAGATTTCATATAACTGAGAAAAAGATTGGCACTGAGACGAGGGCCATAAGTAAGAAAGAAGGTAAAGAGTCAAATTTTTTTTACTGCAAAATCTCTCAATGCCAAGAGAGTGATTTGCTACACAAGTCAGAGAAGCCAGAAAGTGGGCATATTGCTAGCATCGGGCGTAGAGTTAAAACTGGCCAAAGGCAGAGGTCTACCTAGTCATATGATGTGGGAAAAGCCAATTGAGGAAGAGCTGCAATTAAGGCCATTCTGTGTGGCAACTGGTATATAGAAACATATATAGGGTCCCTCTGTGGCAGAAGAAGCAGTCCCTAGACCACTGGAATCCCCATTCCCAGCTCAGGACCCCAGGAATGGTTGAGAAAAAACTGGGTGGCAACTCAAAAACTCCAACCTGCCTTTTTTCACTCAATAAGCTTCACAAGATAAAGTCAAAAGTATCATGTCCTTTGCAGCTGCATCCAAAAAAAAAAAAAGCTTTAGGCGTAGGAAGTCAGACGTTCTTGAAAAGAAAGAAGCTTCTGGTGAGACAGCTAAACTGCCCGCAGGACACCAGGGCTTTTCCTACGGGAAGCCAGCAAGCCTGCAAGCTATCTCCCCCAGAAGGATGCCCAGGTCTCTCATGGTTTTCTTGGAAATATAACATCTGAGTCAACAGGTTTTCAGGACTGGAAATTCTGAGTGTTGCCTTAATTGTTTATACTACTGCGGCAAACTTTTAAACAGCAATGCTGGGAGTCCCGGCACATACTTTACTGGCCATATGCTCCACCAAACAAAACAATGGCATTCCTTTCAAATGGATTTGGCAAGGGAGACAGTTCTTTAGTCTGGCATTACCGTGAAAGTAACATGAAATTAACACATCTGTGTGCCTGGGCTGCATGCAGGGGCTTGTAGGCTGGCGAAAGGATCTGGGTCACCTAACTGTAAAAATAACCTGGCCCCCAGGGTCTCCAGCCCGCCCTTTTGACAGGTAATTTTTTTCTTCAGCAACAGGTTAGCTCGGTCCTGAGCCAACGATGAGAATCTATTTATTAAAGTTCTTCCTCTTAAGGATTGAGGGAGCGCTCAGAGTAGTATCTGAGAGCACTTTGTCAAGGTTGCATTCCTTGGCCGAGAGCTCTTAGTAACTTTACAGAGAACAAAACTCTTTTTTTCTTTTTTCTTTTTTTTTGGTTCAGAGAGCAAAAGTCAGTGCTCCGAAAGGGACTGCTGGTTCAATGTCATCTGTTCCCTAACCCCCCCAGCCCCCAAAGTTGCTTTTCGTTGCCTAGAATGTGATGCTGTGCTCTTACAGGCAGAATTTCTAAAGGTCAAAATGACTGTCACTAATATGCCCTGCTTCTCGGATGTGGCCCCTGATTGGATTTTTTTTTAAAGAAAAGGGGTTGTTTTTAAGACAATGACTTCATCCGTGCCATGCCGCCCCGATCCCGCGCTCGCCGCCCCTCCCCTCCCCCCAGTAAAAACTTGGGATGGGGTCCGGAAGCCTCCAGGCTCCCCCGACACCCCCTCCCCCCGGCCAGCACCCGAAAATGCCCCGGCTTTCCTCCGGGCTGCTCTGATCTGGTTTCCCCGGCAGGCCGAGGGAGCCTCTCTCAGAGCGCCTTCCTGCTGCAGATCCGGCCGAGAGCTTCCTCCCGGGCGACGGGCTGAGATACGCGAGTGTGACCTAGCCACCTCCTGCTGGGGCTCAGCCCAGGAGCCCGGCTCTGTGCGGTCCTCTCCCCCTCCCATGCCGTCCCCTAGTAACTCCTGACCTTGCCCGGCAGGGTACTCCTGGAGGGCAAGAAGTTCCTCCCAGGACTGTCAGAGCAACGTGACCCCCCCCCCCGCCCCATCCCCCCAGGGCCAGCACCCACCTGACTCCGCGAACGTGATGATCTCCGAGGTCTGCTCCATAAGTTCATTCATTTCTGCCCTTCTGCCGATGTCATCCTCTATCTCCACGTACCCGTTCTCCCCGACTTTGCCCACATGAAGCTTTCTGATCGCGTTCAGAAGCGCCGCCTTGGGTACCGGCTGGGTGACATCGGGTCTCTTCTTCAAGTGCAGCATGTTTAAAATGTGCTTCTTGACGGCCTCCACCATCTCCGGCTGAGAGTTGGGTACGTCCTTTGGGAGGGTGGCCAGCGCACAGGACGGGCAGTCGGGGGTTGCACTGTGCCCCTCGGATCCCGGGGTGGGGGAACTCCTCACTATAATCCAGCAACTCGCCAACAAAAATCCTCGTAGCCAAAGCAAGGGCATCCTGGCAGCAAAAGTTGTTGTGATTGCCCTTTTTAAAGGCTCTGCTTTTCCTCCCCCCCACTCACGCACAGGTTTTTTTGTTTTTTTTTTTTTTTTTTTCCCTTTTGGGTTTTTTTTTTTTTTTCTTTCTCCTCTTCAGTCAATTCTCTGGAACAAGAACAAAAAGTTTTCTGTGAAGTTTTGTTTGCAGGTTCCCTCTCTGAATGCAGTCAGTGCTGTAGGTTTGTAGCTGTCAGGGAGGAGAGTTCTGACTGTCTCCCAGTAAAAGAGAAGGAGGGAGGGAGGGAGGGAGGGATGGAGGGAGGGAGGGAGAGACAGGGTTGGGGGGGGAGACAGACAGAGACAGAGAATGGATGGGAGGGAAAGAGAGACTGGGAAAGAGGAGAGAGGGGGAGAGAAGAGAGAGGGAGAGAAGGGGGAGAGGGAGAGGGAGAGAGGGAGGGAGGGAGGGAGGGAAGGAGGGAAAGAGAGAGAGAGAGGGAGAGAGAGAGAGGGAGAGGGAGAGAGAGGGAGTGATTGGCCCTAAGTGAGTGAGTGAATGAGAGAGGGAGGGAGTTTGTCTGTGAGTAAAGGCTGTGCTTAGGAAGGGGAGGGACAGCCCTTTCTGACAGGCTGCCTGCCTTCTACTCACTGCTCCCTCACACACACCTCTCTTCAAATATCACCGATCTCCTCTGGAGTTCTACTTTCCCTTCTGCAAGAAATTCTCCTGATTTGCTGCTCTTGCTGTTGCTTCTCTCCCCTTTCTTTCTCTGTCCAGAGTCCCCTGGCTTCACCTTCTTCCTCTTTTGCAGGGGAAAGCAAAGCCCCAATCAATGGCCTGTCTCCATCGACAGGGAGGACCACACGGAAACAGCCTGCCCCCAGCACCCCTCCATCCTGCCCGGCCACAGCCTGGAAGGTGGGGCTCGGAAGGAGGGGTCACTGGGGGCAGCCTGATCGTGCTGGCCAGAGGGAATCCCTGCAGACCCTCCTTTTCCCTCATTCATTCATATTTCAATGTTCAGGGCCATCAACACCGGCAGGCTATCAGAGGGGAGCGCAATAGAACTTTTGTTTGGGGTCATATAATACACTCTACTTTTCCCAACTGCAAAATGCAGCCGGGCATTGAAAGATCCACAGGCAGGCAGGCAGCATGGTACACGCTCTTGTCATGTGAAGCTCTGTCCCCTCTCTTTAGCCGCCGCCCCTCCTGCCCAGCACACACACTCCCGGATGACAGCTCACCACCGCTGGCCCTGACTTCACAGACAAAATGCAAAATTCCGTTGGCCTTTCCCACATTATTTTATACAAACAGTGCACTCCTGTGACTTGACTAACTGGTCCTAGGGGGAAAGAATCTCTAAAATATATTGGCAAATTATTTTCTCTGTCATGTGGTAGTTTGTTCAGCCTGCCCCCTACCCCCATCCCGGACCAGTCTGTTCACGGACTGGCCTCTTGATGGCTTCTTTTTCTCTCAAAGGAACAGCACAGATGAAATCATCATGGATTTCAGTGCTCACGGAAAAAGAAAAATGTGAATTTTTAAACAATGCCTCTCTGAGTTTTTAAAATTCTCTTCCCCCCTGCCCCCCCTTCTTTTTCATTTTCTGTCTTATTGCTTTTATCTTGCAGAAGTATCTTTAAGAGGTCCATCTGTTAAAGCTTCCCTTCCCTCTCGGGTTTTTTTTTTTTTTTTTTTCCCCACACATAAGCCCTCTCAGTTTCTGTAGATACAGTCAGCTTATATCTGACACCTAGTGTGTTCACAGCATTAGAGTCAGGCAATGCACTTTGGGTGGGAAAAGTTAATAAACAGCATTACTTGCAAGCATAAGAGCTGAGGACAAGGGGAGGAGGGTGAGGCCAGTGTGATACTAAGTTACAATTACAGTTTGCACAGGTAACAATGCTTTTCTGAATTGGATACCCTGCCCACCTTTGCTGAAGCATCTGCCTTCGAGACTTTCTCTGTTACCATCAATTACACTCTGCTATTATTGTTAAGATTTTGTTGACCTTCCCTAAAGAGTCTAATTTTTTTTTTAATTGGGGGATGGTGAAAGAGAATGGGGAAGGAGGGGGAGCATTTGTGTTAATCGTCCCTTAATAAAATACCCTGGAAATAGAAGACTTATAATCTACCTATTTGGCGTCACATATGCAATACCCAAAGCATTTTGTAGCCCAATTAAGTTTTACAAGAGAGGCTGAACTAGAACTCAAAGTTTCACGACTACAAACAACTTGAGAGTCCCAATAGCTGCATTTAGATAAGAGCAACTCATCATTTGAACTCTCTCTGTATGTGAGTTTGTGTGTGTTCCCTGAATTTGTGAATGTAACTTAAAAATCAGCTTTCTCTTTGGCACAGGTCCTTGTAGAGAGGTGCTGAACTGGGTTGTAGAAACGCATAAGCTATTTGCATGCTCTACTATTAAAAGCTCTACTAACTGGCTTGAATACGTAAAAAGGTACAGATCACAATCCGCGTGGAAGTGCCAGGAAGTTGTAAATTCCCGCTCAGCATTCTGACTATGAACGTGGAAAGAGCTCAGAAGTAAGAGTGAAAAAGCATTACCTTTCCGGTCCTCTCACCAGCAGACTCTTGTCTCATGTGGTAAGAGCTGTCCAAGTTCCTCTTCATGCTATTGGCAATGAGCAGTTTTATACTGTACTACTTACTTGTACAGTCACACACGGGTACCAGTCAACCAGAAGAGGGCTGGGGCTTTGTTTGGGATTGGTTAGGAGCAACATGACATCAGCAGATGACTGGTTTTTCCAGTGTGAGACATATTTCATAACTCATTATCTAATGGAAAGCCTTTCTTGGCTGCTGTGACACTGCTGGGTGATCACTGAGGCAGTGAAAAACCTCTGACTGACTGGACTCCCTTTTAGAAAAATCCCGGAATCCAACAGCTCTTGCTCACTGAGGTTCCAACTTTCAACTTTTCTTTGACCAAACATGCACACACTTCTCATTATATTCAGGCTTGGTTTTATATCTTCACATAAAACATCTGTTACTTCATGAAGTTGCCTCTATTTACAAAGTATTTTATTGTTCCTAACAGGGAAGAAAAATTCACAGTGCTTTTCAGAGAGATTCTGAGTTTACTTTTTAAAATAAGATAGTTCAGGAAGGGGGGAAAAAATAGGAAAATATGTATACCTCTGTGGGATGATCTCCCCTCCCCTGACTTACACTATTATTTTCCATCTTCAATAACTTAATTTAAAAAAATAAGATATTGTATTGAGAAAAAGAAAAGGAAAATATGTATACTTACAGGCTGATAATCTCCCCTCTGCTGACTTACACTATTATTTTCCATCTTGAAATTGAATGCCTGCTTTATAAATCATTTATCACCAAGAACTTTGGAAATAGTCATTCTCTGCTAGCGAACTTTATGTGTATCCTTCCCAGTCTTTAGAATCCCAGTCTAACTAGCAAAAAAAAAAAAAAAAACTACATCATTCTTCTTTACCAGAACGTCAAGTCCTATGATTTCTAAATTGTTACAAATATAACATGAGATTAATGAAAAGAAGTGAACGTTTCTTGAAACGGGAGTTAAGTTGGTCAGGGTGTTTAGGGGGAGGGAGAAGGCAGTGTTAGCAAGCCAGGGAAATAACACAGGAGAAAGGACTCCTCAGACAAGAATGCTGGGGAAGGGTTGTTTGAAGGAGTATAGCTGAAGCCTAAGCTGGGCACTCATGACAAGTTGAATAAAATGTGCAAAATTGGGAGCTAATGAAAGCCATATGACCAGATATGCTGTTTTGTATGCAGGATTTAACATGCATAAAATAAACTTTTCACTGTGCCCACAAGCAAAATATAGAGGCTCTGGCCTCCTGATGTGTAGTTCAAGCAGGTTCCTTTAGGACACCAGAAGTCTGTCTCAGGGGGTCTGCCCTGGCTAAACACCGAGAAAGTGTGGGTGCTGAGCTGTGTATTGGGGTGGGGGGGAGTGTTCTGAGAATTGCATATGCAGAAATGAACTAGGAAATAAAATCTTTAGGTTGTACAGGAACAGAGGGAATCTGAGAAGGAAAGATAGAAACTGGATCAGTGTTGGTTAACTCCAAAGCTGCCCATCAGTTTCAAACTGGACGGAGCCAGCCCCTCTCTAAGAAAGGAACTTCCCCAGCCTTTTCGCATGAGCAGTCCAGGACAGCAGTGTCCGGCCGGGTATCTAAACGCACCCCTCCCCCCAACATGAACGTTGGTGTCCTGGAAATACCACCATGTTTATGAGTTTGGGGGCACAAACCAACCCGGATGAGACCCTGATTCCACTGCTTACTAACCAGATAACATCGGGCCTCAGTGTCTTCATCTATAAAGTGGGATCCACAATACTCCACTGCAGGGTCAAGCACGGTGCTCAGCAAATACTAGGTGATACGATTTCGGAGATGCCCCGGTGCCTCTCTCTGAACATCTGTGTCACAGGAATCTGCGGCACCCCGACCAGAGGAGACACCCTCTCTCGGGTGACTCGGATCGCGTTGGCCACGGATGCCACCGAAGGGCCCACCTGCCTAGGTCAGCCCACCAGCTGTGATGTCATTCTCCACCTGAATCCCCAGCCTCAGAGCTGAGCCACGCTGGAAATGCCTCCTCACTCAGTGGAAATAAGGTGGGAGTGGGAGGGGAAGTTGGCAGGTTAAAATAACTTCTGTCGACTATTCTGGATGGCGGAATGATCTTTTCCGTCCCGGACTCCAGGGCCCAGGGGCGGGGAGCTGGTTCGCCCAGCTCCTGATACGCATCTCCCGTTCCTTCCTCGGCTTGGTTTCTCTTTCACTTCCTGCCCCCCTCCCCCCGCGGCTCCCCGACCCCGGCCCTGCGGTCCCGCTGCTCGGCCTGCTACTGTACCTTGAGCAACACCTGCTGGCAGCTCCCGGGGATCACGCCGGATCGCGGCCGCTGCTCGGGCCCGGCTCGCGGGGCCGGAGTCCGGGCCAAGCAGTGCGCAAGCGGCCGCCTCTATTTTTACCCCGAGCACCAGCAAGGGCAACTTCTTTTAAGAGCAGCTCTTGATTTTTTCCCCCCTTTTGGCAGCTAGAGAATTCAGAGAGGGAGGGGGGAAAATATCACTGATCAGTGAGGGCGGCTGGGAATCTCTGAACCCAGCCATCAGGGCTCAGGGTTGAAAGCACGGCCAATGTCAGGGACCGGGACCAGGACCTGCGGGCTGGCTCCGGGGCGGACAGACGCGCGCGGGGAGCGCTCCTGCCCCGCCAGCTCTGTCCCCTTTCCGATCGCGGAGCCGGGTCCTCCCAGCCAGTGCGCGAGCGCGGTGGCCCGCTGCCACCGCGCTTTTCACCTAGTGCAGGCGGCCTGATTTACTGGCGACTTCACAAAGCTCCCCGACTCCTCGCTGGAGCCTTTTGTAGGGCTCTGTTCTCGCCTGGAGGAGCGGCCCCTGGAGAACCCGGTGGAGCAGCTTGCTTCGAGGAGCCGGGAGGGAAACTGTGGTACCTTATTTTACTGTAATTGCAAAAGGCGCGATGTGCCAGAGATGTATATTTAGAAGTTGTATGTTTCTACTTTTATGTAAATGGAGCAATTAGGGCCTGTCTTGCTGCTGCGAAACTCCAGGGCTTGTGCCTTGCTAGGAAAGCTGGTGTTTTCAATCACAATTAGTGAGCTGGTCAAAAACCAAAGTTCCTTTAAGGATAAGGGCTCAGTGGCGTAAGCGGGGGGAGAGACCAGCGTCCCGGTGCCATCCTGGGGCCCGCGGTGACACACACCTTGGGGCACGGCTAACCTATAGTGGCGTTTACCCGTGGCAACAGCTGTCCCCGTACAAAGTTGGCATAGATCAAGGAACGAGAATGTTCATTTTTTCTTCTCAAGCAAACCGTCTGTCCTTCGGCTTCCATCCATGCTATTAATTGGTCTCTTTACTCACTACTCCTGGAACAAGGAGACAGGCCTAGAAAAGGGGCCCGTTTTTCACGGCTCTGTGGTTTTAGCTTTGCTGTTATTCTGTTTCAAAAAAAAAAAATAAAATAAAACACCAGGAGGCGTGAACGCCCCAAGCAGGTGACTGGGAAGTTGTCATCTGATTCAATTGAAATGGCACGAGGCTGCGGGGTTCAGAGCACTGACGAGGCTGCTGACGACTCAGGGTGTTTTAGTTCCTTCCTGTGAAAAATCTGTTCCCCCAAAAGCATGATTTCTGGTTCATCCCGTCTGGGAAACGGAACATAAAACGTGACTAGAGGGAGAAATCAAAAGGACTCGAGGTGTTCTCAGCAGCTGACGTGTTATTCTGGGCTCAAGGCAGGAAAACCTTGCCCCAGTGGGGAGTGGACTCCCTCGAGAGGCAGCTCGAGATCCAGAAAACGTGGGCGGGAACCAGAGTGATATTTGCTGCAGCGAGATTTCTGGAGTCTCATCAAATGGTTTGGGTTGAATGCAAGATTGGCAACCCCTGCCTGTTTCCTGGACAGCTGGAGTCTGCCCATTGCCTGGGATCTGGGTTAGGTAGAGAGATTTGGGACAATGAAGGATGAGCATTTCACATTCCAAACTGAGTTAGGAAGCTGTTTGCTTTTATGTCAAATCAATGAATAAATACAGCTAAACAGAGAGAGAGAGGGAAACATTAAAATTCCTCCAAGGGATGGACTGAGAGATTGAGATGAGCAGATGCAGACTATTATATATAGGATGGATAAACAACAAGGTCCTACTGTATAGCACAGGGAACCATATACTTCAATATCCTGTGATAAACTATAATGGAAAGAATACGAAAAAAGAACGTATATATACGTGTAACTGGATCACTGTGCTGTACAGCAGAAACTGTCAATCAACTATACCTCAGCAAAATAAAAATTTTAAAAATCCTCCAAAATTCATTAGAAGACAACAGGGTCAGAAATAGTTAATCTAAAACTCTTATTCCTAAGCCTCCCACTTCTCTGAGAACCACCAGAATATCCCACAAGGCTTTGTGCTATGCGCAACTCCTCTGTTTTAAGTGTATTTGGAAGTGCCTTATCTGAACCAAGGGAACCCAGATGCTAGAACTAAAATGACTAAGGAAAGAAAAGCAAAAGCAAAAGCAAAACCAAAACCAGGGCTTCCTTGGTGGCGCAGTGGTTGAGAGTCCACCTGCCGATGCAGGGGACGTGGGTTCGTGCCCAGGTCCGGGAGGATCCCACATGCTGCGGGGCGGCTGGGCCCCGTGAGCCATGGCCGCTGAGCCTGCACGTCCAGAGCCTGTGCTCCGCAACGGGAGAGGCCACACAGTGAGAGGCCCGCGTACCACAAAAAAAAAAAAAAAAAAAAAAACCAAAAAACCCCAGTAAACAAACTGCTATCTCTCCATCTACAGCAGTGGTTCTCAACTGGAATGTTTTTACTCCCTAGGAGACATCTGGCCATGTCTGAAGACATTTTTGCTTGGCCTAACAGGGAAGGGAGGTGCTACTGGCCTCTACTGGGTAGGAGTCAGGGATGCTGCTAAACATCCTAACAATGCACAGGACAGCCCTCACAAGAGAGAAATTACCGGCCCCAAATGTTAATTGCTTTTGCAGTTGAGACACCCTTGTTTAGAGTTATCATTTAAAAGTTTCACCTACTTTCCTTCCCATCCATGACCCAAGGGGCCTTAGCAACCAGGCAAGAGACTAATAATTCAAGGGCTTCTGCTTCCTCATGTGTCTGGTGCTTCCTGATTAATGGAGGCCCACACCACACAGCAGATACTGACACAGTGATGGTACCTCTCAGGCGTCCTCACCAACTTTCCAGTGTGGCCTCCATGTATTCCCTGATGGCTTTGTGTTCTAGTCAGAAGCAGAATCTTGGTGACCAGCAACAAAATGAGATGAGCTGGCCCCCACCCAAGTCGTTAGGAGGCAACAGATCATGGAAAACAAAAAGTGAATGAGGAATGAGTTATTCATTTGAGCAATTCAGTATCAGAGAAATCCACGCACTAGTGAATTCCCTGAAGTTAAATTCACAAAAGCGAGATTACCATGCCTTGCCCCCAGAGCAAACAAATATGATGTGGCTGATTTTATTTGTTTAATACCTCAGGGGAATGACACACAAACAGTATCCACAGAGAGAAAACAGAATGCTTTGCTAAATCCTAATGCATGTTCCAAGCAAGAACATGACTTCTCCAGACTTCCTTAGGAAGGCCACAGGCCTTCAGTTGTTACTCTCTTGTGAGAGTTGGGGGAAGTGTTGTGAAGGATCCCACATCAAGGAAAATCATCATCATCATCAACAAATGTTGGTGAAACCCACAAAAGGGAATTCGCCTGGATCTAACTAGCTTAGATGTGAAATGCTGTTGTCCGTACGATGAGGCCAACTTCCCAGGCTTATCGTTTAGTCCCTGAGTGACCTGGATCATCTAGAGAGGAGAGGGTCCGTCAGAGACTGGGCTGAGATGAACAAAGCACGAGGGGAATGTCTTAGACACTCGGAAGCCATCTCATCAACTCCAACACCTGAATCACTGTCTCCTCAGGTAAATGGTTATTTTAGAACCAAAGGCCAAATGATTCAGAAAAGCCCGCATTTCTTCCCAAGAAGTAACCATTTAGTACTTGTGAAAAACTCAATCTAGAGAGAGAAATACGCATTTTTAACCTCTAGAGAAAAATAGATATTGAAAAAGAGGAGAAAAAAAACAAAACCCAACACTAATGCAAATGGAATAAACATGCCCTCAAAGGCCTTCCTGACCAACATATATTTCCAAATTGTTTATCAAAACTCAGTTCTAATCCAATCAGGAAACATCTGATTGATCTTCCTATTGCCCCAGAAGACTACGAAAAGTACTTACAAGAGAACGGATAACAGATTGTCCTAATCGTGTTTCTCACCTTGATGCCCTTGGGTTAAAAGTTCCATGTTGCTGACTTGAGGACATAGAGTCTTAGCCTATAGATGCCATCGGACTGTTGAAAGCAGAAATCTCGATCCTAATCCAGTGTTGTCTCTCCACAAAGATGCCCCACAACTTGCTCCCAAGTTGTAGCTTTGGGGGGAAGACACAGAAAAGGCTGGGGACAGTCCTGTGTGTATTTCTTTTTATCAGTGAGTTGCTGCCTCCCTCGTGTGCTAATAGAAAGAGTCCAAAGGTTCTGCCCCTCTATCAGAGCACCTCCAAGGCCCATCCAGGCCTGCAGGATGGGAGTGCCCTTGTTCTGGGCACCGTGTTCTTTCATAGACACTGGCAGTGTGCTCTGGCAGTGCCTTGGCTTGGTTAGTAAATATTTACAGGTGCCCCACTCTAATTTTAGGAAGGTCAAGTTTGCAAAGGTGACTTGGCAGGCAGGACTTCCGTTAGTCTTTATCAGCTTGGAAAAGCAAACTATTCACTGAAATCTCTGGAGTCTACAACTAGCCTTAAACTTTCAAAAATTAACTTACGGCCACTGTCCCTTTTTTTTTGATATTCATCAAGTTCCTCTTTAAAGGCGATATGGAATGATAGAGGAAGGAAGAGCCATTGTATGTGAAGGAAAAAGGCTTCAGAACACCTCTCTCCCAACAGGCCAGGGGTGATTTTGTGATCACTTAATGAATGGGAATTCATTAAAAGTACAATCCTGTACTTTTGCATCATTTGAGTATGAAATGAGGATAAATAAAATGGTGCTCCCTGTAGAAAAGAGTTCACCCAGTAAGTTCCCCAAATTTCAAGGAGCTTTTGTTTTATTAGATGCTGTTAGTTTCATGTTAGTCACAGGGAAAAAAAAAAATGCCCACATGCACACGCACGACTAAATGTAGTCAGTTTGCTCAGCTGGTGCTGAAGTCACTACTGCCCACTAGGAGTGAGTTACTGTAATAATCCCCCTTTTATTAATCATAGGCTGGAGGAAGCAGAAAGTGGGTGACATCATTAGGCAAAGGGCCGGCTAACTCATGTTCCAATTTACTCAGCTTTATTATAACATCTCTCAAGTGTCATATGAAAGCGATTAGCATTTCACACTTTCCTCCTCTGAGCCGTCATCCCTAACCTTCAAATCCAAACTCCCATAGAGAAGCTAAGCTCTCAGATGGAGGCACATAGAGGCCAGATCTCACCAAGGGTCCTTGTCCCAGGGAGGAAGGTCCTGCTCTGAACACCTCTTCCTGGTCTTAAGATGCAGATGAAGGTGGTCCCTAGAACCACAGCATCCCAATAACTCTTGGCTTACTCCAGCCTCTGACGGCAGAGGACAGCTCATCCTGAAGAGGACCAGAGGACCTGGGTGGATGCAGCTCCCCATGGCCTCATGGTAACCAAGGGCATAGGCTCTGCGCCCCAAGGATCTGAAACGTGAAAAGCACCATTGGAAGCCGTGCTCAAAGGTGGTGGTCAAGTGTGTGGGCCCCGCAGCTAGACAGACTGGGTTCAAATTCAGCGTTCGACACTTTTGAGCCATGAGATGCTAGACAAGTTACCTATCGCTAGCTCAGTTCCCAATGAATGCTGATAATACCAGTATCTCCTTCATAGGATTCTTGTGAGGAATCAATGAGTTAATGCCTGCAAGGCATGGAGAATGTGCCTGGTAGAGAGTAAGTGCTACTTAGCAGTGTTATTCCTCCTTTCTCTAAGAGGCTTTGCTGACTGAACTGACCTTTCTGGATCCTGCCGTGTAGACCACTGGAAAGATGGGCAGATGTGCTATGAGAAGGCATTGGGCAGACTGGTCCTGGTGAGCCCCGACTGCACGTTTGGGCCATATCACTGGCTTGACCATTACTAGTCAGTCCGCCTCTCTGGGGCCGGGTTTCCCCACGTCCTATGTGTCCGATAAGGAACTTCTGACAACTGAAAAAGACACGTGACTAAAGTCAAAAGGAGACATTGGTTTGAAGATGTTCAAGAGCTCAGACTCAAGATACTGTGGTTCCTTGAAAACGTTTTGAACAGACAGAATTGTCAAGCTGGGAAGTGGTGCTCGCTCCCTCTGCGTAAGTTAAAAAGGAGCATCTCCATGATGCGTGTGCATCAGAAAAACAAATGTTTTTTATCAGGGCCGAGTTATACTTCATCCTCTTAAACTTGGGCCCTCGCAGAAGCATTTTATAAATGTCTTCACTCCTCCCTTTACTTGCAGTCCCATCCTGAGGATGTTTTAAGGAGTCAAAATAAAGCTTACTTAGGTGTGTGTGACAGACAGAATGATAGACCAAAAGAGAAGGCTGGGGCTCTGTAATATTTAGATAGTGATGAAACTGACTCGATGAAGCCAGAGTGCAGTAAGTACACTTTATTACTTGGGTTCACCTTTGCCCAGTGTTGAATTATAAGCACTCTAATAGGTGAGAGGTTTGGTTCCCAAAGATCATCGGCTGTTGCAGGAAGGAACTGTCAGACCATATTCCGTAAGTGAAATAGTCATACATTACACAGCAACTTTAGGATCTCCAAACTGGAAGCTTCCTTCCGACAGCAAAGGATGCCGGGATATCTGCTGCCCCCTAACTGATACCATGAAGAATAGCAGGTCCTTTTCAAGGAGCAAAGGAGGGTTCAGGTACTGAGTGAAGTCTATTAGGTTGTAGGTGTGAATTTGGCCACTTTCACGAATCTGTTTGTGGCCGGGAAGGCAAAGCCAGGGAATAGAGTCACGCTTTGCCTCCATCTTCTCCTAGTGAGGAGGGGCTCCTGATTTTTAGCAGCTGCCGCGGTGGAACTAGGGCAAAGGGGTGACAAGCACAAGTCATCAACACTGGGTTTTGTTTGTAACAAACCAGAAGAAACTTTCACGGGGGCATTCAAATCAACATCTCCTTCTTCTATTCAAATTTCTGGGAGACCCAGAAAAGGGATGTGACCTCCAGGGAAAGTGAGACTCCTCAAGTTAGAATCTGGAGCATCCTACCAGGTGATGCAGCTGTTATGCAAGTGGGAAGAGGCTGAGGCGCCCTCTTCTGGTGCATCGGGACAGAAAGAAAGCTCATGAAGGTACCAATAAGGGGAACCCAATAACCAAAATTGGTGCTTTTTAAATAGCATCGGTCCTGATTTTAAAAGTAACACAGATTCTTTGCATAAAATGTGGAAAAAATAGATGAATATAAGAGATGTAAATCACATATAATCATCCCTACCAGAAATAACCATTATTAAAATGTTGCTATATATACATACATACCTATATATCTATAGCTATATGATTACACATACTCATGTATATGTTTATATATGTATATATAATATATATACATATGTAAACACAAGAGTATGCACATGAGTATGTGTAAGATAAAATTGGGATCAGATTGTAAATATATCTTGTAAATATAATTTTGCACGATGGTGTTTTTCACTTGTGATTTTCAATGGTCCATTTAGTCCTTGAAAAATATTAATGGCTGGGGAGTAATCTAGCATAGAGATGTGGCTTTATTTTTAAACCAGTCTACTATTATTGTTCATTGAAGTCATTTACAAAATTTTGCAACTATAAATAGTATTACAGACATATTTTTACATTTTTGAATGCATCTCTAATTGTTTCCTTCAGATAAATTCCTAGAAGTTGAGTTATTGGATCTAAGAGTACGGATGTATTTCAGATCGTCACACATATTGCCAAATTTCTCCCCTGAAGGGTTTTACTTATTTACAACCAGTAGTGTAAGGGCATAGCTCTTGCCCCATGATCTAGCCTGTAGTCTTTCCCCCAGCCCAGATATGGTATATGGTTTGTTTTAACTTGAATTTTTTAAATTATTAGTTAAAATAAAACATTTTATTGTCTATTCTCACAGTTTTCTTTTGAGTAGCTGTTCATGTCCTTTGCCCATTGTTTATATTTTTTATCTACAAGAACTCATATATCAATAGTTTTATATTTTAAATAAAATTAATTGTATTAAATTTATATATATATGTATGTATTTAAAATATTTTTATTATTAATGAGAACTCAATATTAAGGACCTTAACCCATTGTATTAAACACATTGTTTTAATTTTTCCCTGTTTGTTCTTTGCTGTTTAATTTTTTTTATAGTGTTCTGACCAAAAAAGAATTCGCATTTTTAAATAGACTAATCTAGGAATCTTCTACTTTTTGGCGATGCTCCTTCTCCAACAGGAAATCAAATAGATATTTATCTACACTTTTCTCTAAATTTTGTTTTGCATTTTATTCTTTAATCCAGAATATCTGGAATATATTTTGGCATACATAGAAGGAAGAGCTAGAACTTAAAATTTTTTTTCCAAAGTTTTCACCAGTATCATTTATTCATTTGCCCTTTTGGAATGCCATTTTTATCACGTATTGAACGTGTACAGATATGAACATTATACTTTATGCCTGTGATCTGTTGCTGAGCTTTCTATTCCATTCATATCTTTATCCAACTTAATGTTGTTCTTTTAACTTTATTTTTATTTTCATGCTGTATATTACATCCCCAGAACTTATTTATCCTATAACCAGAAGTTTGTGCCTTTTGACTCCCTTCACTCATTTCACCCAACCCCAACCCCGCCTCTGGCAACCACCAATCTCTTCTCTGTATCTATGAGTTTGGGTGATTTTTTAGATTTTACAGATAAGTGAGATCATACAATATTTATCTTGCTCTGACTTATTTCATTTAGCATATTGTCCTCAAGGTCATCCAATGTGTTGCAAATGGCAGAATTTCCTTTTTTTACGGTAAAATAATTTTACATTGTTTATATAGACCACATTTGCTTTACCCATTCATCTGTTAGTAGACACTTAAGTTGTTTCCATGTCTTGGCTATTGTGAATAATGCTTCACTGAACATAGGGGGCATGTATCTTTTTGAGATAGTGATTTTGTTTCCTTTGTATATATAAATTCCAGAAGTGGAATTTCTGGATAATATGGTAATTTTATTTTTAATTTTTTGAGGAACCTCTATACTGTATTCCGTACTGGCTGTACATTCCCACCAACAGTGCACAAGGGTTCCCTTTTCTCCACGTCCTCATCAACGCTTGTTACGTCTTGTTTTTTTGTTTCTGTTTTTGATAACAGACTCTAACAGGTGTGAGGTAATATCTCATTGTGGCTTTGATTTTCATTTCCCTGATGATTAGTGATGTTGAGTACCTTTTCATGAACCTGTTGGCCATTTGTATGTCTTCTTTGGAAAAATATCTATTCAGTTCTTCTGCCCATGTTAAATCAGATTTTTATTGTTGTCATTGAGTTGTATGGGTTCTTTAAATATTTTGGATATTGACCCCTTATCAGATATAAAATTTGCAAATATTTTCCCCCATGTTATATGTTGCTTTTTCATTTTGTTGACTGCTTCCTTTGCTGTGCAGAAGCTTTTTAGTTTGATGTAGTCCTACTTGTTTATTTTTACTTATGTTGTCTTTACTTTTGGTGTCATACCAAGAAATCATTGCCAGGAATGATGTCAAGGAGCTTACCACCTATGTTTTCTTCTCAGAGTTTTATGGTTTCAAGTCTTATGTTCAAGTCTTTAATCCATTTTGGACTTATTTTTGTATATAGTGTAAGATAGGGGTCTGGTTTCATTCTTTTGCATGTGACTGTCCAGTTTTCCCAACGTCATTTATTGAAGAAACTGTCCTTGCCCTATTGTATATTTTTGGCTCCTTTGTTGTAAATTAATTGACCATATATGTGTGGGTTTATTTCTGGGCTCTCTATTCTGTTCCGTTGATCTATGTGTTTGTTTTTATGCCAATACCATAATGTTTTGATTACTATAGCTTTGCAATATAGCTTGATATCAGGAAGTGGGGTGCCTCCACCTTTGTTCTTCTTTCAAGAGTGCTTTGGCTCTTTCGTGGCTTTCATGGTTCCACACAAAACAGTAGGTGAATTTTCACTTATCCTCCTCTCTACTTCCCTGAACACTATTTCAATCTTAGTCTTAGACATTTAGCTGGAGCGCTGGGTGCTGATGGTTTCTGGAGCTATGGGCAGGAGCTGTCAATGTGACCCTGAGGCCAGGGCCCATTCTGCTAAGCTGGAAGCACATCCCTTTCTGTTTGATGAATGTCCCTTAGGTTTCAGTTTGTTCCCTGGTTTTGGAATTAACTGGGTTAGAAAGATGGTACACAGTGTGCAGCCTTTATCTTTTTTACTGCTTTTTTACTGTATTTTACCCTTCTTCATCCCCCACATCCATTACACTATTCCTTATTTCCTTTTCTCACCTATGACAAGTCCTCCACCTCCTCTCTCTAGAGATGAGCCTGTACCACCACTAATAAAACTTAGTGAGAGAAAACTAAACTGGCCTCATGCACTCTGGGCTTGGCATATATTTAACCCTGACTCATTCCCTTGTGGGAGCTTTCCGGTCATCTTTGAGTCCTTCCATCTGCAGTCATCACGGTGTGGGCCACAGCCCTCTTCCGGCCGCTGCTCCCGCCTTGCTGGTCCCTTCTCCTATAGTGGCCCTGACATAGTCCTTGACCAGCTGCTCCCTCCTCAGGCCCTGCTTCTCTGGAGTCCACTACATATAGACTTTCTCTATTTCCTTAGCCAAAGGAAAGAGCCCTTATGTCCCCACTGGCTAGTGCTGAGATACCAGTATCTGGGCCACAAGGTCCCAGAAGGACTGAGACTTTGCTGCTCTCAGTGCACCACCCAGCCTCCTGTGAGTCTCCACTGGTCCTACAATGTGAACGCCGGCCTCCACCCACCTCTCTTACTCTGCATGTCCTCTCTTCTCTTCCTATTCTGGATACTCATCACTGCCTTTTCCAAATTTAGGAAGTGTCTGCCCTGCAGAAGTACCCAGAGCAAAGATGTACAAAAGACCTGGCTTTCTATCTTTCACGTGGGGAAAAGAGAAGGATAGGAAGAACTAACCCATACCAATGTTAAACCAAACTGTATCCATGCTTATATAACCAGACAAACCCTAATTATATCAATTCACATAGTTGAGCTATGTTAATGATCACAGCTGGCATGTTAATTACCAGACTGGAATGGGTGCCTTGGCTGTAGTCTAGGCAGGTCTGTTTCTCCAAAAAGCCTCTCCTCTAACTCTTGACAGTCAGAGACATGAACATGTGGTTTTGTTTGGTTTAGTTCTCTGTTTCTTAAGCCCTAGTGCCCAGAACAGTGCCTAGCACATACTTAGGACCTAAAAATAAGAACCCATCATTGCTGAAGGAGTTTCCTTCTTGTAGTTGACAAGATTGTTAGCGGAATCTAAAGAAAGCATCTAATGAAACATAGGCACTAACCTAAACCTGGGAAAGAGAAGAGGAACATATTTTAAGCATGGTCAACCTTTCAAGCCAATTTTCTTTTTTCTCTTGTTTTTATTACAGAAACTTCCTAAAATTAAATCAAAAATAGAAAGAGGTAATGCTACTCTGATTACTAGTACCCTCTGCATCAAGAAGCAGAAAATAGGAATCCTGATGACATTGGTATTTGTGAGATTCTAATTGGCATTACTTAATCTAGCTAGATCCTAGTTTCTCTAAATATAGAGGCCGTAAATCGCATCAAATGCTTGTTTCCCAGGGTTTTGTGGGAATTTAAGTAGATGTCTTAAAAAGCTATTTCAATCACTTTAAAAACAATATGTTTTACAAATACTCATCACCAGCCTTCATTCATAATTGCACCATAATTGTACCTATGCACCATAATTATGTACGTATAATTGTACCTATAAGTCATACCATAACACATATCAGAGAATGTCTTTCTGGGTTGTCATGTGTGAATAAAAACTTGATTGAATCAGATTCTCTGGCACTAATCTCTTAATCTTAACACTCTACTGATGTTCTCTCCTCATAGTTTTCTATTTGCTACTGGAGAGGTTTGAAGCCCACTTGATTTTTTTGTTGTTCTCAAAGTTAGATTTTTCCTCTCTTCTTTATTTTCATGGATGCTTATAAGCTCTGTTTTATTTTGTTTTTCTTTATCTTTATATCTCAAAAACTCATCATGTTGCAATGATAGATGATTCTTTTATTAATACTTCCTGAAGCCTGTTTAGAGCTTTCAACCTGCATACTCTGGTGTTTCTTTTAGCTCAAGAAAGTTTTCTTATAATTCGTCTGGTTTCCTCTGCAGAGACATCTTTAATTCTTAGCTTGGCTTTTCATCTTATGAGCCACATATCTTTCTTCCCTCAGTGTTCATCTCTTGGTATGTTTCTTCTTTCTGGAAGAGCTACTGTAGTGTGTCACTCACATCAGTGTTAAAGGTTATTTAATATGGATCTTGTTCTGTATAGTCTCTAGTACAGATTTTAATTCTGCTATTGCAATCTTATTTTCTTTACAAGTCTTTTTTATCTCTCATAGCTATTTTTTCATCCTTTATTTCTTTGTAAGTTATTCTATTGCCTTTTATCACATCGCCTTCTCTTTCCAGGTTACTTTTTCTTAGACTGCTTTAAAATGCCAGATTTCTAAAATGTTCTTCTATTAATAAATAGTTGTAGGAAGAATACTTTTCCATTGAATGTTATATATCATGGGCACTTTTCTCTTTTTCAACTGCATAGTTCTTATGTTGGTATTTTCTTTTTTCCTTTTCCTCTTCCATTGCAAAGACAGCTATCACATTTGATGTTTGCAATTAGACAGAGTGTGTGGATTCCTCGACTCTGTTCTCTAACTTCTATGATGTGGTGAAGTACCCTGGAAGGAAGGTTTGTAGTCATTCCTAGAATCTGGCAAGTGTCCTTCTTAAGAGGACTGATTCTGTGATATTCTGTACCAATGGCATATATGAAAACCTGTGATTCCCAAGACACCGTTGAAGAGGTACTTCCACTTCTAAGCAGGAGAGCTTTACCAAGGGGGTGATATTTCCAGAATTCAAAGTGTCAGTATCTGTCCCTTTGTTCTCTGGAAGTGACAGTCCCAAGATTGATGCAGAAAGGTGAAAGGGACAGAAAAGTAGAGGAAAGAAGGGAAAAGAGCAATGTTTTAACCCCGTTGGAAAGCCCTACCTATGCAGTGAAAGTGGGGATGCTAAGTTGACTAGCCAGGAATCAAATGTTGGGGAGAAATAAATGTTTTCCTTTCTTCTGTACAATGAAAAGTGCTTCTTTATTTCATGGATCAATGCACAGGTTGGCCAATCAGATGCCAGTGAAATCAGAGTTAATGAAACAGGTCCCCAAGTTCTCGGTTTGGTTGTCTGTTGGTATTGAAGGTAACAAAAAGTGAATCAGGAGCATGTTCTTTTTCCGTGAAACAATGAATCAATTCAACTGTGTCTCTATTTTCCATCAGTGAAGTGGTTCTAAGGAAAAGCAGATTCCCTGTATTCATGCCATTTTCTGTTATCCAGCCTGTTTCTATTCTAAATGAGGCGGTAGATGTCACGACTTGGGTGCTATTCCCAATCACAATTTTCTCTATCAAATAAAGACAAAGATTTGTTGGATTAGTAATGTTTTAAAACATGGTAACAAGTCCAATGACACATAGAATTCTAAGCATACTAATTGTTAGAGTTGCCACTAGTGATCACGATAGTAATTGATGTTTCTGTGTTCATAGCCAGGCTGAGACACGGTTTTCTGAGCAAGAGGCATCTCAGAGTTTGTCAGCTTGCCACGGAGCTGCACATTTGGCCAGCAGGGTCTCCACGAGTCATGAGCTCCACCGCAGCCCAGAGCTGCCCAAAATGCAGCTCTTCTCCAGACTTACCACAGGAACTGGGGGTGCCTCCACGTTTGGAAAGCTACCTTGTACCCTGTCCACACTCAATAAATGCTGCTTAATAGTGACAGTGGGGGTGTGTGTTCCACCTCCCTTTTCTCCTGAACGCCACTGTTTAGGGAGCCACAAATGTTTTCCCAAGTAATTTATTCCATTGCTCGACTGGCTGCACAGTCAAAAGAAACTTTTCCTCCCGTCTCCCTTGAATGTTTCCATATTCTGTGTTTCTTGTCTTGTACATGTACCCGAACTGTGTTGGTGGTTAGGCAGTCATGCTGGGAGGACCCTGCTTCAAATGTCTTGTTTCCAAGTAACCAAGTCGAAGAACATGATCCTGGATTCTGGGTATGAGCTGAGTTTGCTTTGCATCCATTCGTTATGAGAAAAAAAATTTTTTTTCCACTTATTATTTTTTCTAAATTGTGGGCGTTATGCTGAGACAGAAGACTGGGAATCCAGAGGGTTGGATCCAGAGACTTCCTGACTCTGTGGTTACGTGGTGGCTGACTTCGCTGCTAGTAACAAAGGGGTCTACAGGAGAATGAGCTGACTTTCTCAAGTCACCCTTCTGCCCAGGGAAGGCTCTTCAGAGGTGCCCGGTGCAATGGTACACGTTTGTGCACGTGAGCCCATGTAGAGGGGCATGAGTGCCCGTGTGCTTGTGTGTGAATAAATGCAGCACACGGGCAAGTCATGTTTTAAGGGGGCACTAAAATGTCAATTAGGATCTATTATCTAGCAGTTCCTGTGCTTACTTCTCCGGCATGAGTTCTTCCTCTTACAGCTGAATAGGGTCAGCCTTGCGAGATGTCTGAGTCAAAAACCATTTACCTTAGGCATGACCTGAAAAGCCTTCCCTTTCCAAAGGAACGACCCCAGTGGCAGGTGATATAGGGTAAGAGAAATTCACTCTTTCACCTTTTAGGAATTGTCTAAGTAACTCCTCAACGGGACAGTATCCTTGACATTAAAATTCATCAAATCCCTATTGATACCCACTAACCAGTGTCGTGGGTGCAGGGAACGGAGCTTCAAATAACGCAGGCAAACTCCCTTCTCACACAACAAGAGCTGATTATTTGATCACAGTTGAGGTGAGTACCCGGAACAGATTACTGTGTGTTCACAAAGTCAGTGTTTTCCTAGACAGAAAAGTCAGACCTTCCTAAAAAGTTACCTGAAGCCGGAAAACTAAAGGATAAGTAAGATTTTCTCTATAACAAATCTTTTTTTTTTTCTTTACTTATGAAAAACTGTTTAATCCAATTAATCATCAAAGAAAGGCAAAATTCAACAAAATGAGATAGTATCTTTTAATAGAATTTGTTAAAAGAATTTTTATTTTATTTTTTATTGAAGTATAGTCTATCTACTGTAATAATATATAAGTCGTAGGTGTACAATATAGTAATTCACAGTCTTAAAGGTTATACCCCATATAGAGTTATTGTAAAATACTGGCTATATTCCCCATGTTGTATGATATATCCTTGAAAATCTTGAGATCACAGTAATAAATTTTAAAAAATGCATTGAATGTGATTAAGGCTTAGAATTTTTCCAAAGCGTTCACAACACAGACGATCTAGGGTGCGTTTTACACCAATCCGTCCCCTCCCACCACCACTGCCAGGAAGTGAGTGGGGTCCTAACATCATCCTCACTCCACAAATAAGTAAACCAGACTTTGGGAGGCTTCAGTGAATTGACCTAGCTGTTAAGTAGAAGATCAGGAAGTAGTAAGCAAGCCTTCTGATTCCAAGTCCAGGAATCTTCCTAGAACAGCCTTCAGAGAAGTTGGTTGCAGGGCCGAGAATTAGGGCAAATGAACTTCTTTTATGAAGAGATAGATATAGGTATAGAAAAATAAGAAGGCAAATAAATAAGCAAATTAGACTTTAAAAGCTGGTTTTTAAAAGCTGGTTTTCACATTCATAGTCATCAGCTCTCAAACTGTTTCTAAATTCAGTCTATGAAATTCTAAGTTTCTCCTCTTTTTCAGGGCTGTTACGGCATGCCAGACAAAGTTTTGTTTAAATAAAAACTTGCCTTTGGAACTCAATAGCTTCCCTGTGTGGGACCTTTATTGTAGCAAGGTGTGGCAGTCATAGTCGGCTGGTTTATTCCAAGTCCCTTCTTAACCCCATTCTCCCTTAGCCACCTCCTACATTAAGTCTGAAAAATAATATACACACTTTCCCAGCTTTCTTTGCAGCTAGCAATGTCCATGTGATTTGGTTCTGGTCAATAAAACCTGTCCTTTCCTGATAAAAGGATAGATGGTGCCAGCAATTTCCTTTACCTCATGCCTCAAACACAGAAGAGAAGGTTTGAGCCAGAGCAACCAGCTTTTGACATTGAGGCAATGAGCCATCATGTGGAGAATGGCAGACTAAAAGATAAAAAAACAGTGCTTGGACTGTCTGTCTCGAGAAGTGTTAACTGAAAAATACAAGTCTCTATTTGGTTAAGTCACTATTAATCAAGTGTTCTATTACTTGAAGCCACAAACCAACCTAAACTCTGTGTGTGTGTGTGTGTGTGTGTGTGTGTGTGTGTGTATCTCCCTTGAAAACTCTTCTGACTCTTTTCAATACTGGTACATATAAGCAAATACAGCTTAATCACTCTATATGATGTGAATCTATAGACTACATTTGTAATCTGAACTCAAAATATGTATAGTGTCTTCAGACTGTTTCTTTGTGATGTTCTACAAGATATATACACCTAAACCTATAGCAATAATAGGTAGGCACACACAACAAATTCCACATCAACTCATTATTCCTGAAGACATAATTTAATTGCCTGTGGAGTAATTATCCCCAAATCTAGAAAGAATCTTGAGTAAGATGAGGTTAAAATATGAGAAAGAAAGGAGTTGACAGAACCTCAGATTACCCTGAGAGTAAATAGTTTTGGATCCCAAAGCAACCACTCTAAAATTTTTTTTTATTGAAACGCATTCTTATTTTCATCACTGCCATTCTCAAAACCCCAATAAATAGATGGTATAAATGATCTGGAAGACTCTTTTTATCCAAACTGCTGCTGGTTAAGCCAGGCTGACTCACCTGCATGAGCGTCAGTTGCTGGGTCCCCTAAAGTTTCAGACAATATAGTAAAGCCAGAGGTAAAAATGGTCTTCCATATCATTTACACCATCAATTTATTGGGGTTTGGAGAGCGACAGTGATGAAAATAAAGGGTGGCAGCCTCTAGACATTTGTCCTGGTCGTAAGTGATCCCTGGTTTCATCTGTGTTATCATCCACATGAAGAGAAGTGATGACAGACCATCGTTAGGTCATGAACGAAACCATCTTAAACTGAAGGAGGCTCCCTGAAATGGAAAGAGTGGGAAACACCTGGTAAAGGGAATCTTCTAGATCTTTCTGGAAGGAAATTATCCAACACCAAGAGCAGTAAAAACTGATTGTGTGAACTTTACGATTTGACCATGACGGGTTCTAGAAGCAACACTGCACTCTTCTCCCCTCCCCCACCATCACCACGTAGTAAGGTTTGGGCAGTAATGAGGAAGCAGCTTTCCCCCATAATCTATATCACGGAGTGCCATGCGTTTTCAGTCATTAGTTACAAGGATTCAGTTAAACTCAGTAGGTTTAGGTGATCCTGCTTGAGAAATGTAATACGTGTTCCTAAGTACTTTGAACAAACTCCAAATATGTTCAAAGAGGAGGGTTTTCAAACTGTGTAGTAGCTAATGGAATTGTATTCAGTTGGATAAGAAGATCTGTCGTTTGGGGTATTTACCGTGCTCTCAGGTTACTCTGAAACATACAAGCGAGTCTTATGTGCACGGTTACATGCAAACAGAGCTTGAGAGGAATCCACAGACACTGCCCATCACCTACACAAGACCCGTCGCCATCACCTTTATCCCACTGAACCCTGATTTTTGTTCACATTCACCCTGTATTCCAGGGCAGGCTGAGCCTTCCTCCTGCTGCAGGGGTCAGTGCTGACTGATCCAAGCTAACTAGGGTTATTCCGTTTCCTGGCCCACTGATTCACCAAGGGATGGACCCAGTGCACGATTCTGGCCAGTAAGTAAAGTCTGGAACTTCTGGGAAAGTTTTCTTTGCTCTTAAGAAAATGGAAATACGAAAGATACCTATTTTCCTATCTCTGAATGTCACTCAGATGTGATACTGGGTTCAGTCAACTTGTGACCTTGAAGAAGAAAAATCCCAGATTATTGCAAGAGAGCTGACATCATTGAGCTACTGAATGAACTTCCCTGGGATTACCCAGTGCCCAGACTTCCTGTGAAGTAAGATCATACACCTCGTTATTTGTTAAGTCACTTTTAACTCGGTCATTTGTTACTTGCAGCTGAATGTGTCCTAAGTGATACAACAATCATCCCTAGAGGCACAGAATCTTGAGATTGTTTGGGGTGGAGAAAGAGTAACTCAGACTCACAGAGAAGATGTGGCTTGCCTTAGTTACAGAAGCCAGATTTGCTCACGGGACTATGTGTTTTCCACTCTACCATGCTGTCATATAGGGAGTTGCTTGTTAAATTAAATCCGCTGGCATTCAATTTCATTTGAATGATTTTATTACGATTTTGATGTCATTTCAAATAAAATATTTAGCTTGCCTAACCAGGGAATGGGAAATCTTTAGTCAGAGGGTTAGAAACTAGACTCAGAGACTTCCCTGGTGGTGCAGTGGTTAAGAATCCACCTGCAAATGCAGGGGACATGGATTCAAGCCCTGATCCAGGAAGATCCCACATGCCGTGGAGCAACTAAGTCTGTGCGCCACAACTACCGACCCTGTGCTCTAGAGCCTGCGAGCCACAACTACTGAGCCCATGCGCCACAACTACTGGAGCCCGTGTGCCTAGAGCCTGAGCTCCCCTACAAGAGAAGCCACCACAACAAGAAGCCCGCGCACCGCAACGAAGCAACACAGACAAAATTTAAAATAAATAAATAAATTTATTTTAAAAAAAAGAAACTAGACTCAGCCTTAGAATTTATTGCCTACGACTATGAATCAAGCCAATGTCAGAAAACTGAGAAAAAGAATAAACAGTGAGACAGCTGCCTCCTGATCTGTCACCAATATACGGCAAGGCTAGACATGCCCAACGGTTACCACCAAGCCAGATATATATATTCTATACTTAACCCCACGATCTTAAAAGTTGTTTGATTTTCATTATTGATGTTTGCACACCCTCCGGGTCTTACATTCTAAATCCATTATCTTGTACCGTCATGGTATTAGAAAAAAGGAAAAGTGCTTGTAAAAAAATTCCATTTTGCATAGGTTCACAGACCCTTGGCCCACTACCATTTGCATCCTGAGTGAAAGGGAATTAACGCATTTATAATACAACTGAAGACGCCCAGCACAAAGGTACTCCAGAGGAGACAGGACCGAGTTTATGAGTGCTGGGAGGGCTGTGTGTCTGGTGAGAATGGGGGCAGATAAGGGGAGTTGTTTCAATAGTAAAGCTTCAGAGTCTAGCAACAAGTGCTTTAAAATATCTGTTATAAATAAGTTGCAAACTCATAACATATCCTTTATAATGCCAGATCCACCATCTCTGCCAAAAAGACTTTTTTGGCAGAGAATTCTCTCTCCTTTAGCAGCCTGAGCTCTACCTAAGAAGCTAACGTATATTGCTGCATCACCACCGTTATAGGAGGCTGGGAGTGATTTCCATTTACCTCCTGCAAATAACCCTCCCTCCGACATAAGATGTGGAAAGCCAAACCGAAAGGTCCTCTGTGTTTGGAAAAGTTGCTGTATTTGGATCATGGCAGCCTTTTAGTGGCAAAGATGAGAGCTGGTGAACCCAGGAGAATGTCTGATGAAATGCCGACAGCTACGTTATCACTGTTCACGTCTTCCACTGTAATGTCGCCAAATTGGCAACCAAAGCCACACAAAGTTAATATTCTGCTTGGAAAATAGTCTCTCCTCAAGTACTAGCAATACTTGCTTTTTCACAACTCTCTAGAGCACAGGGTCTTCTGGGAACTTCCCTAAGGACCTCTGTGGGCCGTGCATAGTGGCTGCAACCTCCGTCTTAGAGACCTCACTGATTCGTCCTAGAGAATTGCCAACAGGAGGTTTCTCTAGTTTTAAAGTCCCGTTCCTCTAATTAGCTGTTTCCCAGATTTTTCCATGGAAGGATATTTCTCCAGTAGCCCACCAGTTTATTTCTAGACTTTAAAAGACCCCTCTCAAAGAAGTCACACGGGAATGAAAATAAAACTGAAGGTCAGGGATCCATGGCAGACGTGCATTTAGGAAGCCCGTCTTGTTTCTTAGACAAGAGAATTTCCTTTCTACTTTCAGTATGTGCTGAGTGGAAAGGAAAGAAGCGTGTCTGGGGAGGCACATCCTCATTTAGTCACTTATAAGATCTCATCTTATTTTAGTGACGTTTACATGCATGACTGGTAATTAAGTCTTATTAAATCAGAATTTCTTTTGCATTTAAATATGAGCTTTAATTATATAAAACCACCACTGCTGTAAAAATGATGGTAGGCATTTCTTTGAGCTTTGAGTGCCCTCTACTGGAACAAGAAAAAAGCGAAAAATCAATAGCACAGAGGTCTTGGTAGGGTTTTGTCCTAACGACTAAAATGGTATTATTATTGGGGAAATAATAAGAACTGCGAGAACTCAACCTATCTCATTCACAGTGACCTGATCGTGATCAAAACTTTTTCTAAAAATGACTTATTTAATGGAGCTCATGGTGGACATCTTGCGGGTTTTACATTTACAAAAACTCCTGAAAGTATGGACAAGAAGCGCCTTGGTAGCTGGTTGGCCTGCTGTCTTATTTCCAGTGACTCCAAGTCTCCATGCCATTAGTTTTTGGTTTACAGCCGTGGCCTCTGAAGTGGAGTTAGTGCCTAGACCAGTTTTCTTTATTAAACTTTTTTCTTCCAAAACCTTGCATGATTTCAACTTCATTTGGTTGCCACATTTCCTAAGTCAGCCTCACAGGTCTTTCACCCTTTCTGCTCTTCCCACTTTCTCCCTGCTCTCTTCTTTTTTTCATCTGTAGCCACCCCTTGACCTGTCTGCTCCGCTCTGACCTCCGAAATGGCCCCTGTGCACCACCAAGTTCCTCTTTTCATCGCCACCCAACGAACGTCGTCACGCCCACTGTCAACAAGACCAAGCCTGGACTCCCTCCCTGGTCTCTGTTTAATCAGACTCTCCACCCCTCCCTATTTCAATTTATGTCCTAACATGTCTGGACTTCATGGTTTATTATTTCAACCACATTGTCATCAACCCACTCATTTCCACCAACCCTTTGATCGTCTGCTGTGTAAGCTTTGCAAATAATCTATTCTACAAAAGCCTGATGATTCATTCTAACTGACTCCAATTTCTAAGCTTTGAAGCACTGCTGAAGAAAATCATATTGCTTTGTTCATTGGCTGATGGTGAATTCTTTGGGCTAATCTTAGGTGAGACCTCAGGAATGCTCAACCATGTTCTTTCTTATCTGTAGTTTGCTTACTTTTCTAATCCTTTAAGGATCACTCAAACCTTGCCTTCTCCCCTCATTCTAAACACTCAATTTGCTTCTTAATTTTCAGAAAGAAACTGAGGCTGCTGGACCTTAAATTCCCATATCCTGCACTTCCTGGTTTCTTTATATCTGCATCCTTCTTCCCTTCTGCAATGGGAGATTAGCATTTTCTCCATTTGCTTTGGATTCTACCCCCTCTCAACCCCCTTTTTCTTTTCTCTCTTTTTTGTTTTTTTGCTTTTGCAATGATCTGTTCAGTTTTTCTCTCTCCCCAAGGTACTTCTTCCTTAGACTCAGACTATAAACATTCCAGATTCTCCACCGTTCTGCTTCCCCCACCCAAAATGTATGACCCTTTCCCAACCTTGACTCTCCCACAAATGACGGCCCCGTATTTCCCCGGCTTCACCGTGAAGCTTTTGCAAAGAGTAGCTTGTATTCCTTGCTTCTACTTTCCATTAAACACTCGCTCTTCTATACAACCCACTTTGGTTTTATTTTTCTATCACAAATCAGGAACTGCTCTCTCAAAGGCAATGAAAGGCCTTTGTAACATGAGGTTCCCAGGATTACCTACCTTGTTCTCAGCCATCCTTAGCTGATGCGCCAGAGCCCAAGACTGGTTATACTCTAATCCACTGCCCAGCCATTAGGAAGAAGGAAATGATACAGAAAGAGGCATCCCTTCCCCTGAAGGACGTTTACCAGAAGTTGTGCACACTAGTGTAACTTAACTTTAATTCAATGGCTTGAATGCAGTCACACGTCTAGACCTGGATGCAAGGGAATATTCTGGCTGGCCAAATATCCAACCAAAATTGGAGGTTCTATGACTAAGGAAGAAGGAAAAAACTAATATTGGGGCATTTTGAAATCTGTGTACTAAATGCTAAACAAAGGTACAAAGAAATTAATGAGAGTGGGGCTTAAAAATACAATGAAATGTACTTATTTTTTTTAACATCATGGAATTTGATCTGATATTTTGTGTAATCTCTATTGTTTGAAAATTAGTGAAGTTTTGTATCTTAATCTATGCTTCATGTTTTCTAAATGTTTTATGAATATATAAAAAGAGGACATACTTTTATTCTTTTAAATTAAAAATAAATAGATACATACTAATTTATCCTTATGGATATTATATACATTTCACATGCCAAAGATTTTTTAAAAAATAAGTTTCTTTAACAGACACTGTATTAATGACTACAGCACTCTGACATTTTCCTAACTTTTTTCCTAGATTTGAGATTTTTTTTTTTTTTTTTTTGCAATATGAAAGTGATTTTTTTTTTTTTCAGATCACAAGGACTCGACAATTATATCGACGGCAAGGGCTTTACTTTCTATTCTGTAGGAATTTTGAAGCTGTAGTTTTTTTTTTTAATTCCACTTTGGTCATAGTAGAGTATCAGGTTACATATTTAAACTTATACATCTCTCATTCTCAGTAATTCTGGAACCTGATCCTATTCATAAGGAATTTGGTGCATTTTATTTCACCTACTCTTCCCTTGTTCTACTTCTTAATTGCTATTAATTGACCTGGGATAATAGATCCATTGTGTTATTACATGATGAATTTCATGATACGCCATTATATTTTAAAGAACTGTTTTGACTTGTGCATTATGTTTCTAATTTATATATACATGTATAAATTACGTGTAATGTAATCACTCTATATGCTCTATTGGTTTTAATGTCTACTTTGAGTCCTTTTATGTTTAACTTTTCCATTCTTGAATAGTCGTTCTTATTTAAAATCTCCATCTTCATCATTTGAAGTACATCTTTACATTTATTTTGTTCTGCTTTGTGTTAGTAAAGGCATGCAGAGTTCCATTTTATGAGTGCATTTTGAGAATTTTTGTATTGCTTCGTACATACTACTACTCAGTTGGGGTATGATATTCTTGTAATGTGTCCCAGATACATTACTCAGAAAACTTAAACAAATCAGCTGTAATATTATTAGAACGAACACGGAAGTTTTGCAACATGGTTGGTTCTGATATGCGTGCATCAGTGGTCTTTCCTAAACCACAGGAACTGGTTTGTTGAGATGTGTCAACTTAAAGCACTACAAATACGAAATGTGTTTTATTCCTTTTTTCTTAATCACCCCTTAAACTTTGTCTTCAAAGTTTACACTGTGGTAAATTTCCCATCTATATCTCTTAACAATATCTTGGGCAGATTCCATAATATTTTCATTACTAAAATGCATCCAGATTAAAGATTCAGTCATAAAGTTGATTTAAACAACTGTATCTTCTTCCTAACATAAGTTTGATCCATAACACTAAGAATCTGAAGTGTAAATTAAGATCTGGTTATCTTTTTAAATTACACTCTCCCCTCTGCTCTATGGAGAACTTTGTAGGCTTGGAGACAGCTATGTTAAAACTGCAGAGGGTGATCCCAGGCTTAAGGGATTAACACATAAAATAAATAATAAGATAAAATAAATTAAAATGTTCTCATGAAGTAAAGAGTTTGATGTGTTCTAGGAACTATTAAAGGCCAAAGTGACTTGGGGTTGGTCAAAGAAAAGTCCAAAGGCATGAGATGTGGTTGAAGACCTAGGCAGAGGCCAGATCCTGGAGGACTATGAAAGCCATAAAGGGACTTGAGATTTTATTCTAGCCTCAGTGGGAAACCATCAGAAACTTTTGGACAAAGGAGATAGGTGCTCTGATTTATACCTTTAAAAGGCATCTCTGACCACTGTGGGGAGAATAGTCTGTGGGAGGCAAGAGTAGAAGAAGGAAGACCAGTTAAGGAAGGATGGCAGTGGTCCAGGCAAGACATGCCCATGACCTGAATCAGGGTGGTGTCCAGAAAGATGTCGAGAAGACTCCAGATTGTGCATATATTTTGAATATTCAGACAACAGGATGTGCTGATGGACTTGACACGGTGTGGGAAAGAAAGAGAGAGTGAAGGATGACTTCATATATTTGACCTGAGCAATTGATGAATGGAGGTGCCATTGACAGAGGATATGGTACAGGAAGAGAAAATATGATGAAAATAAGGAATCAAGAATTCAGTTTTAGACATGTTTGCTTAAGAAGCCTATTGCATTGGAGTGGAAACGTTAGGTGGGTCTGGAGTTCCCAGAGGAGCTCTGGGCTGTAGATATAAAGGCATAACCATCAGATATATATGTATATAGTATATAAAGCCATGGGAATGGAAGAAATCACCAAGCAAGCATATATTTAGGAGAGAAGAGATCCAAAGACTAAGCCCTGTGGGATCCCAACATTTCGATGTTGGGAAGATGAGGGGGAAGACGTAAAGGAGATTGAGAAGGAAGGACCAGTCCAACAGGAAAACTGGGGTGGTGGCCTCAAAGCAGAGTTAGAGACATTTTAGAGTATATTTCAAGAATTGTGTTCAATCACTAATCATTAGAGAAATGCAAATCAAAACTACAATGCGGGGCTTCCCTGGTGGCGCAGTGGTTGAGAGTCCGCCTGCCGATGCGGGGGACACGGGTTCGTGCCCCGGTCCGGGAGGATCCCACATGCCGCGGAGCGGCTGTGCCCGTGGGCCATGGCCGCTGAGCCTGCGCGTCCGGAGCCTGTTGCTCCGCAGCGGGAGGGGCCACAACAGTGAGAGGCCCGCGTAACGCAAAACAAACAAACAAACAAACAAAAACTACAATGCGGTATCACCTCACCAGTGGCCATCACCAAAAATTCTACAAACAATAAATGCTGGAGAGGGTGTGGAGAAAAGGGAACCCTCTTGCACTGTTGGTGGGAATGTAAATGGATACAGCCACTATGGAGAACAGTATGGAGGTTCCTTAAAAACTAAAACTAGAACTACCATATGACCCAACAATTGCACTACTGGGCATATACCCTGAGAAAACCATAATTCAAAAAGAGTCATGTACCAAAATGTTCATTGCAGCTCTGTTTACAACAACCAGGACATGGAAGCAACCTAAATGTCTATCAACAGATGAATGGATAAAGAAGATGTGGCACATATCTACAGTGGAATATTACTCAGCCATAAAAAGAAATGAAATTGAGTTATTTGTAGTGAGGTGGATGGACCTAGAGTCTGTCATACAGAGTGAAGTAAGTCAGAAAGAGAAAAACGAATACCATATGCTAACACATATATATGGAATCTAAGAAAAAAAAATGGTTCTGAAGAACCTAGGGGCAGGACAGGAATAAAGACACAGATGTAGAGAATGGACTTGAGGACATGGGGAGGAGGAAGGGTAAGCTGTGACAAAGTGAGAGAGTGGCATGGACATATGTACACTACCAAACGTAAAACAGATAGCTAGTGGGAAGCAACCTCATAGCACAGGGAGATCAGCTCGGTGCTTTGTGACCACCAAGAGGGGTGGGATAGGTGGGGTGGGAGGGAAATACAAGAGGGAGGAGATATGGAGATATATGTATATGTATAGCCGATTCACTTTGTTATAAAGCAGAAACTGACACACCATTGTAAAGCAATTATACTCCAATAAAGATGTTAAAAAAAAAAAAAGAACTGTGTTCATATCTTCTTTAGTAGCCTTGGCTTCATCTCAGGCTAACAGCTTACTGAGAACAGGAAAAAAATTTTCCTGTTTCCACACCAAAATTATTTTAGAAGTAGGCTTTTCCTTGCACTTCCTGGACAATAATTGCTTTTCCCTGTGTGATGTTATTTTCTCAAGACCTCGCATGTATATGGCTCCCCTTCCCACTTACAGGACAGTCACATCATATGCAAATTTAACTCGTGTGATTTGAATTCCTTGAACTGGAAGGAAAGAGAGTACATAACAGTGTTGTGGGTGATTCTACCTGCCACTCTACTCTATGCATATGCCCAAGATTAGGGGAAGTGGATGTGAATCTCATGTTCTTCAGGGGTTATACTCACAAAGCAATACGTTATGAACCTTTGGGTGGACAGTGGAATTTTTCAATATAATTTCATTGTACATAATATGAGCCCTATGTTCGATGTGATCTCGCCCTGCCTGAACCAGAGTGGGATGCAGACCGTCCAGGTTAAGTCTGTCAACAGAAAAGGTGTGTGGAATACCCTTAGCTTGAGTCCTGGCAGGTCACCCTCACGTCCTTCTCTACATTGTGCAGCCATTAGGCACCCTCTGTGTGACTGAAGTGGAGTTTTCTTCATCCAACACTCAGGTTTTCTGGCTACGTTAGATTCAACACACTTTCCTTTTTGTTTTTTGCGGTACGCGGGCCTCTCACTGCTGTGGCCTCTCCCGTTGTGGAGCACAGGCTCCGGACGCGCAGGCTCAGTGGCCATGGCTCACGGGCCCAGCCGCTCCGCGGCATGTGGGATCTTCCCAGACCGGGGCACAAACCCGTGTCCCCTGCATCGGCAGGCGGACTCTCAACCACTGCGCCACCACGGAAAGCCCTCCTTGTTTTTTCTGAAGTACAGTTAATTTACAATGTTGTGTTAGTTTCTGGTGTGCAGCAAAGTGATCCAGTTATACATATATATATTCTTTTTCATATTCTTTTCCATTATGGTTTATTACGGGATATTGAATATAGTTCCCTGTGCTATATGGTAGGACCTTGCTGTTTACCTATTATATATATATATTAGTATGTATATGTTAATCCCAAACTCCTAATTTATCTCTACCTCCCCTCACCCCGCTCTCCCCTTTGGTAACTGTAAGTTTGTTTTCTACATCTGTGAATTTATTTCTGTTTTGTAAATAAGTTCATCTGTATCTTTTTTTTTTTTTTTTAGATTCCACATGTAAGTGCTATCATATGGTATTTGTCTTTCTCTGTTTGACTTCCTTCACTTAGTATGTCCATCCATGTCGCTGCAATGGGCAGTTTCATTCCTTTTTATCACACCAGTCAGAATGGCCATCATCAAAAATTCTAATAATAAATGCTGGAGAGAGTGTGGAGAAAAGGGAACCCTCCTACACTGTTGGTGGGAATGTAAATTAGTGCAGCCACTATGGAGAACAGTATGGAGGTTCCTTAAAAAACAAAAAATAGGGTTGCCATGTGATCTTGCAATCCCACTCCTGGGCATATATCCAGAGAAAACTCTAATTGGAAAAGATACATGCACCCCAGTGTTCATAGCAGCACTATTCACAGTAGACAAGACATGGAAGCAACCTAAATGTCCATCGACAGATAAATGGATAAAGAAGATATGCTGTGTGTGTATATATACATATATATATACACACACAGTGGAATACTGTTCAGTCAATGCACTTTCTCTTGATCCCTAACATACTCAGAACATCTATGTCGGTGGTTACTTTCTCAATTTTCTCAGAAATAGTCCGTCTTCTTCCTCAACAACAGCGCCTCTATTGCTTCTACTGAGGTGACTACATCACTCACAGCAGTACTGTTCAGGGGGGTGAATATTTTGGTTTGTTTACTTTGTTTTATTTATTTTTTTATTTTAGAAAACTTACATTAAACAGCACATTGCACTAGTCATTTCTCATTTTAGCAGCATAACAGTCCTCTGTGTTTGTTCAAAGAAAAAATAAGCAGTCACTTTAAATATGTCAAGTGAGACAAGCACATAGGGGTTTTGCTGTTGGCAAGGCAAGCTGTCAGCATCACCTCTGTGGATGGATAAAGCTGGGCTTGCCCCTCTCCTCTGCATCAGCTGATTCATACTGAGGCCAGATAGCCATCTTGAAGAGGAAGAAATGAAGCTTTGAGGTTCCAAGTTCTTAGAGGATGTCTGATGGCCTCCGGTGGCCCTGAGTAAGACCAACAGATGACAAAAAGGGGCTCCCAGGAGAGTTGGAGTTAAACTCAGACTCAGGAACCGTGTTGATGGGAAGAGCTTCACCTGGCTGCAGAAGTTCTATGACCCCTATGGACCGGTGTCTGGGTACCATAGTGTGCCCTGGGGAAACCATCTGTGCATGAGTGCGAAGTGATAGGATTATGTCTTGCAGTTTGGACTGGCTTGGTGTGAAGCAACCCCGGATGAGAAGAATCCTTCCTGTGGGGAAGCAATTTGCTTCACACCCTGGAAGCAGAGGTGGGGTCGGGGTGGGCTTCAGTGCCTTCAGTACTACTTCAGAGTAGTGGAGGCCTTGCCCTGGAAAGCTTGTCTTCCTGTCTTTGTGGTAACACCATGCATTAGCGACCGCACTAGAGAAAGAGTCTCCCTCAGGGGAAATGGCCAAACTTTCCCATTTCCTCCTCTGTAAGGGTTATTAATTGCTACTGGTCCCCTTCCAATGCATAGGTTGGGTACCTCCAGAGGGCAAGCCTCAGTAGAACAGAGATAGGGAGTCATATGATTTGGACATAAGGAGGAATGAGACCTTATTTTGCACAAGCTGGGAAGTGGGTCATATCCTCCTAAGAACTTTTATGTAGAATTTGGATATCGCCTCAAAGAAAGATACCCGTGACCCCAAAGGCGGTGACATTGCCGTTACCAATGAGGAGGTAGAGTTTCTGGGAAGCAGAATGCATCTAAAAGTCAGATCCAATTGTCTGCTGCTCAACTGATGTCATTAAAAATGTGTGTCTGTGGCCAAGGAAGTAGGAGTTACACTCTCAGCTCTCAGGCAGAGAAAAGAGTGTGGTGCCCGGATCTATCCCGAAAGCCCTGCTCACTCAGATCCCTGGTCCATGGGGAGGGAGTCGCTTCCATCCTCTTCCCACATGACAATCAAAATCACACCCCAGACTTCACTTTTCTCACTTCTCCTACACAAGGGCTCATGCTTGGGCATAAGATAATGAGGACAGGCTCTGTCACCCACAATGTGGCAAGATAAGATGTAGCATAGTCAGAAGAAATTATTTTAGGGCCCCTCCCCCAGAGTTTGCGCTGGTGACTCAATTCATCCCCTTTATGGCTAAATGGCTGAGAGCAGATCCGGGATCCTCAGATGTCCTAAGTTTTAATTCTGGCTCTACCACTGACTTCATTTCTGTAGTAGGTGTACTATAAACGTCTCCAGGCATATGGCGCCTGGAAGATGATATTCAACTCTAACTCACCTTACCAAATTATAAAGAACACCAAATTTTATTGTGAAGTCCCCTGGGAAGTTGAGTCTACATCTGCATCATCCTCCAGGCTGCCAGACATCAGCCCCTCCCCCAGCCCCTCCACAGCCCTCCACCACAGCGATGCTTTGTGAACATTCACTCTCCATAAACTGAGATTTCCCCAAACATAATTGCGGCATTGTTTTTTAAATCTGACACATTTTTAGTAATGTTTTTAAAACGATGACTACTAGATCTTTCTCAGAGTTAATCCTATGAAAATCGCACTGGCTCTGTCAAGTAATGGGTTTCTTACATTGGCCGATAAAACCCATCCTCTGCCTCATACAGTTTTCAGTCCTTCGTTCTGTCTCCAAGAAGATAATCATTGATCCCAAAGACATTGTGGATGTTCCACAAAGGAACTGAAAAACATTTAGGGTCAATGAAGATAAGAGAAACTCTAATTTAAAAAAGAATAAACAGTGGACTTATGGCATTGAACTTGCCGCATGAGAAGGAGGAAAAACAGGAGGGGAAGAATGTCGTACCAGAACTAATGAGTTATTATCTGAGCCAACAGTAAACTTAAAGGTCGAGGAAGAGAAGAACATTTCTTTATTCTTGTGCCTCAGTTTGTTTATCTGGTAAATAGGGGTAACAAATCATCCTCCCTTAGTAGAGATTTATATTTTTGCCCAGTTTATAACTATAATTAGTTAGTATTCACTCACTAACTACAGAACTATAAACGCCCACCGGGCACATTATACATAGCTTCCCATAGAGAATAAAATACTTTTATTTGTCCCTGAATGACTTTACCTATAGATTAAATGTGTCTGAAGGTTGTATTTTCTTTGCTTGTTTGTTTCCAGTGAGGTGAGTGATGTACATTACTGCAGTAACGTCATATTTTTAAAGCAGTGACCTATTTAACCTCTCTATTGTAATATTTATATGCAGGATTACTGACTCCATAAAACTCTAATAAATTCTGAGGAACTGGTTGCTAAAGGTTTAAGACTTAAACATTAAAATTCCACGCATTCACTAAATATTCCCAAAGAAATAGAAATACCCGGAAGTATATAACCATTTTTTGGGGCATTTATTTGAATATAAAAGAAAGGGATGGCTTATATATCCATCTAATTTCATTCCCTGAGTTTCCGTATGAATCAGATGATAATTGATTATACATTGGGTAATGCAAATTGTTTCCCAAAATGAGTATTTATATTGGATCACGATTCTTGAACCACAACCCCTTCAGGCCAGACTTCAGAATTCGTTGTACATATTTTCAGAAAGGCAACGTGAGCACGTAGTGTATATTACGCAACACCTCCCATCGGGGCCTGGGAGAGGTACTTGGACATGTTAACTTTTATACCGTGAAATAAACATGTAAAGCTTCAAGCTAAGTGGGAGTTTCTAAGTTCAAGCTACTACCACCAAGTAGTCTCCAATCAGTTCAGACAATTTACCCCAAATAATAAGTTTCCAGAGTTACCCCTGACGCAGAATTATGCGTGACTGTGGATCTGTATTCTTGAAAGCATTTGGGACACTCTGCATCCACCCACGGGAAAGTCTTTGAAAATTTAATGGACACCCAGGGACGATACAATATCACATGTATGTTAACAACCGTGGGCTCACGTTTTCAGGAACTCAAGAAATACGTAAGCCAGGGAAGTTTCCTGCCTTGGGCCCCAGGATTGAAAATAAGTAAATTCATGATACTGCCCAGATGAAGTTGGAAGAAAGGCAGGAAGACAGCCTTAAAGGAGAGAGAAGAGGACCTGCCAGAGAGGGAGGGGAGAAACCATGCGAGTATGTGTTGGCCTCAGGAAACACCTTGTTTTTTTTGTTTTTGTTTTTGTTTTACATCTTTATTGGAATATAATTGCTTTACAATGGTGTGTTAGTTTCTGCTTTATAACAAAGTGAATCAGTTATACATATACATATGTTCCCATATCTCTTCCCTCTTGCGTCTCCCTCCCTCCCACCCTCCCTATCCCACCCCTCTAGCTGGTCACAAAGCACCGAGCTGATCTCCCTGTGCTATGCGGCTGCTTCCCACTAGCTATCTACCTTACGTTTGGTAGTGTATATATGTCCATGCCTCTCTCGCGCTTTGTCACAGCTTACCCTTCCCCCTCCCCATATCCTCAAGTCCATTTTCTAGTAAGTCTGTGTCTATTTCTGTCTGTCTGTCACACAGAGTGAAGTAAGTCAGAAAGAGAAAGACAAATACCGTATGCTAACACATATATATGGAATTTAAGAAAAAAAATGTCATGAAGAACCTAGGGGTAAGACAGGAATAAAGACACAGCCCTACTAGAGAACGGACTTGAGGATGTGGGGAGGGGGAAGGGTGAGCTGTGACAAAGCGCGAGAGAGGCATGGACATATATACACTACCAAACATAAAATAGATAGCTGGTGGGAAGCAGCCGCATAGCACAGGGAGATCAGCTCGGTGCTTTGTGACCAGCTAGAGGGGTGGGATAGGGAGGGTGGGAGGGAGGGAGACGCAAGAGGGAAGAGATATGGGAACATATGTATATGTATAACTGATTCACTTTGTTATAAAGCAGAAACTAACACACCATTGTAAAGCAATTATACTCCAATAAGGATGTAAAAAAAAAAAAAAAGAGGAAATATGCAGTTTAGAGGATAATGAGAAACTGTAGTTTCTGATTGCCAACATGATCAGGAACTTAAAAATATGTCCATAAAATTTTTCCCTTAAATAGTGGAGAATGTGGACATCAATTAGCAGATAATGACCCCAAAAAGAGAGGCTCCCAAGGCTTCTTTGAGGGTTTACAGAACTGCTGAAGTAAAGAAAAGGTCAATTGTAAAGAGAAAGTATCTAGGGGGCTGTGGATGGAGTTGTTATTTGGAATAAACTAGAAAGGTTTCCTTTCATTGCAAAGCACTGGTGGGAAAATGAAACACTGGCAATGAGAATGAGGGCAATAAAGAAGTAGGAGGGGGAAATCACCAGAAAAGGGAAAGAAGTTCAGTTATGACGTTAAAAGAGATATAAATAAGGGAAATATAAATAGTATGTGAATGGGCAGTTATCATCCTAAGATTTGCTTCCTTAAAATATGTTTAAAACAATGTCAGGGGCTTCCCTGTTGGCACAGTGGTTAAGAATCTGCCTGTCAATGCAGGGGACACGGGTTCGAGCCCTAGTCTGGGAAGATCCCACATACCGCAGAGCAACTAAGCCCGTGCACCACAACTACTGAGCCCATGCACCACAACTACTGAAGGCCACGCGCCTAGAGGCTGTGCAGAGAAGCCACGGCAGTGAGAAGCCCGCGCACCACAAGGAAGAGTAGGCCCCGCTCGCCACAACTAAAGAAAGCCTGAGCGCAGCAACAAAGATCCAAGGCAGTCAAAAATAAATAAATGAATAATTTTTTTTTTTAAGTGAGAGAAACAGGGCTTCCCATGTGGCGCAGTGGTTGAGAGTCCGCCTGCCGATGCAGGGGACACGGGTTCGTGCCCCGGTCTGGGAAGATCCCACATGCCGCGGAGCGGCTGGGCCCGTGAGCCATGGCCGCTGAGCCTGCGCGTCCGGAGCCTGTGCTCCGCAACGGGAGAGGCCACAGCAGTGAGAGGCCCGCGTACCGCAAAAAAAAAAAAACAAGAGAAACATTAGTGAAGTCTTTTTTTAACGGAATCAGGAATTCCCTGCCATTGACTGTGGTCATGGAAGAACACGTACTGAAATCCTTCTTTAGGATGAAAGTACTTAACTGAGACATGAACATGAAATTTATCTAAGCTCTTTATTCTCATGCGGAAAGCCAACTTGAGCTGAGAAGGGAGGAGACTGAAGACTGATATTGACAAGTTGCAAATCTCCAGATGGAATTATGAATAAGATGATGTAGCCAGTAGACCTCCTAGTCCTTAGAGATGTTAAGAGAGAGCAGTCCCAAGCATTCAATTTGCTACACTTTAGATTCACACAAACAGCCACCTCTACAGAACACTGACCTACTTCCAGAAGATCTGTTTAGGAATATGCTCCAAAATCTTTTCTCTGAGGGAGCCAGACCCCCATTGTCCTTTGACAAATGTTTTCTTTTGGAGTCTGGTCTGCAGGGAGCGGAGTGGTCCTCACTTGAAGAACCATTGTGACCCATTCAGACTCTACTCTGCAGCAGCACTGCATCTGAGGGACTGTAACGCCAGGATCCAGAACCTCTTCTCCCTTCCTCACTCTCACTACACACTGAGTGATTACTGCAAAACCAACAGTGGCATCTCAAGGGTAGCAAGGAATCACATCAGACTAGGCAGGACCATTTGTGTTCAACAATGATACCGAGTCATAGTGACAGAAGAAAGAACAGCAGAAAATAGGCTAGTAGATTTTTCAGATTCTCAGTTATCTCTCAGAGAGGTTGCAACATCTTACTGGTTTCCTCATTAATTAGTGAATTAAATAATGTCATTGGTGAATTCAGTAAAGTTGCAGGTTACAAGATTAATTTACAGAAATCTGTTGCATTTCTGTACACTAATAATGAACTATCAGAAAGAGAAGTCAAGAAAATAATCCCGTTTGCAATGACATCGAAAAGAATGAAATACCTAGGAATAAATTTACCCAAAAAAGTGAGAAAACTGTACTCTGAAAACGCTAAGACATCAATGAAAGAAGTTGAAGACAATACAAATAAATGGAAAGATGTACTGTGTTCATGGATTGGAAGAATTAATAATATGAAAATATTCATGCTACCAGTCTCTGGATACAAACCATCTTTTTCTTTGTGCTATTAAAATGATTTTGGTTTATGGAGATGGGTTAAAGGATCTCATCTTTCCTATTATTTAGTGCCAGGCCCTTTATTTTGCTAAATAAGTTTGACATAATGTAAAATAAACTGAAATAAAGTAGAGATTTCTATTGCCAGCGATACAGAGGACAGGAACCCTGAGCGGTTCTCTTGCTACACATTCTATAGTAAAAGAAAATTGGTAATGTGAGACTGACAGATTGTAAAGATATCTCTAAGAGGAAAATAAAACAGAACAAAACACCTTACGCTGGAAACTGGCTTTTGGCTCTGAAGCACTTGTGAAGCCTGGGACCCACAAGGAGGTGACAACTGTCCCAGAATAACAGTTCCCTGGCTGAATTAAACACAAATTATCTCTAGAAAGAAGAATTCTCAGCTTAGGCCTCCAGTTAAGATCAACCAAATGCACAAGTGAAAAAACTTCAGGCAGGAGAGTTGGCAGAAAACATATACAACACCAAGAGATTTAAATGTTCATGGAGTTTAGATATTGTAATTATAAGACAGAGTACATAAAGTAATTGTACACAATGTTTAAATAAATTAAGGAGAATTGTTGAACTGGAAAACAGATTTTAAGAAACTATTCAAAATGCAGCACACAGAGACAGAGAGGGAAAACATTAAGAGCTTTAGAATGAGAAGTTTGAACATATATCATATTAGAGTCCCAGAAGCAGAGAATAGAGAGAATGGAGGAGAGGCTGCATGGAAAAGATACAGAAAAAGAAATATTCCAAAGAAGATGGAAGAAAGAATCTACACTGAGAAAAATCACAAGGAATGCCAAGAAGTCAAAATAAAATTTGTGTAAGTATTGATTTTAAAAACAACATCTAGACACTTTATATTGCAAAACCTCAGAGACTGATGGTAATAATAATAATAATTATAATTAATAATAATAATAGTAGCTGCAGCCAGAGAGAAAAGGTAGTTCATCTACAAAGGAACAACAATTAAACTGGCAGCAGGCTTCTCATCAGCAATAGTGGAAGCCAAAAGCCAGTGGAATGGTATCTTCAAAGTGCTGGGGACGAGAGGGAGAAGTCCAATCAGAATATCGCATCCAGAATGTCTCTTATACAAGAAAGGCTGAGGGAAAATTAAAGACACCAGCAATGCATGAGAATTCCAATTTCTCCACGCCAATACCCGTTTTCCATTTGTTCGATAATGGACAACCTAGTAGGTGTCACGTAGAGTTTTACAAAAGGCAATTTCTGTCTTCTTTTACATTTATTTACCCTAGGAAAGAATAATCAAATTTCTTACTTATTCCATTAAGGTTTAGAAAGAAAGAAAGAAGAATTGTGGTTTTCTCAGGATACATGCCCAGTAATGGGATTGCTGGGTCATAGGGTAGTTCTAGTTTTAGTTTTTTAAGGAACCTCCATACTGTTCTCCACAGGGGGTGGGAGGGCGAAGTGAGAGTAACCTTGACATATATACACTACAGAATGTAAAATAATTGGCTGGTGGGAAGCAGCAGCATAGCACAGGGAGATCAGCTCGGTGCTTTGCGAGGACCTAGAGGGGTGGGGTAGGGAGGGTGGGAGGGAGGCTCAAGAGGGAGGGGATATGGGGACACGTGTATGCATGTGGCTGACACACTTTGTTGTACGAAAGAAACTAACACAGTATTGTGAAGCAATTATATTCCAATAAAGATCTAATACAAAGAAATAATGAAAGAACAGTCACTTTTCTTTTTCCTTTCTATTTTTACTTTTTCTTACATTAAAGAAAGTAAATACTTTATCTGTGTATGTTTGTGTGTATACACCCCCCCACCACACACACACTCACACTCACACCCCTTGCTATGAATGAATGGCTGTGGTTTTCCAAAATTCATATGTTGAGGCCCTAGTCCACAATGTGATGGTATTTGGAGGTGGGGACCTTGACAGGTAATTAGATTTAGGTGAGGTCATGAGCATGGATCTCCCATGATGGGATTAGTGCCCTTACAAGAAGAGAAAGAGACCAGAGCCCCCTCTCTTTCCACCTTCACACAGGGAGGAAAGACATGTGAGCACAGACAGAGGTGGCCGTCTACAAGCCCAAAGAGAGCTCTCACCAAACACCAAATCTGTGGCACCTTTATCTTGGACTTTGCAGCCTCCAGTACTGTGAGAAATAAATGTTTGTTGTTTAAGCCACCCCGTCTATAGTATTTTGTTATTGCAGCCAGAACTAAGATATACAAATGAATTATTTTTTGTAAAAAACTACAGTCACCATTGACTCCTATCCAATCTTATTCCCCTTCCAGAAAATAATCCTATTATCACTTTTCTGTATACCCTTCTTGGACTTTTTCTATGTATTTTCATATGCTTACATAGTGACCTTGGGGCATGTTACTTAACCTCTGGGCCACAGTTTCCTCGTCTGTAGTGTAGATAATAATACTATACATCTTATGGAACTATTCTGAGTTTTAAATGAGATAGTATATACAAAGCCATTAGTACAGCGATTGGCACATGGGAAGTTTTCAAACATTCTTATATCTCTATATACAGTTTGGTTTTATGTATTTTTATTTACACAAATAGAATCATACTTTATGTATCTTTATGAAACTTTCTCATTTAGCAAGATAGCTAAGACATCTTCTGTGTCTAAATATACGATTCTACCTCCTTCATTATAACTACTGTGTAATATTTCATGGACTGAATACATCACAGATAAATTCACCATTGCTGTGTGTTAAGGTTGCTATCAATTATTCAGGGTGAGAGATAGTACTTCAATGAACACTGTTGTGTAAACATGTGGATTCTTCTCTGGGATAGATACCTACAAGAAAAATTCCTACATGGCAGGCCATAGTCAATACTAATTTTAGTAGATATTGCAGTGTCTTTTTTAAAAAATGAATTTAATTTGTATAGGAACAAAATATATCTTTCCCAATTATATGAACTTGAGTCCTTCCACTTTTACTTTGGTCAGATCTAAGGATCGAGCTTGTAAAACTTACCGTGAAGCATGCAAACCTAACTGGTGACAGTGTGTATGGCCCATTTGTCACTGAGACTCTCACCCACACCACTGCATTTACAACAGTTACGTGGGGTCACATTCCTTCCTCTTTGGAGCCATAGGTGTTGGCCCCTCCAAGATTCTCTGTCTCAGAAAGAGGGCACAGTTCCCTATAGAATATAAAATTGGAGATCACGTGGATTGTTGAGAGGATTCCTACAAATTCCCAGGTGTAGAGAACATAGTCATAGTAATCAATGTTGTTATTATAAGAAAACAGAACAAAATCTGCTGGGAGCACTTGGGCTCCCCTTCTTCTACCCACTCTGCACTTCAGCAACTAATAACGTTCTTAACAGAACTGGGGACAGAAATGAACACAAGCCGTCCTTTCCTGCATGCCTTTCACACATGAGCTTGCACCAAGCCAGCGCACTGAGAACGTCCCTCGAATACCAACATCTATGTACAAACTCTCCAGCCTCTGCTGAGAACTCATTCTTATTTTCAGTAGTTCTCAGTGGAAGGAAGCCATTCCTTTTCTAGAAGAAAATTCAATTGCTATGACCAAAGAGATAAAAACCATGACACGTAGGCGTCCCTGGTGGCGCAGTGGTTGAGAGTCCGCCTGCCGATGCAGGGGACACGGGTTCGTGCCCCAGTCCGGGAAGATCCCACATGCCGCGGAGCAGCTGGGCCCATGAGCCATGGCCGCTGAGCCTGCGCGTCCGGAGCCTGTGCTCCGCAACGGGAGAGGCCACAGCAGTGAGAGGCCCGTGTACCGCAAAAAAAAAAACATGACACGTTATTTCCTAAGTAAAAGCCCTCGGAATCTGTAAAGATACTTATTTTATTAAGATACTTATTTTATTTTCCATCTCTAATGTCATCTTTTCATGTTTTAAACTCAACTCTTCTTTACACTCTTTATACAAGTTCTTTCCAAGTTTTCTTGTATCCCTTTTGGTGTGCGACTAAGGCTTTTTAAAGCATCCAATCAGAGAGCAGTCTTATAAAAATGTTATGTTTTTTGCTTTGGAATACTTTGGGAGATTCCAACAGCAAGCTTTTAAAATGAAAAATGTGATACCATACTTATTGACTTACTGAAAACTTACTTTGGTTCTAGGTGGTATTTTGCCTTCCCAGTCCTATACTACCTCCTGTTAAGTCATGCTCTCCAAAAAAGGGTGACATGACACACAGTAGAGGGAAAGTAGAGAGAGGAATGAAGAAACACCGGCAGTGATAAAGAGGTTGAAATGTTTTTCTTTCCTAAATGTCTCTCTAATTTTAATTAGTGTATAATTAATAAATCATACAGAATAGGCCAACCTATTTGATTATATAAAGCACAATTTACAAGTTAACTTGCAGGCTGCATCAGGAAATGTTGTTGTTCAAAGACAGATGTTCTTTGGTATTTTTCTGGCTCGATTTCTCTTTTCAGTTGTCAAGGTGCTTGCTTGCACATACTTTAAGGTGTTTAGAGGTTAGTTGTGGCCATGCACTCTGCTTAATAACTATGGATCTGTTGGGGTCTTGGGGGAAAAGTTTTGGGGGAGGTATCCTTCTTTCTACCCAACTTAAAATTTGAAATCTGGAGAGATAGATGAAGAAGTCAGAAGAGAGCAAACGGCAAGTTTCTTATCTGTAAGTTTGTCTGGACGACATGATTTAGATACAGTCAAGTGCTCTTGCTAAGACCTCTTCCCTGAATGAGGCCAACTTAGCCGATCACAGGCCATGCTGGGCAAGAGCAGGTCTCCATCAGGGCGACCCATTCTGATGAGCATCGTCCTTAGGACAGGTTGATCCCAAAGAGAGAAGGAGGAAGGGACTGAACCAAGACTGAGAGGCCAGAAGAATAACTCAGGAAATTCCTTCACATGATAAGAGAGGTGGAAAATACGTGTAATTATTTTATCACAACATTTGGCTTTCTGATTTTTTTAAATTGTCTCCTGTGGGGTGAAGTGGAAACCACAGAAGATACCTGGGTCAAGCCTGTCTTGCCCTCCTTCCCACTTAGCAAGGAGATCCCAGGAGGGAAATGTACGTGGCTGTGCGTGGTGGCAACTGACATTGAGTATTGACTCACTGAGCATTGATTTACTACATAAGGAAAGTGTGCAGTTGGGAGGTTTTGTGAGGTTCTTCTGGGAACTCTGAAGAGTCTACATCTGGATGGCCACCCCGCAGAGGGCAGTGCTGTCAGTTGGTGTTAACCATGGCAGCAAAGGCTCCAACAAGGAGAGGACTGGCCATGGCCTGATCCCCCTAGAGGAGCAGAGCTGTCACCTTCCACCTTCTTCAGGCTGACACCTAAGAACCAGGTGACGAAATTGGACCTGAATTTAAGTTTGAAATGTTAAATTGGAGAGTACTTGTAATAACTGAAAGTGACTAGAAATGTATGGACTCTGAAAAGGAAATGGCGACGCAAAGAGCTTAGTGGAAAGAAGTGTGTGGAGGGAACAAAATGTTTCATATTAAAAATAACTATTACACATGCTTATAACACATTGATACTACATAAAAGTGAAATCACACCTCATACTCTATATGGAATTCAGCTGTATATAATGTACACTGACCCTGTCCATAAACATTTGTCTAAGACATCATTTTAAATAGTGGAATATTATTCCGTTCCATGCAGGTAGCACAATTTACCGTTGGACACTTAGAGTGTTTTCATTCTTTTCTCACTAATTTACACAGTTATAGAACAAATAGCATTTTCTATTAATATTTGCACACATTCTTAAATAATCCCTCAGGAAACAGTCTAGAAATAGATTAGCTGGGTCAAAGTGTATACCTACGTTTGTCTGTTCCTAAAATGCCTACCTAGTCGTGTGTTCATTCATATGGCCACCAGCACTAAGAGAGCCTGACCTTGTTGACTTTTTGACTGTCTAGACTTCTTACTGAATTGTTCTTTGCCCTTATTTCATTGTACTGTTTGCATTAAGGAAGCTGCTGACTGAAAAGAATATATGGCTTTGCACTTAACTAGCCACATAAAATACCTGCACTCCATGTCTGGTTAGGGAGATATTCTCAAACTCACTGCTGCTCTATGTCTTTCAGAAGCTTGACCAGATAAACAACAATACACAGAGGGCTTATCTTTTCCTTCTAGGTAGTTCGAAACACATCTCTAATCAGCCAGCTGATTAGAGAGCTGAGTTCCTGGATAGCATAATGCTACCACTCAGTTTCACCCCACGCCCATGGATTGTTTGGCCAAGTCTAATCTGTATAGTATAGTGTAGGATAGTATGTCATCATCCTATACTAAAGGAAATTAGAAGTGACAACGGAAATCTGTCCCGTTTACAGAGAGGATGTTGTCATTACTTCGTACAGTCTCCTTTCTATGGGGAGTCCTGGGGGGAAGTTGTTTTAGTGTCACTATAGGAAACGATTGCTCTTTTCCTGAACTGATTTGGGTTAACCTCGTGGACGCTGAAATTTAAAGACATTTCTAGAAAAATCAGATGTTAGCCTACATTGAGCAAAAGGAAAAGATTTCAAGGTACAGCTATTCCATTCTGGCTCTGGGCTACTTTGCTTAGCCTCTCAGGTATTTTATTTCTTATCTTGAAATAGAAACACATCCTTCTTGTCCTCCTTGAGTCTTCTTTTAAGGAAGTTTAGAATGAAAAATAATATAAAATGGCAAAAAGGTAAATCCACTAAAAATAAGAAAAGTGGAGCTCAGGTAGCAGGCACCTGTTTCTAGGAAGATATGCAGAGAGATGGCACCTTGGAGAAGGGGGTGAGCAATCTGGGATAATTAAAGGTATTTCAATGGTGTAACGTTTCAGTCTGGGACTTTTTAACTAGAAAGATGGGTAGCTTTGCTTTGCTACTTTGGTTAAAGAAATCACAGGCTTTGTGATGGGAAAACAGCAGCATAAAAATGTCTTTGTCGTCTCAGCCAGAAAAGCCATGTGAAGCCCAAATGAGGCATGACAGAGGGCTGGCTGCTCTGGACCAATTAGCTCTAAATTCCATATTCCGGAAACAGAGCTATTAGAACCCCTCAGGTTTGGGTCTGCCCTGCTCCGTGGGGATGGGAGAAGAGGGAGGTCAAGATGAGAAACAGCGGGGCAGGCAGGACGTGAAGAGGTGATGCTCAGGGAAGCTTGTGTCTGTGCCTGGAGCATCCCTGCTCCAAGTTTCCTAGGAAACATGATGGCAAAGGGCAAACTGGAGGGCACAACCCACCAATCTCATGTCCTTTTTTTCTCTTGCTGTTGTTATTCCCGCCGTAGATTTTGTTTTAGTCCATTTCTTCAATTGATGAGTGATTTTGGACTTATAATCTATCTTCTAAAAGGATGATTTCAATATTCAATACAAATAAGCTAATTAAAAGAGAAGGAGAGAGAGCAAAGAAAAAACCAGTGCTGGAGATGGGTGGGAGGTGTGTCTGCGGTCCTGGCTGCATATGTCCAAACACACGCTGCTTAATCACTTTACTCGGGATGGGTTCCTTTTTGATGTGGCAACAGACGACCTCGAATCTCAGAGGCTCAAAACAACAAAGATTTGTTTCTTGCTCATCCACATGTCCAGCGAGAGTTGGGTAGTTTTCTGCTGCCCCGTGTTCTCAATCCAGGACATCAGCTAATGGTGCGGCCACCGCTAGAACATTGCCCAACACGTTGTCAGAGGACACCAAGGCCATGGTGAAGCTCAAATTGGCTGTTAAAGGGCTGGCCAGAATTGGCTTTCACATCTCATTGGCCAAGGGAAATCCTATGGACAAACCTGTCTTCCCGCAGATGAAGGAGATTCCTTGCACCCAGAAGGAGGGTCAGAATACCTGTGAACAGCTCCAGTGAATACCATATCCTTTTCTTCCAATTCAAACACAAAATTCTATTATGTATAGCAGCTATGACCTTCAAGGAACTCTTACAAATGTCCCGAATACTGCTTATATGGGAATTTGTCTTACAGAGTTGGACCAAAGAGACGTCTTGCCCACAAAGGCTACCAGATCTAATAAGAGAAATGTTCCAGGTCCTTCATCTTAAAGGACAAGTGGGGGAAGAAGAGCGAAGCACATTTGCAAAAAGAAGAATGAGTGAAAATTAATCTGTAATGAAGACAGTCATACCTTCCTGAGTTAGGTCTCCTTAACTGTGAGATTCCTATTGGCTGAGTCTTAGTAAAGCCAGGGTCAGGCAAGAAGATGTGACATGGGGATCCCAGACATACACGGAGGGGAAGGAGAGGGAAATTCCCCCCTGAGAACCACAGAAATTCTGGGATGAGAAATGGAGCAAAAGGCAGGAGAGGCAGGAGTTCGGAAACCAGGGGGGAGCTTTGAAGATCATGGGGAAAACTGAGGTCAGGGTGTGTTTGTTTCAATTGTATTAGACCTTGGAGGAGATCCTCTTGGGAGCTGCCCCTGCAGGACCCTGTAGGGTTCCTGGGCACAAAAACTTTTCTGTACCCCCCCCCCCAACCATTTCTTGGTTACAGGAAACAGGCTTTATTCAGCCTCCATGACCTTCCCTGAGTTCCAATGGTCAGGTTCAAACAGTTGCTAATTAGGGAAGGGAGGGTATGTGGAGACAAGGGAGGGGCAGTCAAGAAACAATAGTGCAACCTTGCAGCAAGGTCCTGGTTCTGTGTATCAAGGGATACACAGAACAATATCTCTGAGCTGTTTTGCAGATACTGAAACCCACACCAGGTGGGAGAAGTTAACTGCATGCTTCCCACAAGCATGAAGACCCCAGAACGGTTGGAACCAGAAGGTTGATGATGGCAACTCCCAATTGCCTCACCACTAACCTATCAGAAGTGTGTCCACGAGCTGATTACGCCCTCATTGAAGCATTGCTATAAAACTCCTCACTGAGCCCTCCAAGTTGGGACACAGAGTTTTGAGGGCCTGCTGTGGCCCCCTTTGCCTGGCAAAGCAATAAAGTTATTCTTTTCTACTTCACCCAAAACTCTGTCTCTGAGATTTAATTCGTTATTGGGGTACAGAGGACGGATTCGGCTTCACAAGTGGCATTGGCCCTGAGGGGTTTATGCACTTACATGAGGCAGGCTGGGGCTATGTCAGCCAGGGAGGCTGTCAGACCCTGACCACATCAGTGGTGGCCAGATCATGTTCCACCAGGGACCAGCTCGAGTTGCAAGTGACCAGGAGGACAAAAGATGTCATCCATAGGCTCCAAAGAGAAACCAGCCAGACCAGAGACACAGAAAACTGCTTTCATCCATCCAGATACCATATCAGGGAACCGAAAGAGGAAGGAGTTTTATGCAAAAGGAACTGAGTTATTTAGAGAATGTTCAATTTCTGGGGTTAGACCAAGATCACTGAATGGAAATAAGGTGTCAGGAGGAAGCTTAGCTCACCTAGAGTGGTGGTTTTCATCACATGTTGGAAGTGCTGGCCCGGGAGCTTTCAGACAAGGCTGTCACCCTGCTCCCACCCCAGTTATTAAGTCAGGATCACTGGCAGGGGCTTGGGTGTGAGTGTAGGTGTACACATATGCAAAACCACAAATGTATGTAATTTCCCAGTGTCTATAATGTAAAAGTATGAACTATCTACTCAAAATAAATGGTGTTAGGTAAGCAAGCATCAGGGGTCTACTGTATAGCACAGGGAACTGTATTCAATATCTTATAATACCCTATAACGGGAAAGACTCTGAAAAATTTTATATCTATATAACTGAATCATTTTGCTGTACACCTGAAACTAACACAGCATTGTAAATCAACTCTACATCAATTAAATAAATAAATAAAAATAAACTAAAATGTGTCTCTTGTAGATAGCAAAAAAATAATAAAAATTAAAATAAAAAAATAAACAGTGTTATAGAAGGGCATGCCCCAGCAGACACTCTGGCTCCTAAAACGTTCTCCAGAACTGATGCTGTGGGTTTCCATTATCCCATGGGAGGTGCCTAGCACCTCCACTTCCTGGCTCTGGTCTTTGGCTCCAGGCTCTAAATTCAGATCCTTTCTTTCTCTCTTTGTCTCAGTCCCTTCGGACTGACTATCAGTAATGCCACATCTGTGCTGTTGGGCCCAGCCCTGCCACCTTCCTCACCTAGTATGGCCCTCATCGGCAACTCACTCCAGACCTGGCAGTCCTTTGGGTGGAAAATAGACAGGTGTAGCCAAAAGACCCAGCTGCCCGCAGGACTGGCGATCACCCCCATGACAACAAAGGCCACGTGGGGCCTGGTCAGGGCATGGACGTACCTTCAATGGACCCACTGATTCTCGCTGTGGCGGGCGCTAAATGTGGGCCCATTGTTGCCAGTTCTTCTGCAGATGGGAAGCTGGAATTCTAAATTCATATCTGAAATGTATTGATATTTAAATATCAGTAACTAATTAATTTTTTAAAACAGTGTATGTGCTGGGGGGAAAAAAACGCATAAGCGATGAGCCAGTCCTGGTCAAAGAGAGATGGGTAGCAGATTCTGGCCACAGGGAACCTTCTGGAGTGGCAGGAATTGCTGGAAGAAGGACCTGCAAAGGCCAAGTTTCTGTCCGGCCTCTTCCAGCAGGTGGATCACGATGCAGACAGTTGATGGAGCAGGCTGTGACCACCCTAAAAGTTACGCCTCCCCGGGAACAGTTTTACAATAATGATAATAAAAACCAACAGCAAAAACAGTGATGATGATGATAATTTGTTCTTGTATAACTCCTTTAAGAAGCCCTCAACACTTTATGGAATCCTTTAACCCTTTCACCATCTCTAAGGGGGAGGAACATGGCAAGTAATAATTCCATTTTATAGCTGGAGAAAACAAACGTGGGGAAAAACGTCGTTACTTATGCAACTCCAAATCCCACTGTCTTCTCAGAGGCAGAGAAAAATCTGGGTTTGGGGACAGTACTTCGCTTATTATATTGAATCCATGTTTAAAAAAAAACTTTCAACGTGGCACATTTGTTCACTTTATCCTTTGTGACTCTGCTTACCCTTCCCCCCATCCACACTGCACCCATCCTTCTGGACTACGTTCAGGGTCAGCTGCTCTCCATGGAACCTTCCCAGGCTGTTTCAGGCCCTGGCCCTCTCTCCCCACTTCCTCTGCACCGTGGCATTTAGGATGGAGTACAATTCGTGTAACAATTACTCATGCCCTGCCTCCACAGAGATCTTATTGCCTTGTGTTTTGATTTAGCTTTTCAAATGCTACTTAACTGCTGGTAACTCCCTCCGGACTGGGATGGAATCTTATCCAATCTAAAGCAACAGGGTTGAGAGAACAGAGCTGGGTGGAAACCCCACTCTTCCCCTTACCAGTTGACAAATCTCCAACTTCTCTGAGCCTCAGTTTGCTCATCTGTAAATTGGGGATAATAATACCTACCTCCTATGGCTGTGATGAGAACGATATAATTGAATGTAAGTAAAGTACTAGGACATTACTATAGCATACTGTGAGCATCATTTACACATTAGCTGTATTTTTATTATTATAAATTATTATTTTTACATTGATATAAGTAGGTTCTAAGATTCCATAGTTAAAATGCAGCATTAAATTTCGTCATTTTAAGCCCCATACTAATATACTAATATTGTAGGATGTCCCATTTGATGGCATATAATCGGCTTATTTTATTCATCCATGCTATAGATAGATGGATAGATCAAATGTCTATCTATCTATCTATCATCTTTTTATATCACATACACATATTTAGTGCCTACTATAGGTACAACATGTGGGGAAACAACAACAGTGGATAAGGTGGGCAGGGCTCATGTGCAGACATGGTGCTTCCAGTCTGGCAGGGAATAAGGATATTAAACTAATTATCACAGGTGGGCTAACCGTGGTGAACAAAGAGCAAGTGCTATGCAGGGCATATCAGAGGGACCTAACCTAATCTAAAGGGTCTGGGAAGACCTCCTTTAACCTTCAAAAGGCATCATAAAGCCACATAGCACAGGGAGATCAGCTCGGTGCTTTGTGACCACCTAGAGGGGTGGGATAGGGAGGGTGGGAGGGAGACATGGAGGGAGGAGATATGGAGATATATGTATATGTATGGCTGATTCACTTTGTTATACAGCAGAAACTAACACACCATTGTAAAGCAATTATATTCCAACAAAGATGTTAAAAAAAAAGCGCATCATAAAATTCCATTCCCATAAATGGCCAATGGATTTGGGTAGAAGTAGAAAAGCTTACCTTTGAAGATTGAAGTCTTCCATAGTTGAAATAAATCGACCCAAATCAAAAACAGTTAACAATTCCAATATTCTTGCTGGTGAAATTTAGATGCGGCTAGAGAGGGAATTGATGAGAAAACTTCAGCATCACACACGCCAACCATCCCTGGCCATGTCCCTACCAACTGTCCACCCGTGGGGTGGCAGGGATATGACATCTGTGTATCAGCCAGAAGCTACCTATAAACATCAGAAGAATTGGGAGTTCGCATCCTAGGTGGCTATCAGGTATAGAGACTTTTGTGGACAGCTGAGCGCCCTCCGGTGCCTGTTCTCGCTGCCCTCTGAAGCTTAACTCCAGCCACGCTCTCATTAGTTACCTGGCTCCCTCTGGGCTTACCTCCAGGCACTTGCCAGGAGTGAATGAGGATAACATGGAGGTATCAGAACGGCAGCAGGAATAAAGGAGGAGGGCTCTGTTGGGGTACCAAGCAGAAATTACTATAGAACAGCTTTCTTCTCTAGACCCTGGGATCCTTGCGTCTAAGGGGGGTTTGAAACTCCTGGTCCCTGGTGAGTTATGTATCCACCTTTGCATACATCACCAACACCTGATAAACTTGCCTTGACACCTGGGATTGAATCCCAAACTAAATATTTTTTGAGGTTACCAAAACATTCCACTACCTTTTTCTGCTGGATAACATTTCAAAACGTCAGCACTTTTCTAGCTAGACTTTGGCCTTGAGATTGAAGTTCACACATGCTAAGGGAATGACTGTTGGTTTAATCATTTCAGTCCTACTAGAAATCCCAACGTTGTTTGGACCTAGTTCAAATCATAATAATACGTTGGGCTTGTTTTTGACATTTCATCTGAGACTCTCCAAAAAAATGTCTTTGGAAAATACGAATTCACTAAACATCTCCATGCCCTTAGGGAAAAAAACAAAAAAGGGAAGTTTTGAATTCTTCTCTCCTGATTATAAGTATAAAAGTAGCTGCAGGAAGGGAAAAGAAACCGTTGCTCGGTCAAGGCTTCCTGTTGCTGGGAGGACACTGATGTGTTTGGATGCAGAGGGAGAGGGATGCAGATGAAGCCAGGCGGATAGGCAGAGCTGCATCCACAGGGCCTGGAGAATCAGCTTAGCAGCCTTGGTCTTAGGACAAGGTTAAGGAAGAGATTTAAGCAGAGGCTTGACTGGGGGAATTTTTTTCAAATTGCATTTTTTTCAGAGATCACTACTCTGTAGAGAAGCAGCTGAGGAGAGGGGCTGAACATAAGAAGAGAAGCTGGGGGCTTCCCTGGTGGCGCAGTGGTTGAGAGTCTGCCTGCCGATGCAGGGGACACGGGTTCGTGCCTCTGTCCGGGAAGATCCCACATGCCGCGGAGCGGCTGGGCCAGTGAGCCATGGCCGCTGAGCCTGCGCATCCGGAGCCTGTGCTCCGCAACAGCAGAGGCCACAACAGTGAGAGGCCCACGTACTGCAAAAAAAAAAAAAAAAAAAAAAAAAAAAAGAAGAGAAGCTGGGAGGCTTGTGCGGTGTCCTGGGCAAGAGGTGTTGGTGGCTGTAGATACAGAGAGAAGTGTGAATTTCAAGGGACAAATCCATAAGGCTAGCTGATGGATTGGCTTAGGGAAGAGGGAGAAGATGGTGTCAAGGATGACACTGAATGCCTGGGAGAGAAAGATGTGCACTGAGATGTGAGAGATAAAGGGGGACAACCACAGGGTGAGATGCCTATAGATGTCCAAGGTAGAGATGGAATATTCTCCTAGGAGGTTATGATGATATTAAGAAGGTGACTACTTCCTGAATACCCTGTGGATGGTGCCTCGCCACCCTGCCCTAGGATTAAATTAACTGAATGTATCAATAAGTTATCTTTATAGATGACAGGTGCTCTACAGCTGATGTCATCTGCATTACTTAATCCAACGTTCTAAAAGACAAACAGCTTCTGCCAGGCCAGTTTGACAATCGCTCACTTTTAGCGGAGTTCCAAGAGCATACAAGTTGCAAAAAGCCATTCAGCTGGTCACAACAGAGCCTGGATTCTGATCTAGATCTTTCTGACTCCAAAGCCTAAACTCTTAACCACAATGTTTTGCCGCTCCTTCACAAAGAGTCTGAACACGAAATGCCTAGGAGTTTGACTGAAATAAATAATTTAGCTTCACGGAGGGAAAGAAATATTATAAACCATATTTCCCAACCAGCCAGGAACTTTACAAATACGCATTGTCGCTTACTAGAGGTCTGGGTGATGTACCATACCTGAATCAGCACAGTATCGGGTGCTGTCTATTAGAAAAGGAATTCACATCACGTGGCACTGACGGGTGTGTTTGTGGCATCTGAGTTACGAGGGACAGCACGCAAGCTCACGTCAGCAAATGGGAAAGTAATGATCTGTCTCATCGACAGAGAACAGTTTACTTTTCCCCTAAATGAAATATTATGAGATTTCGAAGTGCATTAACGTAACGAAATGCACTGAGAAAATGCTTTTCGCGGCCTCTACATGTGTTCAACATGTGACCGGTACCCCCAGGTAGCTCCAGCTCACATTTTGACCAGTTCCTGAGAAGTTTTGCTCAAGGGAAGAAGAACGCTGAGGTGTTGGCACGGCAACATCACTGAGAGCGCAGACCCAAGAATCAAGTGGGAAAGGGCGGTTAAACAGGACCTTAAAAAGAAAAGGGAGACCAGTTATTCAGGAAGAATCACTAGATTCCGGAAAGGTACATGTAACAGGGATGAGAGAGACAGCCTTTTCCCCAGCTTTGCCGTCAAACAGGCACTTTAAGCTCCGTGTTACTCAAGGTGGACGGAAGACACAGAGAAAGGATGCAAGGCTGGGGACTAAGGAATGTCTCCCTTCATTTATTAACAGATTTAAGATGCCTTGTCAGAGAGGGGAACGTGGGAAGGAGACTGAGGACACCGGACCGGGGGCGGGGGGGACCATTCTGGGCCTCTCCATATCGAGCTGGAACAGAAAAGAGCGAGACTCTAATAACAAGAGCCTTGATTTTGTTTTTCATTTTGCAAAAGTGTTAAGTCAGTGAAATTAACAGAGCGGGGGTGGCGAGGGAGCGGGGTGGTGGGAACATCTGCAACGTTGCCGTCTAGTCCAGGAAAAGGAAACGACCCCAGGTGTCCCAGGTCCACCTCCCCTGATTAATGAGGCATTGCATCCCCATCTCCAAATTCTTGAACTCAAACTTCTTCCTGTTGCTTTCACGAGTGCCACACTTTTATTTCAAAGAGGACTCTGTCCTCCTCTTTCGTCCTCATCTCCTGCGTGGCTTCCTCTCCCACACAGAGGCACATTGGGGTGAAAGAGGTGCTGACAGCGTTCAGCATCCCATCTGGTGGAGCCATCGAACACACTGCCTGCCCAGAAGGAAATAAGCCTCACGAAGCGGAGGGGTGCAGAGATGCTTCTTACCTTGGTCTTGTCTGCTATGTGCAATAGGATCTCGGCTGCGAAAACTCAGGGAAAGCCTACCGGTTCAGGTTGTGTAGATGACCAGACTTAGAGAACAGAGCCTGCACTCTCTCATGAGAATCACAGGCATTTCTCAAGCTATTCACTATTGATACAGATCCATTAACGCTATATGTAAATTACATGTGTATAACTTCATCATATAAAGGAGTAAAGTGAGGAAGAGATTAGTACTTTTCAAAAATAAGGATGCAGTAGTCTCCGACATTTTCCCCTCTGACTGTGTATTTTCCCAGTGTTTTTGATTTTTTAGATCTTACATGACATCAAGCAAGGAAGGCACTGGGTAACACTGTTGGGAGGATTGCAGATGAAAAGAAGCAGGAGGGTATCACAGTTCCAGTTAGAAGGAAGATTCTTAGCTACACCGAAAATGGTGAACACACGCCCGGCCTTGGCCCCGTGCCTCAGCTTACAGGAGGTACAGGAACAGCAATACGTGATAGTGTCTTTGCCAGCCCTGAAGGTAACAGAGGCTTCTTCGGCAAGGATTTCTAATAATGGGTGGAGAACAGCATCCACATCCTTTTTCCTGGAACTGCCTCTGCCTCTAGCTGACATTGTTTATGACTTGTTTACTCTATTAATAAGCTCGTTTTAATATTTGTCTCTCCATAAAGTAACGGATATGGCAAGAAAAAGACAACAGCTTTTTGGCAATCAATATTTACTTTTTATTTTAAAAATTATTTTAATGCTTTTTTAAAAAAAAATCCACTACTTTTCTGTTTTCATTCTAATTTTCACTGCAGTTAAGTTTTCACAGTTATATCCGTAAACTCTAATGGAGATGACAGTGGTTTCCGATATGTCTCCAGTTCCTTTACAGAAAGAGGGATTTGGGATGAGTTCTTATCTGGTCTAGACATTGTGTGTCCTCCGTTATTCATAACTGTTGGGCCTGGTATTCTGGGAGGTCCACTTCCTGCTTCAAAGACCTATGACTTAATCTCTTGCTTAAAGAGGAGCCTTTCTCAATGGGCTGCTATGACTGTCTTTGTTGACTTCCATGATACTTTGTCAAGTTTAACAACAGCTGTGCTATGGATTTCCACCCATAGCTTGAGGCATCTGAGTCTAAATTTCTCTCTGTGCTCAGAGATCTCACTATAGGATGGGAGAATGTAGTGTACCACCCAGGTGCAGCAGCTTCCTGCTTGGAGTCCCTACTGCAAAGGGATCCTTTACTGAAGAGAAACATGGTAGTCAGGCATCCATTGTGTTACAATAAACAGCAGTTCTGTTTCCACCCTGCCTCAGACAGTAGCCCAGTATACAACTGCTCATCACTTCCTGCTCAATATTATATATTACATCATACTAACACCTCCTTCTTGTTTCATCCAAAGATAGTGCAAATGGCAGGAACATTCCATCTTGCCTTCTCATGTGACATCCCCAAGAACATATCACTTTCATTTTAGATGACACACGAGACTGGTCTCCAAGCTTCTTTGAATGGCAGGCCTGGCATGGTCACTTCACGAGGGAGCTGTCAGCTCTTAACTGAGAATCACTCCTTGAAGTGATTTATAACGTTGCTATAAAAAGCTTTCCTTCCAGCTAAAACTTGTACTTCTTTCAAGTTTTATGACAAACACACATGGGCCAAGACGAGGGTGTACTTATGAGAACACGAACACTTGCACACGTGCATGCGTGTGGACGCGTGCGTGCGCGCACACACACACACATCTACCCCCCCCCCCCCCCCAACACTCCTATCCCCTATTCTCTCATGAAGAAAAGAAAAGGGAAATTTTCGGAATGTTTTAAGACAGTTTCAAGCAGGTGGAGACCATTAAGAGCTGCTTCTTGGCACCAACTTTGACTTTGATTACCGGCACCTCTGTTTGGAATGGCATATGCAGGATTGTTCTTTTGAATTCCATGCTATTGCACTCATTCTTTCATCCCTAACCTTGTTGATGGCGATAAGCAGCAACCAGTCCTAATTCCATTAAAGTACCTCCCTCCCAAAAGCCAACTCCTCAGTCTTACCAAAATGTTTAGTCTTGGTGTTCAGCCTCCTTTCCGCCACTCTTCCATGTATTTCAACACCCTCCCACATACGGTGAGACACTTTCCTGGTTCCACTGTCCTATGAGGGAGAGCTAACAGGCGAGCTGGCAGGAACCTATTTGGTCTTGCTCTGTGATGCTTACAGGAATGAAAAAGAGCTATATTCATCAAGCTAAGAGGCTCAGTCCTCCAAGACTTGCCAGAAGCAGGGCTTTGGCCTCTAAATTGATTTCTGTGTTATTGGGCTTCAATTAGGACCTGCTACATCCTGCAGAGAAGCCAAGAGTTAGATTAAAATCCTCAGTAGAATGCAGACAGAGATCCCATTAGCCAGCCTCCCCAAGTACAGTTCCATCCAGAGACCTTGAACGGCAAAGGCAGAGGGAGAGGCAAGCTTCCTTAAAGGAGACAGGCAAGGCACTAAAGGGAAGGTAACAGTTCTTGTAGGGTGACATCAATTGCAGGGGAACAGTGAGCCACCTTCTCGGGGGCATACTTGCTCCCTGAAAAGTAAGGTGTTTGGTAAACTCAGCTAGCTCATTCAGATAACCTGCTTGCCACCACTTGCAGGAAACAATTAAGCCCACTTTGCATTGATGTACCAGGTAATCCACTGAAGGACTTGGACTGATGACAAGCATGTTTGTCATCACAGATTGAAGCACTCATTTCATTATGAAATGGTATACTCCATGCCCTTCTCATATATATATATATATTTTTTTTTTTTTTTCGCGGTACGCGGGCCTCTCACTGTTGTGGCCTCTCCCGTTGCGGAGCACAGGCTCCGGACGTGCAGGCTCAGCGGCCATGGCTCACGGGGCCCAGCTGCTCCGCGGCATGTGGGATCTTCCCGGACTGGGGCACGAACCCGCGTCCCCTGCATCGGCAGGTGGACTCTCAGTCACTGCGCCACCAGGGAAGCCCTATATTTGTTTTCTTAACCACTAAATCACTACTCCAAATCAAAGGTGAGAAGTTCGGGATGGGAACACATCTCCAGGCTGCTGTAGCTCTTGCCATCTTATTTGAGAGCGTTATCTTGTAATAAGACTTTCACTTCTACCCTGGGAGCAGTATGGTGACAGGGATCTCTCTCACTTAAGGCTCAACAAAATCAAAATATAATGGGTTAAAAGTATGTCCACAGAAATAATATATATCCTATATTTATATAAAATATTTTATATTATATAGATTGATATATATAATTTATATATTATTTTTTCAGATTCTATCCATTATAGGTTATTATAAGACATTGACTATAGTTCCCTGTGCTATACAGTAGGTCCTTGTTGTGGGATGCTTTTAATCTTATTGGGTGTCTAACACAGACGAGAGGATGCCCTTAATCAGTGTCTGTAACATTTTAAGTATATATCTCAATACATATGTATTTATTTATGAATCACATTTACTCACTACTGTTACTAATAATATCTCCAGGTACAATATATTCTTAGAGCCAGATTATCCTCAACAACAGGTCTTGTAAATTTCTATCTAAAAAGTTTTCTTGGTAATTATAATTATTTTGGCCAATTTCCTAACAGATTAGAATATGCTGTCGTGTTTTTAACTTCATTATGTAGCAGAAGGGCTTGGAGGAAAGGTCATTGCCCTATCCGTTTTTAGGATTTTATTTGGGTTTGCATTATTAGAAATATCTTCCGTTCACGATTTTGCAGAATTTTTAAAAGATACTTGCTATTTAGTTTAAACTCAATAATATAGTAAAATAAAATGCAATAGAATAAGATTATAAATGTAAGTCTCAGTGATAGCAAAAGACTGAGGCCCTGCCTGCTGTCCCTGTGGCCTCATACACACACTGGGAGAGAGTGCCACGAGAATCTGACAGGCACACCCAGAGGCTTAATGTTATAAGTTAGTAAAGCTTATTTCTTTCTTATTTTTACATGGAAATGGAAACATATCTCCAGTCCTGTCTTCCCAGCCCTCAATGGAAAGTCTTGCATACTTATCAGAAGGCACATCCTTTTAATAACCAACATAAGTATCTCATTCACCATAATGATAGATCCCCTATAGTCAGTTAATATATCTGCACCGGAGGAGAACATGCTGATTGGGAATTGCAAACAATCTGGGCAAAGTGATAGGTCTCTCTTTTACAGTAAAGTATTCCCAGAGGCAAAGGCAAATTTCTAGACCTAAAAAGCAGGCACGGATCCAGGGGCATGGTGTGGAGGTCAAGGGTGTGCCCCCGTCTGCTGGTAACCTACATGCCAACCAACATCCCCAGGGCCCATTAGGCCATCATGCTCTAGATTGCAACCAGCCACTCTGTCCTTTGCACGTGGCGTGTGACAGGCTTTTCAATCCACTAGCTATAAAATGGGGGCTGTAAAAAGACCACACAGATCTTTATAGTTGGTACACTGTGATGGACTCTCTCCCCTTAATGCTTTATGAGAAGTTTTGGAGAGGGCAACAAAGGTGGAAAACCTGTGCTTCAGTCTCGTCAGACCAATAACTGTTTCCTGAATTAGCTCCTGTTTCCTTCAGTCCCCCTGCAGTGAGAGCCCTGGGCCTCTTCCCCCGGTTTGACACCCCCAATCACTGGTAGTTCAAAGGGAATCTTAGCCACGAAGAATTTCTTGTCTCCCATGAAATGATCTTTCCTCCTCTCTACTTTTGTGGCACTTTGTCCCCAGTACAGTGTGTATTAGCCTTTTGTGGGTTTCCTTCTCCTCATTCAAAGTTAAACTCCTTGAAATAAAGGTCATGCTTTCTATTCTTCCAAACATGGATTGTGGTGCATTGAAAAGTCGGCACTCAGTGGCACGTGTACAAACGTATTATACTTCATGCTTTGGGGATCCTGGGCACAGTTTTCTACTGCTTTCTTCTCAGACAGTAGATTCAACAGCTTATATTTTGGTTAATGTTATAAAAGATCATATTGCCAGATGGATAATAAGGTATCCAAGATGAGAGTCCACAAAAAACTTAATGAATTATCTGTGAAGAGTTGAATTAGAATGTAAATTCCATCCATATTTGCCAAAAAGACAATTTCAGAACTTCAAAGGAACATTCTTTCAAAATATTCTTTTAAACGTCACCCCAAATACTTTGGTAGCAAAACAGATCTTGTAAAACAACTATTCTGATGAGTGAAAGATCAGCTAATCAGAACTGTTTGGTAGCCTCTGGAATACAAGGGTCTTACAAACTAAGGAGAAACATTTGCAGTGTGACAAAAACTTAGTTTGAAAAATTCCAGCAAAGTAGAATGTCTTCGTCTCCTCAATTCTTGAACATTCCTGTAATGCTTCTATTACATATCACTGTTTGATGCTATAGAAACAGTATCTTCCCCACAACAAATAGTGACACATGGTCAACTCCACCAAAGGCCCATGACCATCAGAAGTGGGACATTCTTCTTGCCGAGGCAGGAAGCCCTGGTTGAGAGTCTAAAGCCCAAAGATCAGAGGGTGACTCCACCCTGACCCACAGCAGGACCCTGGGCAAATTTCACTCATGTGTCCTACACTATCTCCATTGTTCAAAGAAGAATCATCACTGCTTCAGATGGAGGTCCTGGACACGGATAGGAAAAAACTGGAAAGACGCTCTGAAGTCTCTAGGAGAAAAGGATGATTAAACGATAATGACACACCAGGAGATTTTCCCAAGGAAATTGTGTCAGCAGGGGAAAATAGTACGGTCAAGAAACACCATCTAATGTCAGTGAGTCTATAACATATTGTAAGTGGAAAATAATGCCCCTCAAATTTTCACACTAATGGGGTAAAGAAATTTTTAAAAAATGTTTCCCAGTCTCAATGCAATATAAATCTTTTGCAAAAGGAGACACTGAGGCATAGGTCAAGAAACAACTCAATGAAGATTGCACCTTGTTCTGTACACAAGGCCTGGACTTAGTTGTATGAAACTTCCCATGTAACGTTACTGTAATTCTTAGAGGAAAGAGTATTTTTTTTTTTTTTTTTACTTAAATAGGTCTAGATTTATTACTCTTAAGTGGAAGGTCATGTGTTAGAAACACCATTGTCAGCAGACAGGGTAGAAGTATGAGGTCATGGTAAGTCAAGGAGGAGTATCAGTGACCCCTTCCCCCAACATAACCACACTTCCTGCTTAACCACAGACGGTCATTCTGGTTGCCCCCCTTACCTACCATATAAAGAGACTATTAGCTTAATGCATGATAATCTTTTCCCTCTTTTCATGGAATTTTTTTAAATTTTAATTTTATTGGAGTATAGTTGATTTACAATGTTGCATTCGTTTCAGGTGTACAGCAGGAAAGGGCAATTATTAAAGAGAATAATAGCTTCCATCTTCCTGAAAACAGTTGTGTAATATACTCATTTCTTTTGCGATTTTTAAGATCAAGAAACCAATGGACATACAGAACTCCTTCAGTAGAAAATAATTACTCCCTCTCGTTAAGCAGTAGATGACTGCGTTCTACATAAGCCACTTGCCTCCCAGCGTGAGTAATTGGTGATGGTCTCCAAGGCTCCTGCACCCTCGCTGTGCTGTCCTTGATCCAACCCTTTGATGTACTAGATATAAATTCACTTTTTCACTGAATCAGCATGTGTTACATGTTGGCTTCTTCTTCCCCAATTGTTTTGGTTTTCTGCACAAGCATGCTTACTTTGGCTAAAATCAAGACGTCCCACCTTCTGGATGGCCTTGTCCGGTCTTCTGGTCCCTGGAAGCCATGATGGAGAAGGAAAGAATCTGGTTCCAAACTGATATTTGTTTGTTATTTTTGGAGCTCTCAAGTAAATTACAGGAAAATTGATTTTCTTTCATGACCTTCTGCACCTACTCAACCCCTTCTGTTGCTCTTACATGCTTTTATTTCCTTCTATGTTTAGGTTTTTATCTATGTGCCATGAAAGATTAATAGAATTGATGGAAATCATATTGCCTAATTAGAGGGAGTTTTTGAAGCTTATACAATGAAACTTCATTTCCTATCTAAGATCTCCAGATAAAAAATTCCATTTCTTGCTGAGACAGCTATTTGGATATATTCACTTGTCAGGAGGACTTGAATTACCTTATGCTATTAAAGGAAGGGAACACTTTCTCCTTGTCTCTCATCTTTAGGGTGGGTGTTCACATACAATGCCTGTTTCTAAATTACGTCTAGTTATTAACCAAACCAACCAACTATATTCCACTTGCTGCCCAAATAGTCAGTTTTATCATGCCACGACTTCAAAATTATGGTTGATCTGGAGCTCCAACCTGAAAGAACTTTGTCCCTTCTCACCATGGTGTCATTTTGTGCATAGCTGGACCCCTTTTTTCTCTGCTCCACCCTGCAGCAATCTTTGGATAACCCCTACCCTCTCAAGGAGGTCCACTCTCCTTGAGAAGTGGCCACAGACAGGAGCCCTGACCTCTTGGCCAATTAGCTCCATGGTAACAACCCTCATGTCCCAACAAAGATTAAACCCCAACTTTGAACAATACGTCACCAAAAACTCAGGTATTAGAGAAGGAAAGTGCAACCCTGGACTGGACTTGGTGACTTTCAGAGTCCACAGTCCTGAACTGTCTTCAAGGACTCTTATAAGCAGTCTGCCTGTGTCCCCTTCCCACCATCGCCAATAGGACTAGCTGGCCTCGCAATCTAGAGCCAAGTACCCTTAGGCCCAGAGAGGAGCATCCCTTCCCTCACTCAGAGGACGTACATCTCCCCCCTTCTTATTTTTATTTTCCCAGGCTGAACCACCTATTAGACTAACATTAGAAATATTAATTTCCTCCAGAGGAAAACCCTAGCAAGAAAAACTACAACAGAAAATCATAGTTAAGCTTCATTACATGGTGGATTATTCTGACAGAAATAACCCTGTGTGAGACACACCACATGCCTGGTGGAGTTGCCCCTCTTTTCTTAGTCCTTGGGTCTCAGCTCAAGTTCTGGAAAACAACCACCACACACACAAAGCTGCAAGAATACTGTACAGCTTGAAGCCAAGCGCCCTTAGAATGAGGCAGGCCTAGAAATGCCGGAACATGCACCCCTCCCCCATCCACCCACCTCCCTCCCCCCCCCCCGCCCCGCCAGACAACTATGTCTCCCAGACAGAAGTTTGACCCAATGCTTCCCCCAAATTTATATCAAATAGAACACTTAACTTCTCAGTCTCAAACAGCTGTGTTTGGGTTAATCCTGACTTCACATTTCCCTCTAGAACGGTGGGTGAATATTTGATTTATATTTTTGTAAATAAATGGCAGACTCAAGTGGTTTTCCCAGACCGAAAGCAACAATTTGCCTCTGAGGTAAATGCATGTCCCTACCCTTAGAGACTGGAAATTGCTTGCAGCTTTACATGTTTTCCTTCTTTTACCAGCTACTAAAGATCAAGTTTCTAACAATATCCTAGGGCCGGTGCCAGCTAGGGTAACCCATTGCCTGTCTGCGGAATGAGTGCCATGGCTATTTTGGGTTCTCCACTGACTACTCAATCATCTACACCAGTGGTTCTCAAAGCGTGGGCCCCAGACAAGCAGCGTCCACTGGGAACTTGTTACACGTGTGAATTTGGGGGTTTTACCCAAGACCTACCTACTGAATGAGAAACTCTGAAGGTGGCCTCCAGCAGACTGGACTTTAGCAAGCCCTGCGGGTGGATCTGACCACCGGTGTACACCAACCAAAGCACAAAGCTTTAATGGGAATGATTTGTTCAGTGGGCAGATTCACTGGGAAGATGCATGTGATATCCTCCAAGGGCACTTTCTGGGTCCTGGTGTTGCCCTTGGACCTGGTTAAGATGGTCCCTGCCCACTGTGCACCAGAGATCACAAACTCTACAATAAAAGCTCCTTCATTTTCTTTGTCTGTGCCAAGAGATTTTAGGAAGTTTGGTCCCTATTTGAACAAATATGGATTATGGGAGACAATAGTGAGAGCGGAAATGAACTCCGCTCCGAACTTCCTCTGGGGCAGAGGAAGCAGGGTTGAAAATGCTTGTGTGTGTGTGTGTGTATGTGTGTGTGTGTGTGTGTGTGTGTGAGAGAGAGAGAGAGAGAGAGAGAGAGAGGAAGGAGAGGGCGTAGGGGTGGGAAGGGTTGGCTATGATCGTAGTCGCTGCTTCAGGAGAGCAGAATATGTACTTTTATTTAAGTTGGCTACCCTCCATCACCCAAAGTAGATGTCTAGCCGACCAATTCCCCAGATATCTGTTCTCTTGCTGACCTATTCTTAAGATT